>NC_045797.1:14903311-15260811 GCF_009873245.2 Balaenoptera musculus
GGACAATTATAATTGGGAGACAAGGTTAATGAAGGTTAAACAATCTTGTTAAAAGCTATCTGAAAAAAAAAAAAAAAAAGCTATCTGACTTCTGGAAACCTTTAATATGTCACTGTATATTACGAATTTCCAAGAGGGAAGTATAATTTGCAAGTTTCTCAAACATATTTGAACAAAATATCCTTTTTTCACAGAATGTATCAAAAGACTAATATTATGAGGCACATATATTTTTAATTATATTAGGGAGTCCTAAAACAAGGGTACAAATACAGTTCTTTTATTTCTATAGATACCAAATTATATGGTATCAAAGTGTAAATGTAATACCACAACCCTACTACCAGCTGTGACATCTTTGGGTAACTGACCCTAGTGTGCGCTATTTCCTCCAGGAATACATGAGCTGAAAGGTAAGCCATGGCGCCAGTATCTCTGGACCTCTTTTAAAAATTCTTAACATTGAAGGACTTGATATTTATATTTTATCTAAAATTATAGTAATAGTCATATAGCTATTTAGATATAGTTATTCCTAACAATCCTTCAGATCTCTATGTGAGTGTAAAAGAGAACAAGAGTGATTTATGCATTCATTTATTCAACAAGCTTTGATGCATTCTTACTAATATCAAGACTTTGTGCCATAGTTTGTGGAGCCTCTGCCTTTAGAAAGTTTATAAGTTTTCAGAATAAATTATACCAGTACATAAATAACTAAAAATATAGGAAATTAGTCATAGGCCTTATTTTTTAAAATACACATAAAAACAGGATTTTGGAGGAGGATAGATGTTTACTCTTTTTTATCTCTCTTTTTTCTTTCTTTTTTTTTTTGGCCATGCCACATGGCATGTGGGATCTTAGTTCCCTGACCAAGGGTGAACCGATGCCCCCTGCAGTGGAAGCGCAGAGTCTTAACCACTGGGCCACCAGGGAAGTCCCTGTCTTTTTATTTTTTTTAATTGAAGTATAGTTGTTTTACAATATTGTATAAGTTACAGGTGTACAATATGGTGATTCACAATTTTTAAAGGTTATACTTCATTTATAGTTATTATAAAATACTGATTATATTCCCTATGTGGTACAATATATCCTTGTAACTTATTTTATACATAATAGTTTGTACCTCTTAGAGTTTTACTTTTCATGTATATTTCCCATACAATGTATTTTAATTTGGGGGAGTTTTTGCATTTTATTGAAATCACAGAGTATATATTCTTCTGTGACTTACTTTTTTTCACTCAAGTGTATGTTTCTGAGACCCATCTATGCTGCTGTGCACACCTACAGTTCACTCATTTTTATTGATAAATTGTATTCCAGGGCTTCCCTGGTGACACAATGGTTAAGAATCTGCCTGCCAATGCAAGGGACACGGGTTCAAGCCCTGGTCAAGGAAGATCCCACATGCTGCGGAGCAACTAAGCCCGTGCATCACAACTGCTGAGCCTGTGCTCTAGAGCCCGCGAGCCACAACTATCGAAGCCCATGTGCCACAACTACTGAAGCCCACGCGCCTAGAGCCCGTGCTCCGCAACAAGAGAAGCCACTGCAATGAGAAGCCCGTGCACTGCAACGAAGAGTAGCCCCCGCTCACTGCAACTAGAGAAAGCCCGTGCACAGCAACAAAGACCCAATACAGCCAAAAATAAAAATAAATAAATAAATAAATAAATTTATTTTTTTTTAAAAATTGTGTTCCATTGTATGAATATGTGGCACTGTATTTACCCATTCTCCTGCTAGTGGTCATTTCTATGTTTCCAGCTTTTTGTTATTACAGACAGTGCTAAACATTCTTCTACCTGTCTCCAGCTTCAATGACACAAGGAAGCCGTATACTGCCAAATAAAGCCAAGGGCACTGTTCTGGAAGGCTCATCTTAAACTTTCTTTTTTTTAGTGGTTTGAGAGACGGCAATTTTTTTTTTAATTAATTAAATTTTGGCTGCGTTGGGTCTTCGTTGCTGCGCACGGGCTTTCTCTAGTTGCGGCGAGTGGGGGCTACTCTTCGTTGTGGTGCGCGGGCTTCTCATTGCGATGGCTTCTCTTGTTGCAGAGCACGGCTCTAAGCGCGTGGGCTTCAGTAGTTGTGGCACGCAGGCTCAGTAGTTGTGGCACACAGGCTAAGTTGCTCTGTGGCATGTGGGATCTTCTTAGACCAGGGATTGAACCCATGTCCCCTGCATTGGCAGGCGGATTCTTAAGCACTGTGCCACCGGGGAAGTCCTGGAAGGCTCATATCTTAATGGTCCATTGTTTAGAACCATAAGGCAAGCGGCTGGAAAGACTCCAGAGAAGTAACTCCATCCTGCAGGACATAGGGAATGGGGAGGTGGAGGTAATGGAGAAGCCATGCATAGGCACCATATTAATTATTTATGTCCCCACCTCCTAGCTGAGGGAACCTGCTGGGGGTGAGGGGAGATGGGGGATGGGGAATGAGGGAACAGTAAGTCTCAGAAAGTCTGTTGTACACTGAATGTTTGTGTCTCCTCACAATTCATGTGTTGAAACCCAGTCCCCAGTGTGATGGTATTTGGAGGTGGGAGATTTGGGAGGTGATTAGGTCACGAGGGTGGAGCCCTCATGAATGAGATTAGTGCCCTTATAAAAGAGACCCCAGAGCTCCCCCACCACTTCTGCCCTGTGTGGACATAGTGAGAGGAGAGCAGTCTACGAACCAGGCAGCAGGCTCTCACCAGACACCAAATCTGCTGGCGCTTTGATTTTGGACTTCTCAGCTTCCAAAACTCTGAGAAATGTGTTTGTTGGTTAAGCCACCCAGCCTATAATTTTTTTTTTGTTTTTTTTTTAGCCCAGATGGACTAAGACAAAGCCTGTCTTAAGGAGTGTTACCACACTGACTCCGTTTATCTTGAAAACTGGGAAGATATGACCCCAGACAGAGGAGAAAACAGATTTGGTGATAAAGTGTTCGAAGAAAAAAAGTCAGTTTAAAACTGTGGTCTGTCCAGATCACTTGCCTTATCTTTCTGTAAACTAATTTTTAACGAATAGCTGGTCTCTTTCAAAGATGAGCAATGACCAGGAAGACATGCATAATTAGAGCAATTTCCAGTTAAACAAGCTGTGTTTATATCCCCCCTCCCCAAAACCCTACTAAAATGATAGTAAAAGAATATAAAGAGGCCTAACCCCCACAGGAGTCAGGAGACATCAGGAGAGGAGAGATTTCAACAAGTTTTTGAAAGACAGAGATGGAGTAGTGAGAGGCAATTAAATTAGCAAACTGGAGGAAAACATTGTTTAAAGTGTATGCTGACCCCATGAAGGCATCAGATACTGTGTAAGGTGGGCATGAGGCATAGGGTGAAAACACCTGAATGTTAGATCAAAGGCCCCTTCCTCCACCTCTTAAAGCAAGGTGACTACCAGACCAAGCAGGAAATTGTAGATTCAGTCTACAGAAACTAAATCTGAAAGATGTTGCTGATGTCATGTAGAATTAGAAACAAGGGAATTAAGAATAAGTCAGCCCTATTGTATGATCCAGCAATTCCACTACTAGGTGTATACCCAAGAGAATTAAAAACATATGTCCAGGGGAGGGAAGGGATGAATTGGGAGACTGGGATTGACAAATACATGCTACTATATATAAAATAGATAACTAATAAGGACCTACGGTATAGCACAGGGAACTCTTCTCAGTACTCTGTAATGACCTATATGGGAAAAGAATCTAAAAAAGAGGGTATAAGGACTTCCCTGGTGGTCCAGTGGTTACAACTCCATGCTTCCATTGCAGAGGGCGCAGGTTCGATCCCTGGTCAGGGAACTAAGATACTGCATTCTGCAAAGCGCGGCCAAAAAATGGAAATAAAATAAAATAAAATAAAAAAGAGTGGCTATATGTATAACTGATACACTTTGCTGTACAACAGAAACTAACACAACATTGTAAATCAACTTTACTCTAATAAAAATTTTAAAAAAAACATATGTCCACACAAAAACTTGTACACAAATGTTCATAGCAATGTTTTCATAATATCCAGAAGGTGGAAACAACCCAAATGTCCATCAGCCAATGAATGGATAAACAAAATGTGGTATATTAATACAATGAAATATTATTTGGCCATGAAAGGATATATGCTACAATGTGGGGGAACCTTGAAAACATTATGCTAAGTGAAAGTAGCCAGTCACAAAGGACTACTTATTATATAATTCCACTTATATGAAATGTCCAGAATAGGCATATCTATAGAGACAGAAAGTAGATTAGTGGTTGCCAGGAGCTAGGAGGACAGAGGAATGCAGGTGACTGCTAGTTGATATGGGGTTTCTTTTTAGGGTGATGAAAATAGATAGTGGTGGTTGCACAACTCTGTGAATATACTAAAAACCACTGAGTTATACAGTCTTGAAGTACAGAGTTGTACTTTTAAAGGGTAGATTTAATGGCAAGTGAATTATATCTCAATAAAAAAGAGAGAGTGAGAACCTATAAAATCCTCCACAACTTTAGCTTTAAATCTAGAGAGTCAAAATATAAGATTTTAATTTATGCATCAGTTTGATTACAATAGTAAATTACTCAAAACAATAGAAATGTCCACCAATAGAGATTGGGTTAAAAAATATGATATATCATGCTAATAGAATGCAATGTAACTACTTAAATAATGTGGGAGAAATACATTTAATGCCATAAAAACATTTTTGTGATATATGACATGAAGAGAACAGATTGCAAAATAGTATGTATATTGTCATCTCATTTTGTAAGGAAAAATTGTGTATGAATCTGTCTGGCAGTATAAATATCACAATGTTAAATATGGGGCCAAAAAAAAAAAATCAAGTGTGTCTCCTGAATGGTGGAACCTCTCCAGTCCCCTTCCCTTACTCTGCTCATAGATCTTAAATGGCCCTCACATCCCCTCAAAGGAGAGACACGTAAGCAAAAAGCAGACGAAAAACATACATCAGAAGGGGATTACTTATAAGTCAGAAAGAGAAAGACAAATACCATATGATATCACTTATATGTGGAATCTAAAATGGCACAAATGAACCTATCTATGAAATAGAAACAGACTCACAGACATAGGAAACAGACTTGTGCTTGCCAAGGGGGAGGAGGGATGGGGAAGGGATGGACTTGGGAGTTTGGGGTTAGTACAATAGATGCAAACTATTATATATAGAATGGATAAAAAACAAGGTCCTACTGTATTGCACAGAGAACTGTATTCAGTATCCTGGGATAAACCATAATGGGAAAGAATATTAAAAAGAATGTATATATGTGTATAACTGAGTCACTTTGCTGTACAGTGGAAATTAACACAACATTGTAAATCAACTATACTTAAATTAAAAATAAATAAATACATTTTAAAAAAGGAAAAAATGAGGATTACTTCAGGAAACAGAGTCCAACGAATAATTCTCCATGACCTCAAAGAATGTGAGATGAAATAGTTTCTCTTTGACAAGAGAGCTCAAGGAAAGATGCAAGAGTGCAAGGAAGAGATTCTAAGGGGACAGAAGGAGATGCAAAGCAGGCTGGCCTAGTTTCAAAAGAAAGGAAGAAGAAAAAAAAAAAAACAGCAACATCACAGGGATAGCTATCATATTAGTAGCAAGAAAAACTGGAATAAATAGAATTGAAATGGTTTTCTGAATGAATACAATTGAGAACACAAATGAAAACAAAATGAAACAGAGAAAAGCCTTGTAAAAATATTTAGAGGAAAGATTATTAAAATGGAAGACATGTACAAAGAATTCAAATATAGATACAAAGGTTAAAATTAAAAAGACACACATTCCTAAGGTGGAAAACACAATAAATAGAATAGAAAAGATATTCACAGATGTTATAGAAGAAAAATTTCCTGAAATAAAGATTTGAATCTACAGATTAAAAGGACAGACCATATCCTAGGAAAAAACTGAGTCAGATGGATCATAACAAGGATTGCTCATTTTTCCTCCAGTATTCATTCTCCCTTCTTCCATAATTGTAGAATGGTCATCGAGAATGAAGACTATATTTCCCAGTATTCCTTGCAGTTAGATCGGGTCATATGACCAAGTTCTGTCCAATGGGATGTGAGCAAAAGATTAATATTTGCACTTCTGGGTATATCCTTAAAGGAAAGGATATTCCCTTTCTCTTTTTCCCTTTCTGTTGGCTAGAATATTCATCTTGGTGTATGTGGACAAAGACAACACCCTAGGAATGGTAGAGCACCCAAACAGAAAGAGCCTGAATTCCTGGCAGTTTCATTAAAGTATTGCTGCTGTATCATTTATATCATTAAATGAGAAACAAATACAGTCTCTCTTAAAGCCACTGTTATTTTGGGTTTCTGTCTGAATTTATATCCTAAATAATACACTGATTAAGGTATATATTGATGAAGTTGCTGAATTTCAGAGATAAAGTATCTTAAGAGTGTCCAAGTAGAAGAAGCAAGTCATGTACAAAGAGTAAGATCAGTATCCTTAGGCTTCCCCCAAAGCAACACTCAAAGTCAGAAGACAAAGGAGCAATGTCTCGAAAGATGTGAGGGAAAGAATGACACAAGAATTTTTACCCAATTTGCCCTTTAAGTATAAAGACATAGGCCCTTTGAAGCATGCAAGAATCCATGAGACCAATATGAAAAAAAGACTACTTGATGACAAAATGAAGGGTTGACTCCAAAAACAGAAATGGAAAAGTCATGGTAAAATAACAATAATAAGGACCAGATCCACTTAAATACAGAACCAATCAGACAGCTTTGGGAATTGTGGTAAAAGGATGGGATGTAAATATCATTAATCTTTCCTATGTGAAAATGATACGACCAAAAAAATTAAAAGGAGGAGGCAAGGGGAGAGGAAATGGGAGAAAATATGTGTGTTGATTTCCTCTTGGCTGGAAGTGTGGTCTTGGCTGGAAGTCAATTGATATTGTCTAAAATTGAAACGTTGTTTTTAAAAATGACTCAAAAATCTTAATGTTGTCCTTTTTTAAGAAAAAGGACTATTTTTAGGAAGCTGTATATCTTGGTGTCAAGAAATATTTTCTGAAGTTCAAGAATTCCTTCAAGTTTTTTCTCCTGATAAATGTCATGCTTTGTTTAAAAGAAAAATGTGATCCCATTTTTTGTAATGCTATTGTGGGTATTTCCATTCTCTGTAAAACTATTTCTGTTTCTCACCTATACACAAAAAAACAAACACACACTTTCTTTCATTCTCATTCTTATCCATATGTTTGTTTACAGAAACATCTGGAAGGATGGTCCCTGTCAGTAGCAAATTGTCCCTGAGTGATGGAGTTGGGATCAAATTTTTTTTTTTTTTTTTACTTTTCTTCTTGCAAGTTTTGCATGCTTCAAATTTTTATAATACAGTAAAAGTTCAATAATCAAGCATAGATCAGACTTAGAAAATGTCAGTTATTAGATCTTCTGGATTATGAGGTTTTCTGGGTGTCAGTCTGTTGCTATTCCAAGGTATCATTTCACAAATATATTTGTAACGTACTTCATTAATCTGTTCTTTGCCTTAAGCATATCATGATTTAAGTAACCCATATACTAAAATAGTACATTCTAGTTCAATTATAAATATAATTCGCTATTAATGGTTGAATGGAATTCAACCGTATGAATTTGCTTGGTAAATTCTCTATGGTAAGACAAGAAGGTCATTTCTAAATTTTTGCTAATATAAACAGTTTGCTTACATCCTAAGGATGATGCTTACATCCTAAATTATTTCTTTGAGATAGATTTCTAGAAGAATCACTGGGTCAAAGGAATGTATATTCCCAAGGTGTTTTATATTTATTGCCAAGTTGCCGTCCAGAAAGGCCCAGCTAGTTACACATTCCCACCTACAGTTCGGAAAGAAAGTTTTCCCTCCCCACACCCTCACTATCACAGAAAGTTATTCCAGGCCAGATGAACTTTGAACTTTCCTCTCAGGTGCCTGGAGGAAACACCCGCACTAACTAAAGATGTAGATTATTATATATGCCCCTAGAGACTGGCTGCCGGGGTGGGGGTAGGGGGTGGGGGGGTGGGGGTGGGAGTTGGGCATTGGACCTTCTAAAGAACCCTCGGTGCAGCCCAGCGTCCAGGTGACTACCCTGTAATGGACAGGTCTAACCCTGATTCCCATGTTTGTTTGCCATTCATCAATGATTTTCTCTAGACTCTGCTTCTCAAAGTTGCCTCCTCATGGTGCATGTTTGTTCCTGACCCCACATTGTATTTAAATTGCTTGGTTAATTTGTACCCCTCCCTGCAAGACATGAGTTCCATGAGGGCAGGAAGTCTTGCCCACCTGTGAATTCTCAGCACAGAGAAGAGTACCAGGCATGTGGTAGCACCTTGTGTTTTTGTTTTTTGTTTGTTTGTTTGTTTTTTTATAAACTGTTTATTTTCCGTCAACCTATTTCCATTTTAAAAGTTTGTGGAAGAACAGTTTAAGACCACTCAGTGGTTGTTCCTACCCACTCAGTGGCCTGAGCAGTGGAAGCTGCAGTCCAGTCTTCAGTGGCAGGCTGACCACTCCAATCTTCAGTGGGGAACTGCTGAATAGGCACAGAGGGCACCTGCACACCTTCGGACCAGTCCGCCACCGCAGGCTGAGTAGCAGTGAACTCAGGAGCTGGAGCTGAATTCACCCTGAAATTCCTCCTTGGTCACAGCCTTCTCAGCTGCCGCCTGCTCTGCCTTTTCGATCTCTTCAGGATCTCTGTAGAAGTAGAGATCAGGCACGACCTCCCATGGGTGTTCACGGGAGATGGTGCCACGCATGTGCAGAACTTCCCGGGCAAGCATCCACCACATCAGACCCACTGAGTGAGCTCCCTTTTTAGGATCTTACATCAGGATACATCAAGTTAGTCTGAAAACAATAAGGCCAAGTAATGCCTGAGAGGTCCAAGAGTAAGAAATAATGGAGAAAAGCAGAAGAAAACACAGGCCATTTTTTAAATGTTTTTTCATCTCTCCTTAAAGCACTCATATATTAAAATCATACATTTGTAGCAAGTATTACTATCAAACTCCACTCATTGGGCCAGAGACCCTTGCGATGTTAGCGAAAAACTTGCCCCTCATGTAGCACACTACCTACACTTGTGAGTTCATCGGCCAGTGGCCTCAACTCCAAAGCACCTTGTTTTTTAAGGAAGGTAGAAGAGACTGAGAATCAGAAGCTCCTGAGGGGTTAACTAGACACCTGAGACTCCTCTGGTTGTCTCTGCTTTTTCCTCATTCTCCACATCCAACCTGCAATAAACCAACTTTGGTCTCTCTAAACCATTCCCTCCTTCCCATCCCCATGTGCTCTCCTGCCTAGTTCAGGCCCTTAATGCAGATCACTTGAACAATTAGCTTGCCCCTTAGTCAGTCACTTTGCTTCCCGTGTCCCTCCCCACCCCACTTTTGGTTCATTATTTCTCTCATTCCATTGTTCTTTTTTGAACATAGGATCTGATCCCGTGATATCCCTGCTTATAAACCTCCAGGGCTTCCTATTCCCTCCAGAATGACCAACCTTCATTCTGTGGAGTTTTGGGGACCTGTTTTCACCTTATTTTGGCCTTATCTTCTATCAGGACTCTGACAACCCTATTTTAAAGACATACAAGAAGAATCAAAATTACCCTCTAGAGAATCCATCTGTTTTAATGTTTCTCTTTGTGCATGCTCCTTCCTGCAGCCGGAATGCTTTCTCTTTGCTCTGTATTTCTATTTTGTTTAAGGGCCAGCTCAATTGTTACCTTCTCTATGAATCTTCCCTGTCTCTCTAGACAGAGCTCATTGCTACCTCATTTCTCTTCCCACACTTTAGAAAATGTTTTTTTTTTCAATGGTATAATATTCAGTTGATTATTAGGGTCTTCCCCAAATCTATGAGCTCCTTAAGGACAAGGACTGCATTGTCTTCATCTTTAGTTCTATGGGACGGAAGCACCTTCCACATAATGAGTGTTTGTAGCAGAAATTGCTAGGTGCCTACCTCAGCATTCCTTCACGATCCAGCTGAAACACTTTTCCATATTCCTTTGTAGCTGGGTGTGTTCATGTCATTAAGTTCAGCACATTAAAATGTAAGTGGAAATATTATATGAAGTTTCCTGGAAGTCTCCTTAAAATAGAAAGGAAATACCCTTCTTTTCATCCTTACTTCTACCTGGAGTGTGGTAGCTGTAGCTTGAACAGCCATATTGAACAATAAGGGATCTTGGGCCCTTGATGACCAGAAAGGCGCCAGACTAACCCTGGTTCCCCAACTTCAGACTTCTTTTACCCTCAAAAAAAAAAAAATACTGTTATTAGCTTTTTTTTCTGTTATATGCAGCCAAATATAGTCCAGAATGATTCAGTAGTGAATAAATATTTTTTGAATATGGAGTAACTCCAAAATTATGTGATTTCTATTTCGTCCCAACAAACTTGGAACAAAATTTAGCACTTCATTACATCAATTTATCATCACAGGTCCTTTGAAACAGTCATTTCTCTGACCTTTTAAATTGAGTTTTGGTCTGTAGTTTTTAATTGTCTCTGCCTATATTTTATTAATTTTGTAAAGTTGATTCCAATTTGTCTAAGATGTAGGTGAGATAAAACTTATAAATAAATCAACTTGCAATTTGAAGTGTGGACAATTCCAGCTGAAAGTCCAAGATGGGGGAGCAGGGGAATCCCCTGGCGGTCCAGTGGTCAGGACTCCTCGCTTTCACTGCCGTGGCCTGGGTTCAATCCCTGGTCAGGGAACTAAGATCCCGCTAGGCATGTGGAGCCACCAAAACAAAACAAACAAACAAAAAACAAGATCAGGGAGCAGTAGAATCACACCTAAATACAAGAAACTCAAAGTTCCTTTCTCCCCCAGCCCCTCCCCCAGGAATTTCCTGGCAGGTTCCCTCCATTCAGGGTTTCCCAACATCTTTCACTGTGATACAGTATAGACTAGGGCACACACCCCCAAAGGAAATTTAGTTTTGGTAAATGGGTGTGACAGATACTGGTAGGAAGGCTGAGTAGGGGAGAGAGGAGGTGAAGGAAGTTGACTGTTTGGTTTTTTTAAATATTTATTCATTTATTTAGGCTGCTCTGAGTCTTAGTTGCAGCATGCGGGATCTTTGTTGTGGCACGCGAGATCTTTTAGTTGCAGCATGCGGGCTTCTTAGTTGCGGCATGCATGAGGGATCTAGTTCCCCAACCAGGGATCGAGCCCAGGCCCCTTGCATTGGGAGCTCGGAGTCTTACCCACTGGACCACCAGGGAGGTCCCTAAAGTTGACTGTTAAAAGGTGTACAGAATCAAACAAGAGGAGCTTGTTATAGGAATGGGGAGCTTGAGGCCCAATGATGGGAAGTGACTAGCCAGAGGTCACATGGCTAACAGTTTAGCTATGATTTTTTGTTTCAAGCAATAGAAGAGAAATCTGACGACCTTAAGCAAAAGTAGAGAATTCAATAGAATCGATTGGTGTTGCTCTTGGAACCCATGAAAGAGTTCTGGGCACTGTGTATTGACTTCTCACTATGGAGGGTGAGAACTGACTGCCACCCTTCCCCCCTTCACCCTAACCTCTCAATCATCCCAATAGAATAAGTTCCCTTTACTGCACAATTCTATTATCCCCAGAGTTACTAAATGTCTTGTTTTTCATTTGCTTTGTTTTCAGTGTAGTTATTGCTCATTCAATCCCAAACTCCCGAATCCTACCAGAGTGGTATAAATCTCCCAGTGTGTTCATATGTAATGGGTGTTCTATCAGTTTCATCCTCTTGAAGAAATTTCTCCTAGTGCCTTTGTCTTGATCCAGTCTGTATGGGCTGGCTGCTCTTACAGCCTGCTGTATAGGATGGTCTTGGGGCCTCACTTGGCCATCATCCTGGGGACGTCTTGATTGCACACATATTTAAGAGTGGGGCACAGAACAGCTAACTGGAAGCCTCATGTGCATAATGGGGGGGGGGCAGGTCAACTGGCAACTTCACTGTAGAGTGATCTGGTGAGGCCGATTCATTGGGAAACCTCTGACAGTACCCATAGGTCTTCCTTGGCTTGGTCAGATTTCCCAGAAAAGTTTCTCCCAGTCTCTTGCCCAGAGGGAATAAGTCTGACTGCCAGCTGTCGTTGCAAAATTGGGGAGAGGGGCTTCCCTGGCGGTCCAGTGGTTAAGACTCTGTGCTTCCACTGCAGGGAATGTGGGTTCGATCCTGGTCAGGGAACTAAGATCCCACATGCCGCATGGCCCGGCCAAAAGAAAAAAGAAAAATGGTGGAAGAGAGATGGTCTCCTCATTTAGTATGTAGAATGTCCCTCCTTAAACCTCCTGTCTCCCATATGACACCTATGCCCTCAGCGGTGACTGAGGTCTCCCAGTCCAGAAAACCTGTTTTACCCTTTCCTAGTGGAAGTCTTAGTATCTTCTGCTGTGGTAGGAGGAGGGACGGGCACTCACTAAGGACTGTTGGGGGAGGGTTGGTGGTCTGATTGCTTCTTAGACATTTAATCAATCCTCCCGTTTTTAAGACCACTTTTAAGACCACCTTACTTTGAGTGAGTGGTACCTGGCGCCTCCAGTCTCAGGCTTTTTGGGGGTTGTCTCTTGGTTTTTCCCACAACCAGTTTGGGACTCAGCTTTCTCAGGTCTTCTGATTCAGTTATCATTCAACCATCTGCTCTCCAGCTTCCAAAATTCTGTTGCTATGTCTCCTCTCAGGTTCCCTGTGTCCTTGTTCCTTTATACCTTTTTACAAATTCCTCCACTGCCATTTTAGTGGATTTCAGGAGGGAAATATTAATTGATTTCTGCTGACTTTTGGTTGTTTTAAATTTATGTAAAGAAATACATTTGATTCTCTCAAACCTTAGTTCAAAAGCCCTGGGGAAGTGAGCATCAGTCAGGTGCCCCTTCTAGACCAATTAATTTTGCCAAGGAGAGCAGAGCACCAGGACTGGCCTGGGAGTAGACCCTCGTCCCAACCAGGACCAATAATGTGGCAGGAGGCGGAGTCATGTTTTACTAACATGGCAACTCCTGTAGTCATGGAGATGGGCAAGGGCAGTCCCTAAGAAAGGGGCTCAAGACACATAGTTCTTTAGGATCTACTTACAGATAGAAAATAACAGGTTGAAATCTGGGGATCTTTCTATTTCCCCCATCTTGTTGGTCAGTCATGAAGGCAGAAGTCAGAGGGAGAGGACAGGAGAGAAAAAACCCCTCACATCTCCTGAGGTAGGAGCTGAGTGTCCACAGGAAACTTGTGATTCTCTGCTGCTACTGGATTAGATGAGGGAGAAGTTAGTTTATGCACACAAGCTGGAGCAGGCAGAGGGACACAGGGGAGGTCTCCGAGAGGGCACTGAAAAGGAAGGCCAAGGGAGAAACACTGACTTGAGTAAGAAGGCCAAGATGCATTATTTGTCCCCCACCCCTTGTGCCTGAACCTGGTTCTCTCTTAGACACTAGCTGTGCAACACCAGTCCCTGCAAAGTGGTCATCAAGAATTTCTGGAAGTCTTTCCGGGTGGCTTACAAAGACTTAGGAATACACGGGCTCCTCTCTGGCATTAGGACTGTCCTGAGTCCCCCACCAGGTATCTTCTGGGACCACTAGGTTCTGGGAGATGCTGGCACTTTGTGATGCTGACACAGCAAAATGTTCTATTGCAGGATGAGGAAAAACCTAGTTCATCCCTACTGTGTTATGTTCACTGGAGGGCCCTAAAGCTACTTATGGCCACACAAATTTGAAAAATAAAAAGGTTTTTCTATTTTTGTATTTCTAGTCTGAGACACACTGTGCCCCTCTCCTCCCTTGACCAGAGTTTTTTTAGTGGGCCAAGATGGTCATGAGTTAGTAACTTAGTGGTATTTTGGGATGAGAGTTTTCCCAGAAGTCTGCTCAATCACTCAGGCAAATGAGCTGCCAGAGACACTCATGCATATCCAAGTCCCAGTTTATGCTCCAAATTATGTTATCCCAGTCTCAACATGTTCAATGTGTTTTTTGGTGTGTGTTGATTAACGTTAGGGAAAACCAACTAAAGGGGAAACCAGCTCCGCATCTCTGACTCCTCTGTGATTAAAAGTGGATGAGGCTCACTACATGTGTGTTTAAGGACAATCCTTTAAAAACTAGGACTAGGGGGCTTCCCTGGTGGCGCAGTCGTTAAGAATCCACCAAATGCAGGGGACATGGGGTCAAGCCCTGGTCTGGGAAGATCCCACATGCCGAGGAGCAGCTAAGCCCATGCACCACAACTACTGAGCCTGCGCTCTAGAACCCTTGAGCCGCAACTACTGAAGCCCGCACACCTGGAGCCCATGCTCCACAATAAGAGAAGCCACCTCGATGAGAAGGCCACACACCGCAACGAAGAGTAACTCCTGCTCACCGCAACTAGAGAAAGCCCGTGGGTGGCAGTGAAAACCCAACACAGCCAAAAATAAATTTTAAAAAAAAACTAGGACTAGGACTGCTCTTAGTTGCAGTAACAGAATACCCAACTAGTGGGGCTTAACCCATGGGTGAACAAACTATGGTCTGCAGGCCAAATCTAGACTTCACCTGTTTTTGTAGAGTGCAAGAGCTAAGAATGGTTTTAAATTTTTTAAATTATTGAGCAAAAGTCAAAAGAAGAGTAAGACTTTGTGACATGTTAAGATTTTATGAAATCCAAATTTCAGTGTCCCTAATAAAGTCTTATTGGAACACGTCCATGCTCATTCCTTTACATGTTGTCTATCACTGTGTTCATGCTACAACAGTCAAGTTGAGTTGTTGTGAGAGACAATGTATGGGCTGCAAAGCTTAAAATATTTATTATCTGGCCCTCAAAGAGGATGCTTATTCCTGGCTTAACCAGAAAAAAAATCTGTTATTTATACAAGAAATCTGAACATAGGCATTTCCAAGATTTAGTTCAGTAGTTCCACAAAGACCAGGTGCTGAGTTGGTATCTCTAAAATTGTCATGGTCTTCTCCTCATAGTCACAAGATGGCTCCATTAGCGCCAAGTATTACATAAGATATCATATCCAAAGGCAGGAAACAAGGGAACAAAGGGGAGACAGAGAAGGGCCTCATTAGCATGCTTCTTTAAATTTATCAGAGAATTTTTCCTAAATTCCCCTAAAAAGGCTTCCTCTCAATCTCAT
The DNA here is from genome assembly GCF_009873245.2 of Balaenoptera musculus. NCBI lineage: Eukaryota > Metazoa > Chordata > Mammalia > Artiodactyla > Balaenopteridae > Balaenoptera > Balaenoptera musculus. The sequence goes on from NC_045797.1 coordinate 14,918,490, forward strand.
TGGCCAGCACTAAGTCATTAGCTCACATGAACTCCCAGCTGCAATGGAAGTGGGTAAGGCCACTGTATAGCTATGAGTGACTCCCACGTACTTGACCTATGGCTATGGCCAGGTGGTGGATTAGTGGCAGTGGTGTGACAGCCAGTTGTGCACATCTCTTTCCTACTCTGCATTTTGAAGTTGGTTGAAATTGACCATGGGGGGAGTATTTACACCACAGAAATTGGCAAACACTATAAATCAAGCAGTTTTATCAGCACATCACCGACTAGGGATGTTTTTTATTTTGCTTATGCTTTTCTAAGTTTTCTACAATGAACATGAAGTTTATAATCAGGAAAAAAAAAGTTTGCTTTTAAAACAAAAGAGGCCTTACCTTACACCATATTAAAAAAAATAACTGAAAATAGATGAAAAACCTAAATGTAAAAGCTGAAACTATAAGACTCTTAGAAGAAAACATAGGGTAAAAGCTTCATGATGCTGGATTTGATGATGATTGCTTAGATGTAACAGCAAATACACAGACAACAAAAGTAAAATATATATAAATTAGACTACACCAAAATTAAAAATTTCTGTGTATTAAAGACACAGTCAACAGAATGAAAAGGCAACCCATGGAATGGGAGAAAATATTTGCAAATCAGATATCTGATAAAGAGTTAATATCCAGTATATAAAGAACTACAGAGAAGCAAGAAGAACGACACTCCTGCAGCCTGTGGAACAAAAACCACATTCACAGAAAGATAGACAAGATGAAAAGGCAGAGGGCTATGTACCAGATGAAGGAACAAGATAAAACCCCAGAAAAAACAAATAAATGAAGTGGAGATAGGCAACCTTCCAGAAAAAGAATTCAGAATAATGATAGTGAAGATGATCCAGGACCTCGGAAAAAGAATGGAGGCAAAGATCGAGAAGATGCAAGAAATGTTTAACAAAGACCTAGAAGAATTAAAGAACAAATAAAAAGAGATGAACAATACAATAACTGAAATGAAAACTACACTAGAAGGAATCAATAGCAGAATAACTGAGGCAGAATAACGGATAAATGACCTGGAAGACAGAATGGTGGAATTCACTGCTGTGGAACAGAATAAAGAAAAAAGAATGAAAAGAATGAAGACAGCCTAAGAGACCTCTGGGACAACATTAAATGCAACAACATTCGCATTATAGGGGTCCCAGAAGGAGAAGAGAGAGAGAAAGGACCCGAGAAAATATTTGAAGAGATTATAGTCGAAAACTTCCCTAACATGGGAAGGAAATAGCCATCCAAGTCCAGGAAGCGCAGAGAGTCCCATACAGGATAAACCCAAGGAGAAACACGCTGAGACACATAGTAATCAAATTGGCAAAAATTAAAGAAAAAGAAAAATTATGAAAAGCAGCAAGGGAAAAACAACAAATAACATACAAGGGAACTCCCATAAGGTTAACAGCTGATTTCTCAGCAGAAACTACAAGCCAGAAGGGAAGGGAGTGGCATGATATACTTAAAATGATGAAAGGGAAGAATCTGCAACCAAGATTACTCTACCCGGCAAGGATCTCATTCAGATTCGATGGAGAAATCAAAAACTTTACAGACAAGCAAAAGCTAAGAGAATTCAGCACCACCAAACCAGTTCTACAACAAATGCTAAAGGAACTTCTCAAAGTGGGAAACACAAGAGAAGAAAAGGACCTACAAAAACAAACTCAAAACAATTAAGAAAATGGTCATAGGAACATACATATTGATAATTACCCTAAATGTGAATGGATTAAATGTTCCAACCAAAAGACACAGGCTTGCTGAATGGATAAAAAAACAAGACCCATATATATGCTGTCTACAAGAGACCCACTTCAGACCTAGGGACACATACAGACTGAAAGTGAGGGGATGGAAAAAGATATTCCATGCAAATGAAAATCAAAAGAAAGCTGGAGTAGCAATACTCATAGCAGATAAAATAGACTTTAAAATAAAGACTGTTACAAGAGACAAGGAAGGACACTACATAATGATCAGGGGATCAATCCAAGAAGAAGATATAACAATTATAAATATATACGCACCCAACATAGGAGCACCTCAATACATAAGGCAACTGCTAACAGCTATAAAAGAAGAAATCGACAGTAACACAATAATAGTGGGGGACTTTAACACCTCACTTACACCAATGGACAGATCATCCAAAATGAAAATAAATAAGGAAACACAAGCTTTAAATGACACAATAGACCAGTTAGATTTAATTGATATTTATAGGACATTCCATCCAAAAACAGCAGATTACAATTTCTTCTCAAGTGCGCATGGAACATTCTCCAGGATAGGTCACATCTTGGGTCACAAATCAAGCCTCAGTAAATTTAAGAAAATTGAAATCGTATCAGGCATCTTTTCTGACCACAATGCTATGAGATTAGAAATGAATTACAGGGAAAAATACGTAAAAAACACAAACACATGGAGGCTAAACAATACATTACTAAATAACCAAGAATCACTGAAGAAATCAAAGAGGAAATTTTAAAAAACCTAGAGACAAATGACAATGAAAACACGACGATCCAAAACCTATGGGATTCAGCAAAAGCAGTTCTAAGAGGGAAGTTTATAGCTATACAAGCCTACCTCAAGAAACAAGAAAAATCTCAAATAAACAATCTAACCTTACACCTGAAGGAACTAGAGAGTGAAGAACAAACAAAACCCAAAGTTAGCAGAAAGAAAGAAATCATAAAGATCAGAGCAGAAATAAATGAAATAGAAACAAAGAAAACAATAGCAAAGATCAGTAAAACTAAAAGTTGGTTCTTTGAGAAGATAAACAAAATTGATAAACCATTAGCCAGACTCATCAAGAAAAAGAGGGAGAGGACTCAAATCCATAAAATTAGAAATGAAAAAGGAGAAGTTACAAGAGACACCACAGAAATACAAAGCATCCTAAGAGACTACTACAAGCAACTCTATGCCAATAAAATGGACAACCTGGAAGAAATGGACAAATTCTTAGAAAGGTATAACCTTCCAAGACTGAACCAGGAAGAAATAGAAAATATGAACAGACCAAACACAAGTAATGAAATTGAAACTGTGATTAAAAATCTTCCAACAAACAAAAGTCCAGGACCAGATGGCTTCACAGGTGAATTCTATCAAACATTTAGAGAAGAGCTAACACCCGTTCTTCTCAAACTCTTGCAAAAAATTGCAGAGGAAGGAACACTCCCAAACTCATTCTATGAGGCCACCATCACCCTGATACCAAAACCAGACAAAGATACTACAAAAAAAGAAAATTACAGACCAATATCACTGATGAATACAGATGCAAAAATCCTCAACAAAATACTAGCAAAAAGAATCCAACAACACATTAAAAGGATCATACACCACGATCAAGTGGGATTTATCCCAGGGATGCAAGGATTCTTCAATATATGCAAATCAATCAATGCGGTACACCATATTAACAAATTGAAGAATAAAAACGATATGATCATCTCAATAGATGCAGTAAAAGCTTTTGACAAAATTCAACACCCATTTATGATAAAAACTCTCCAGAAAGTGGGCATAGAGGGAACCTACCTCAACATAATAAAGGCCATATATGACAAACCCACAGCAAACATCATTCTCAATGGTGAAAAACTGAAAGCATTTCCTCTAAGATCAGGAACAAGACAAGGATGTCCACTCTTGCCACTATTATTCAACATAGTTTTGGAAGTCCTAGCCATGGCAATCAGAGAAGAAAAGAAATAAATCCAAATTGGAAAAGAAGTAAAACTGTCACTGTTTGCAGATGACATGATACTATACATAGAGAATCCTAAAGATGCCACCAGAAAACTACGAGAGCTAATCAATGAATTTAGTAAAGTTGCAGGATACAAAATTAATGCACAGAAATCTCTTGCATTCCTGTACACTAATGATGAAAAATCTGAAAGAGAAATTAAGGAAACACTCCCATTTACCATTGCAACAAAAAGAATAAAATACCTAGGAATAAACCTACCTAGGGAGACAAAAGACCTGTATGCAGAAAACTATAAGACACTGATGAAAGAAAGATGATACCAACAGATGGAGAGATATACCATGTTCTTGGATTGGAAGAATCAATATTGTGAAAATGACTATGCTACCCAAAGCAATCTACAGATTCAATGCAATCCCTATCAAACTACCAATGGCATTTTTTACGGAACTAGAACAAAAAATCTTAAAATTTGTATGGAGACACAAAAGACCCCGAATAGCCAAAGCAGTCTTGAGGAAAAAAAACAGAGCTGGAGGAATCAGACTCCCTGACTTCAGGCTATACTATAAAGCTACAGTAATCAGGACAATAAGGTACTGGCACAAAAACAGAAACATAGATCAATGGAACAAGATAGAAAGCCCAGAGATAAGCCCACGCACCTGTGGTCAACTAATCTATGACAAAGGAGGCAAGGATATACAATGGAGAAAAGACAGTCTCTTCAGTAAGTGGTGCTGGGAAAACTGGACAGCTACATGTAAAAGAATGAAATTAGAACACTCCCTAACACCATACACAAAAATAAACTCAAAATGGATTAGAGACCTAAATGTAAGACCGGACACTATAAAACTCTTAGAGGAAAACATAGGAAGAACACTCTTTGACATAAATCACAGCAAGATCTTTTTTGATCCACCTCCTAGAGTAATGGAAATAAAAACAAAAATAAACAAATGGGGCCTAATGAAACTTCAAAGCTTTTGCACAGCAAAGGAAACCATAAACAAGACGAAAAGACAACCCTCAGAATGGGAGAAAATATTTGCAAACGAATCAATGGACAAAGGATTAATCTCCAAAGTATATAAACAGCTCATGCAGCTCAATATTAGAAAAACAAACAACCCAATCCAAAAATGGGCAGAAGACCTAAATAGACATTTCTCCAAAGAAGACATACAGATAGCCAAGAAGCACATGAAAAGCTGCTCAACATCACTAATTATTAGAGACATGCAAATCAAAACTACAATGAGGTATCACCTCACACCAGTTAGAATGGGCATCATCCGAAAATCTACAAACAATAAATGCTGGAGAGGGTGTGGAGAAAAGGGAACCCTCTTGCACTGTTGGTGGGAATGTAAATTGATACAACCACTATGGAGAACAGTATGGAGGTTCCTTTAAAAACTAAAAATAGAATTACCATATGATCCAGCAATCCCACTACTGGGCATATACCCAGACAAAACCATAATTCAAAAAGACACATGCACCCCAATGTTCATTGCAGCACTATTTACAATAGCCAGGTCATGGAAGCAACCTAAATGTCCATCAACAGACGAATGGATAAAGAAGATGTGGTACATATTTACAATGGAATATTACTCAGCCATGAAAAGGAACGAAATTGGGTCATTTGTAGAGACGTGGATGGATCTGGAGACTGTCATACAGAGTGAAGTAAGTCAGAAAGAGAAAAACAAATATCGTATATTAACGCATATATGTGGAACCTAGAAAAATGGTACAGATGAACCGGTTTGCAGGGCAGAAAATGAGACACAGATGTAGAGAACAAACGTATGGACACCAAGCGGGGAAAGCGGTGGGGGGTGGGGTGGTGGTGTGATGAATTGGGCGATTGGGATTGATACGTATACACTGATGTGTATAAAATTGATGACTAATAAGAACCTGCTGTATAAAAAAAAATAAAATTAAATTCAAAAATTAAAAAAACCCAAAAAACTACAATTTAACAACAAAAAAATAGAACAAACAACTCCATTAAAAAATGGACCTGGGACTTGAATAAACCATTTCTTCAAAGGCGATATACAAATGGCCAATAAACACATGACAAGATGCTCAATATCACTGGGGATGTGATTAGGGTAATGCAGATCAAAACCACAGTGAGATACCACTTCATAGCCATTAGGATGGCTACTATTAAAACAAAACAAAACAGGAATTCCCTGGTGGTCCAGTGGTTAGGGCTCCGCACTTTCACTGCCGAGATCCCATGTTTGATCCCTGGTCAGGGAACTAAGATCCCACATGCCTCGCAGTATGGCCAAAAATAAATAAATAAATAAATATTAAAATTAAATAAAACAAAACAAAGTAAGTGTCGTTGAGGGTGTGGAGAAATTGGAATCCCTGTACGCTGTTGATGGGAGTATAAAATAGTGCATCCACTATAAAAAGCAGTATGTGGTTCCTCAAATTATTCAAAATGTGGTTCCTCAAATTATTTAAAATAGAAGTAGCATATGATACAGCAATTCCACGTCTGGGTATATATCCAAAAGAACTGAAAGCAGAGTCTTGAAGAGATATTTGTGCATCCATGTTCATAGCAGCATTGTTCACAATAGTCCAAAGGTGGAAGCAACCCAAGTGTCCGCTGATGGATGAATGGATAAACAAAATATGATGTGTACATGCATGCAATGGAATATTATTCAGCCTTACAATGGAAGGAAATTCTGACACATGCTACAACATGGATGAATCCTGAAGACATTATGCTAAGTGACATAAGCCAGTCACACAAATGTATGATTCTATTTATATGAGGTTCCTGGAGTAGTCAAATTCACAGAGACAGAGAAGAATGGTGGTTGCCAGGGACTGGGGGGAGGGGAGAAAGGGGAGCTGTTGTTCAATGGGTACTGAATTTCAGTTTTGCAAGATGAAAAGAGTTCCGGAAATTAGTTGCATAACAATGTGAATGAACTTAACACTACGGAAGTGTACACTTTAAAAATGGCTAAGATGGTAAATTTTATGTTACATGTATTTTACCACAATTAAAAATAATTTTTTTTTTTCTGGAGACAGTGCCTAGAGGTATTTAGAAGGGTCTGGCATTTGACATATCATCCTAGGCTATCCTACAAAACTATTACTCCTGGTAATAGAATTGTTTACCTTTATACCAAGAAGGTTAGGAAAGCACCAAATCTGCAAGTGGCATGTGCCCAGGCTGACTTCGAGAAGTTTGTGCCGTGAGACCTAAACTTCTTATGAGGTTGCCTAAAATGAAAAAGTATGTCAGCAGGGCTTACAGTGGTTTCAAGTCTGACAGGATCAAGCATGCTTTCCTTACCGAGGAGCAGAAAATTGGGGAAGTGTTGAAGGACAGAGCACAAGCACAGTTAGTAAGCTAAATTTTAAAAAGTAAAGCTCTTTCGAATCATTTTTTTTAAATTTAAGGGTAATTTAAGGTTGAGGTGGCAGGTGGAGTTAAAGGAAAAATATTCTGAGTCCAGGTGAATCCAGACTCTAAGACAGATTGACTTGAGAAGCAGCTGAAGGCATCAGCTGGTAACTCAGTCTGGACAGTAAAGCCCCTGAAGGCCAGGAGCTGGACTTCTGGCTATTCGGGTCAGAAACAGCAGCCAAGGCAGTCCTGCCTACTTCAAATTAGGGAGATCCTTTGTCACACAATAAAGAATGCCAGGTTAGAGTTACCAAATTATGGTATATTTTAAATGTTCACCTGTAACTAATACTTTAACATAAAAGATACAATAAAATACAATTGTAGGATTCACAGACTCTTAATGAAATATGAATCCGTTGTGCAGCAAGGCCAGTCAGTAAGCCACACATTTAAATCTGATAAATGTCTTTTTTTTTTCATTTCCCTCAGGGCCTCTCTGTGACGGTATATATAATCCTATTTGGAAATAACGTCAAGAGTCTAAATTTGAGACCCATTATGAAAGTGAGGCCCAGCCTAGCTGCACTCCTGGCCAGCCGCCCTACACCCCACCCCATGATAGGCCAGCAAGGAAGCCACTGGGGATCTGGGGATCTGAGTATCTGGCTAGAGTGATTCCTTCTCCTGAGAATTATTATTATTATTATTATTTGGCCACGCCACGAGGCTTGTGGGATCTTAGTTCCCTGACCAGGGAGCGAACCCGTGCCCCCTACGCTGGGAGCATGGAGTCCTAACCACTGGACCGCCAGGGAATTCCCTCCTGAGAATTATTTTTGCTTCATGGGCGGACAGAGATGTTTCCAGATGTCTAATCTTCAGTCTTCTGCTCTTTTCTCTCTACACAGATTCAGCCATTGCATCTATGTGGTTGCCTCCAAAGCCGCCAGCCCCACCTGACCTTTCTGGTGACTCTAGATCCACACATCCACCTGCCTGAGGGAAAGTTCCACGTTGCTGTCAGACCAATGCTGGCCCCAAAGTTCAACGCTCCAAACTGACCTCATCGTTATTCCAGGCTTGAAACCTAGGATCTATTTTCCACTCCTGCCTCTCCCTTGGCACAGTTAGTCCCCACAGCGGAGTCACCGGCTGCTGCTAATGGCTTTCACACTCATCACATTGTAAACGGCTGTGAGACGGCAGTGGGTAGGTGACCTGTCACACAGACCAGGCAGAATGGGTCCCCACCTGGAATAGGCTGGCATCGGTATAGAAGTCCGTTACAAACATCAAAAGTGGTGTGTGGTGCTTCCCTGGTGGCACAGTGGTTAAGAACCCGCCTGCCAATGCAGGGGACACGGGTTCGATCCCTGGTCTGGGAAGATCCCACGTGCCGCGGAGCAACTAAGCCCATGCACCACAACTACTGAGCCTGCGCTCTAGAGCCCACGAGCCACAACTGCTGAAGCCCACGCACCTAGAACCCGCACTCCACAACAAGAGAGGCCACCGCAATGAGAAGCCCACACACCACAATGAAGAGTAGCTGCCGCTCGCCGCAACTAGAGAGAGCCCGCGAGCAGCAACAAAGACCCAATGCAACCAAAAATAAATAATAAATAAATAAAAGTGGTGTGTGACAGGGCGGGGGACAAGGGGATGAGGGCAGGGGAGATGGGAGGAGGCAGAGATGTGGTCAAGGTCTATGTCAGATCACCAGGGTAAGAGGGGTCAACCAGCAAGGCAAGCATAAGAATTGGTCATGAGCCAAGAGCCGACCTGGGAGCTGAGTTGGAGGGGCTCATAGGACAGAGCATGGGACCTCTCACTGGCTTATAGGGATGGAGTTTGCTTTGGGGGGTCAGGGGTGGGTTCCCCTTGGAGAGGCCCGGGCCTGCATTTTCTCAGCTGTGTTGTGGCCCTGGGCTCGTGGAAGGAACCATGTACACCTATCGATTCCCTCCTTTCCATCCTCCTGACCACACCCCAGCTCAGAGGGATTCCTTACTTGCCTGAAATTTGGGAATGATCTGATCTCTCTGCCTGGCATCAGACCATTATGCATTGCAGCCTCTGGAGAAGGAGCAACCAACATCCACTTTACACCTGCTGAGGCCTTTTGTGGGTTTTATCACATTCATCCTGGCAGCAAGACATGATGGTGACATCTGACATTTGTTCCGTACCTCTGGTTTTTGTTTTATTTTCACAAACACTAACTCATTTGACCCTGTGGTAACCCAGTGAAGTGGTCAGAGCCCTATTTGGTGGATGAGAAAACTGGAGCCAGAGGGATTAAACTGACGACCCAAAGGCACCCAGGTCCTTGTTACTCAAAGTATACTCCATCAGTATCACCTGGGGGCTTGTTAGAAACACAGGATCTTGGGCCCACCCAGGCCACCAAACCAGAATCAGCATTTTAACAGGAACCACCCCACCCACCCGACCCTCCAGGGATTCGCTGGCCTGAGCGGTTGTTGGAGGAGAAACCAGCCTTACGTGGCTAAGTCAATGCCAATCAACAATGCTTGACACAAATATCCGAAGGTTACATGCAACTCTCTGGGTCAAGCTTGGCCACCGGCTGGGAGTGAAATTGACCAAGTCGGGGATTGGATGGTGGGAGAAGAGGGGAAGAGGGAAGTCTAGCTGAGGGGCGTTTGTGGAGATTCTGCTGGGTGCCCGTGGCTATGGTTCCAGGCACACATGGCGAGGAGGCCCCGGAGCTGAGTGCAACTGGGGAGCGAGACACAGGAGCCCATCAGAGAAGATTGCAATCCAGCACACAGGGGTGAGCTAAGTGGTGTGGCCGGACAGTTAGTGCTGGAGAAAGTGCTGGTCCATCGGGAGTGGAGGGTCTTCCTGAGCAGAGGCAGAAGGAAGGAAGGAGGAGACAAGTAGGCCTGGAGTGTGGTGGGCCCTTCAGACCAGGTGAGGGAGTGCAAGTCCGGTCTGGTGGGCAGTGTCTTTGGAGGGTCTTGGCCTGAGAGCGTCTTGCTCACTTCTGCACCTTTTGTTACTCTCGCCAGTCTCCCCTTCTCAGGGAAACTTCTGTGTTTACCATCCCTCTTAGGATCTTGCAGCTGGTAGAACTGCTCCCTGCCAATTCTCAGCATCCGAATTTACATCCACCAGGTCCCCTTCCCTCTTTCTGAGTCTCGAGAAAACCACCACTTTTTACCCACTCAGCCACTCACCTTGGGAGTGATCCCTGACTCCTCCCTTTCTTATGACTTCCACATTCAGTTCGATTGCCTCTGCTCTGAATTATCTCTGATAAGAACCCTTTATCCAAGAAGATGTGGCACATATATACAATGGAATATTACTCAGCCATAAAAAGAAACGAAATTGAGTTATTTGTAGTGAGGTGGATGGACCTAGAGTCTGTCATACAGAGTGAAGTAAGTCAGAAAGAGAAAAACAAATACCGTATGCTAACACATATATATGGAATCTAAAAAAAAAAAAGGTTCTGATGAACCTAGGGGCAGGAAAAGAATAAAGATGCAGATGTAGAGAATGGACTTGAGGACACGGGGAGGGGGAAGGGTAAGATGGGATGAAGTGAGAGAGTGGCATGGACCTATATACACTGCCAAATGTAAAATAGCTAGTGGGAGCCGCATAGCACAGGGAGATCAGCTCAGTGTTTTGTGACCACCTAGAGGGGTGGGATAGGGAGGATGGGAGGGAGACGCAAGAGGGAGGAGATATGGGGATATATGTATATGTATAGCTGATTCACTTTGTTATAAAGCAGAAACTAACACACCATTGTAAAGCAATTATACTCCAATAAAGATGTTTAAAAAAAAAAGAAAAGAAAGAACCCTTTATCCGTAAAGGGTTTCCTTACCTCCAGTATCCCCACTCCACACACAGGAGTCTTGGAGGTTTCCTTTGATGAGCCCAAATTCTGCAGCCTCAGCTATTGTTCATAGCTCTCCACACCTTCCTCCCACCTGACTCTACCTCTCACTTTCCCCAGGGTTCCGGGGGAGACCTCCTGTCTTTGTGTCTTCTATCCAAAGCCTGCCTCTCTTTCTATGCCTATTACGTGCCTTCACTTCTTTTATGTTGGGCTTAGAACCAGGGCTTTGTGATGAGTGGCCCCAATGTTAATTATGATTTCTGTTATGCACAAATGTCCTAGAAAAGACTGGGAAAAAGTAGCAACATAGCAACCACGTGGTCTCTGGATTCTGGACAATTGGTACCTTTTGTTTTTCTACTTTTAAAAAATATTTTCCTATTTTCTAGGCTGGGCATGTATTATGCTATAATTATACAAAGAACATAAACTTTATTACGTTTTCTAAAGAATGGATTGAAGCTAGGGAGAGGCTGAAGGGCAGGATACTGTTCAGGAAGGTGGTGGTTGGATGAACCCGGGTGATTGGCCTTGGTAGAAAGTTCAGTAGTTACATGTTTTGGTTAATTCAGACTTGGACTCGAGACCCAGCCTTGCCCCACCCCCTACTCTGTGACCTTGGGCAAATTATTTAACCCTCTGAGTCTCTACGTTTGCTAGTTAACCTTGGGTAACTAATTTACCCTCTCTAAGCCTGATTCATTCAACAACTTTAATAACTGTGGAACTCTTGTGCCAGGCACTGTTCTAGATGCTGGAGTCTGGCAGTATACAGTTCAAATTCTCCTCCTTCATGGAGTTTTATATCCTAGAGGAGAGAGGCGGGTAATAAACAACCAAGAAATACGTAATATTTTATTTTTATATGTGTACACACATACGTACACGATATGCCAGGTGGTGATAAGTGCTATAAAAAAAAAATACGAAAAGGAGGGATCTAAAGTGTGGACTGTGGGAGAGTTGGCCATCTTAATTCAGGTGGTCCGGGAGGGCTCACTGAGGAGGTGACATCTGAGCAGAGACCAGAAGGAAATGAGAGAGCCAGCTCTGTGAGTGCCGCGGCAAGAGAATTCCAGGCCAAAAGGACAGCAGTGCAAAGGCCTCAGGGCAGGAGCAGGCTGGGGTGTCTGAGGAGCAGCAAGAAGGTCAGCGTGGCACGAGCAGAGAGGGGGAGGGGCAGGAGATGAAACCAGGGGGGTGGTAGTGAGCCAGATGACATGGGGCCTGGTAGGCCGTGGTCAAGACATCAGTGGGTAGGAATATGGCAGCAGGGGCAAGAGGATGTATTTTGGAGGTAGAGCCAGGGGGATTTGCTGATATATTGACGGGGGAGTGTGAGTAAAAGAAACACATCAAGTCTTGGGCTTCCCTGGTGGCGCAGTGGTTGAGAATCTGCCTGCCAATGCAGGGGACACGGGTTCGAGCCCTGGTCTGGGAAGATCCCACATGCCGCGGAGCAACTAGGCCCATGAGCCACAACTACTGAGCCTGCGCGTCTGGAGCCTGTGCTCCGCAACAAGAGAGGCCGCCGCGACAGTGAGAGGCCCGCGCACCGCGATGAAGAGTGGCCCCTGCTCGCCGCAACTAGAGAAAGCCCTCGCACAGAAACGAAGACCCAACACAGCCAAAAATAAACAAACAAATAAATAAATAAATAAAGACTGATATTATCTGTTAAAAAAAAAAATCAAGTCTTAAACTGGTTTTGGTCTGAGCACAAGAAAAATGAAGGTGCCATGTAGCCATTTTCTGAGCTAGAGAAGGCTGTGACAGGAGCAGGTTCGGTGGGGAATAAAGGTTTGGTTTTGGAGAGTATGTTGGCCACATCTGTCATGGTCATGTCTATGACGTCCAGGTCAAGGTCTTGAGTAGGCAGTTGGGTGTTCAAGCCTAGAGTTCAAGGGACAGGCCAAGGCTAAAGATATAAATTTAGGAGCTGTCAGCATAGAGGGATGAACCTTAAATCTCTGGATGAGGTCATCTGGGTGTGAATAAGGACAGAGATGGGTAGAAGAACTGAGTCCTGGGCCCTCCAAATGTTTAGATGTCAGGAAGGTGAACAGGAACCAGAAAAATATACAGAGGAGGAGGGGGCAGTGATACAGATGGGAAACCATGAAAGAGTGAAGGCCCAGAGGCCAAGTGAGTGTGTTCAGTAGCCGTGAACCCTTGTGACGCTGTTGCTCATGTTTTGTGTTTTGTTTTGGTTTTGGCCGCACCGCACGGCTTGCGGGGACCTCAGTTCCCCGACCAGGGATTGAACCCGGATCACCGCAGTGAAAGCCCGGAATCCTAACCACTAGGCCACCAGGGAACTCCTGCTGTTGCTCATGTTATTGACAAAGGCCTACTATTTACGTGGGTGATCCTACCAGCACCTTGTAAACAGTTTCTCGGAGGAGTGGTGTCATTACGGCTAGATGAAAGAAAGGCCACCATTTTTAATGGTCAGTGGTTGAACACACCGATTCCATTCCATTTAATTCAGCAGTCATCCCTTACTCCCAGCCAGGTTCCCCCAGACCTCCCACAGCCAGTGTGATGGAAATCCAGAGAGAGGGAGGCGCTGGAGGGTGGTGGAGAGCAGGCTTGGCTGGAGGCCACGGTTGGAATTCCAGGAAGGCAGCTGGGACCTGAGATCCCACGATAGAGCTTTGGTCCCTGGGGAGCCTGGTGAGAATCAGGTGAGATCTGGGCCCACACCAAGTACCCCGACCCATCGGGATGGTGACGCCTAAGCTAGAATGAGGAAGCAGGAAGGGGAGCCAGTTCTCGGAGCAGATGAGTCCTTTTGTGAGTACACTGATTTTTAGGTAGAGCCTCCAGATTCCTTCTCTGTGACCCCTGACCTGCCATACCTTGGATTCACCATTTCCTCGCCCATGATTAGGAATCCCCTCTCTGATTCCAGCCCCCTTACCTCCACCTGTCTATCTCCCTCCAGCAGCACGGCCTTCCAATCCTTTTAAGTCAGCAGCCCCTCTGGTCCACGGGCCTCTCTGCCACCCCCCTCCCAGGAGTCCCTCACTCCGCGGGTGTCCTCACATCCACCCTAGGGCTGAGCCTGAGTTCACAGAATAGCCATGGCAGATACTGTCTGTTCTCTGAAGTAAATAAAGTCTCCCCTTGTTCCTGCTGCATCACTAAACAGGCATCACTAAACAGGCACAGCTTCTGAAGCCACTGTCCCTTCTTATTACCCTGCTTTCTGAGCACTGAATCCCTCTGGGCACTCTGTGACCTTTCGGGAGAGACCTGCTTTACCAAAGTGAGCCTTTACATGAAAGACAGACGGGAGGATGGGCCAGGGCTCATCCCAGAGAAAGCCCAAGCATCACAGGGGTGGGGTGAGGAGGAACTGGGAGAGATGATCACAAAGGAAGTCACCTGTCTCCGGCAGGAGAAATGTGCAGTGCATTTCACGGAGGGACAGTCTCTTTTTGTCCTCCAGTTGTAATCTGTAACACTCTGTACAGTTCATGGGCAAGGAACAGAACATTTTGTCTCAGGATGATTCCACCCCTGGGGAGCCAGCCCACGGCCTTGGCCTTGTAAGCAGGGGCATTAACTGAGCCAACTGTGTAAGAGAAAAGTCATGAGGCCCGGGGCCTGTGGGGCAGGGAGTGTGGTGGGCAGGGGTGTGCGTGTGTCCAGGTGCAGACTTCATGGCCTTGGGGTGCCCCTGCAGAAACAGCACACCCTCTGCCTCTCTCACTTGATGCAGGTGACATTGTTGGCTGCTGCTGAGAGCACGCAGGGCCCAGCTTGGAGTCCAGCCTGGAGGGGCAGAAGAAGAAGAGTCTTTGCCCCTGCCCTTGGGACGTCCATGGTCTAGTTGTGACAATGAGATATTCAGGAACTCAAGGTTGCTTGCAAGACAAAGGGAAGATGTTAAGGAGGTGGGGTGATGGTAGAGGAAAACTGGGGTGCCCCGGATTTGCTGCATGACCTTGAGTCTCCTTAGCATCTGGACTCCTCAGCTTCCCTCTCTAAGAAACAAGGCCAAGGCCGTCTGCCCTTCTTCACCTCTGCCTTGGGCATCCACGAGGTACAGGTGGAGGGTGCGGAAGGGGAGACAGAGCTGAAACGTGAGTCCCTGTGGCAGTTTCTCTCTGGTCACCTCCCTTCTTGTTCTCAAGGACTGTTCAAAGCAGAGGAGTTGACATACTCCGTAATGACCTATCTGGGAACAGAATCTAAAAAACAGTGGAGGGGAATTCCCTGGTGGTCCAGTGGTTAGGACTCGATGCTTTCACTGCCATGGCCCAGGTTCAATCCCTGGTCAGGGAACTAAGATCCCACAAGCCAAATAAATAAATAAATAAATAAAATAAAAATAAAAGAGAGTAGATATATGTATATGTATAACTGATTCACTTTGCCGTACAGCAGAAACTAACACAACATTGTATACAACAACTATACTCCAATAAAAATGAATTAAAAAAAAAAAAAAGCAGGGGAATTGATCCTTCCTCATCCCAAGCAGAAAAGTTCAGCAAGATGTGACCTTGCAGGGTGAGCTCTTATAATCAAAAATCCAATGGGTAATCTAGCCTATCTCCAGAAAGATACATAAGGAACTGGTAACACTGCTTTTTTTCTGGGGAGAACAAGGCAGTTGAGTAAAAGGGGTGGGAGGGACACTTGTTTTTCTCTGGATTATACCCCTTTATGCCGCTTTAATGTAATACCATGTGATTGTAATATCTAATAAAAGATAAATATACTTCAGACTTGAAAGTGACTGTCGCGGTTCCAGGAATTGGTTCAAGGTTGGGGCAGAACCAGGAGCTGGCTTTGCAAGTGGTTTTCTCCTTTAGCGCCCCCTTCTCTGCCCATGAAGGGTGGGTGAAGGGATGGGAGAGCAGGCAAATGGAGAGCCCTGCAGGCCAGGTCTCAGGTGGCCCCTGGAGCCGAGTGTCTCATCGCTGAGGCCTTCCAACGAGAAGGGCACACCTCCTCCCTCTTCCCCTCCTGGTCCATTACAGATCTGAGTCCGGGAGAGGCAGGTGCGGTTGGCACAGGCTGTATCCTCCAGCACAGGACACTGTGTGCTCACCGCCCGCCAACCGGGCAGCCTGAGTGCACCGGCCTCGGAAGTTGTGTCAGCAACAAGAGCTACCGGGAGGGTGGGGAGGGTCATGAAGATGTGTGTGTGTGGCCACCCAGGGAGGTCAGGCATGGCTGAGGGGAGAGGGCAGGCCAAGGTAGGATGGGGCAGATGACGAGGACAGCTTCATTCAACCCTGGCATCAACAGAGAAGCCGGAGATGGCCACTGCCACCGCTCCTGGGCCAAACCTGGAGGGCCTGGTCCACCATCCCCAGCCCAGCAGGTGCCCGAGGTCAGCATGGCCGTGAGCCTCGGTCTGAGTGAGCAGCTGAGGCACAGGAGCTGCAGCTCCCGTGCTCCCCTCCCCGCAGATCTCAGAGCCTCCCGGGAGGTCTCCAGGCCCTTCCCAGGCAAGCCTGGCCCCAACGTGCCTCTACCCCAGACCCACAAGCCCTGTTCTCCCAGCCTCCTCCTTCTCCTGAAAGAAGTCCCTCTGTCTAAACTGGGTCTCCAGTGACAAGCAAGCCTGCTTCCTGCTCGGGGGCACGCCTGGGTGACCGGACAAAGGCAGCACGAGGACGTGGGGAGACCCTGTGGGCGTGACTCCTGGTTCTGCCACATAACCCTCTAGGCCTCAGCTTCTTCATCTCAGGCCTTCCTGCGTCACAGCATTGTCACCAGGATTCCTTGAGGCACTAATTCATCCTGAAAGCACTTTGTAAAAGGAGGCGTACATGTCATCCGTTATTACGTGCTGGGTGATTACACATCAGGTTATTGTCACCACGCTCGTAGCAAATGGGTGCTCATCCTAAATGGATGCTGAATGAATCCTCATCCTGAGCTGATGACGCCTCGAGGGTCCCTGAGAGGGTGGCAGGGCCCTGGCGTTCCTCCCGTGGGCCTGGGCACTGAAAGTGAGAGGTGAGAGCAGGAGGAGGAAAGTCCACCCTTCTAAAGGGATAAGGGACTTCCTGGCGGTCCAGTGGTTAAGACTCCGAGCTTCCACTGCAGGCGACAGGGGTTAGATCCCTGGTCGGGGAAGTTCCGCATGCCACGTGGTGCGGCCAAAAAGAAAACCAAAAAAACCCAAAAACCCATAAAGGGATCAGGAGGTCTGGAGACAAAGTGGGCTGGCATGGACAGAACCTGAGGACCAAGGGGTGCCCAGGCCCTCTCTTCCCACTGGCAGGTCCATGGGAGGCAGGGCTCTGGGTCCCAGCGCTGTTCACAGGTCGCCCATGCAGGGGAGCAGGGCTGACTCAGAAATGCTTAGCGCTACCCTAGCCCCAGGCAGGGCCTGCTCCCAGATCCTTAGGTGGCCCTGCTCTGCTTGCAGAAGAAGGGGGCTGGAGACCTAGGAGGACTAGAGCAGAGGGAAACGAATGGGTGTGTTTTCTAGGGAGGGGTGGGGCACAGGAAGCTCCACGTGCCAGGAACAGGCTGAGCTCACCCACCCCTGGCCTTGCATCAGCTGCAGAGCTGGCAGCCAGGCCCTAGGAATTAGGCAGGTGGCTCCCAGGAGCTTCCTGGCCTTGCCTTTTGCTCTCAGGGAGAGGGTGACAAGGAGGAACAGGTAGCCTGGGTCTCCTCAGGTCCTCCACTTCCAGGTCACCCAGCTGTCCCAGCTCCCAGCTTCCCGGGCCAAGAACGGCCCATGTGATCAAGGGCGGGCACAGCTCAGGGCCCTAGGGGCTCACCCTGCCTGCCCAAGGTCTCCTTGCTGGAAGCCTTCCTGGAGTTGGTGGCATCTCCCAAGTAGATTTGGGGACTTTGGGGCTGGTTCCTCTCTGGCCTCTGACATCACCACGTTAAAAATGACCCTCTACCAACAGCAGCAGGTGCTACAGACAAGGGCAGGATATACGTATTTCAATGTGGCCTTCCACCTCGCCCTTGATCTATTAATGATTCATCTCAGGTAGAATGAGACAGGAATTTCACAGAGGGACTCCTGGTTCTGTTGTTCTCCCCAGGCCCAGCCCCAGTGTTTGGCATTTAAAGCATCTGTGAGAGCTGCTGGCACCTCTTCTGTCCCTGGATTCTCTTGGGGTGAAAAAGTGTACTGGGGGGCGGGGGGGCGGAGTCTGGTTTTTTTTTTTTTTTTTTTGGCCACACCGCCTGGCTTGTGGGATCTTAGTTCCCCCGACCAGGGATTGAACCTGTACTCCCTGCAGTGGAAGCACAGAGTCCTACCCACTGGACCGCCAGGGAAGTCCCAGGAGTCTGTTCTAAATGTAAGTGCAATGACAGCTCCCCTTCATCTCCCCGATTCCCAGAGCTTCTCAATAAGGGCCTGTGGAGTTTAGGGGTCCTCTGGAGGGTCCCCATCAGCCCTCCTCACTCTCCAGCTCTCTGACCAGCCTCCTGCTCCAAGCCCATCTGGGGCTGATGTCTGGGGTGTCCAGAGAGCTGAGCTGAGGGCTGTGGGCAAAGGAAAGGTGACTTGTGAAGGGGCCAGAGCAGGAACATAAGGGCTTGTGGGGGACCTGGATCAGCCCTAACTTAGCGCTTCTGGCCTCCTGTGGACTTGATTTCTAAGTCTGTCTCCCTCAGTTCCTTTCTATCTCCAGGCCTTATCCCCAGCTGAGGTAGCGCTAGAGAAAAAAATGTACGTGCCTGCCCCTGCCCCCCCCCATCCCCCGAATCACAGACCCCTCTCCCCTCCCTGGGCCTTAATCTCCTCATCTACAGCACGAGGACACAGGACAAGACGGCTCCCCAGCTCAGGTGTCGTAGGAGTCTATGGCATCAGCCTTCAGCCAGAACTTGGTCTGCTTTGGTGTCTTCCCCCTACTCAGCCCTGCATCGGTGCTTGTTCTTGATTTTTTGCTCCTCAGCAATGACCTTCTGTCCTTCTAACTTCCAGGCCTGCTTGGAGGCTGGGCTTGATCCTCTCATTATCTCGGGACAAACGTTCGGCTCTTCGAGACCCACGTTTGCCTTTTATAAACTGTATCTCCTGGGTTATCATTTAATCGAGTGCACTGCAGACGGGGCGCTTCTCCCCAAGGAACACAAGGAGAGCTCAGCGGGAGGGCGAACCTTGTGGAGCTGAGCAGGGAGGGGCTGGCGGGGAGCTGCGCGGGGGGAGGGGGGCGGAGATAGAGAGGAGTGGGGAGGCAGGCCAGGCGGTGACAGAGACACGATCCCAGGCAGTGCGTACATGGCCCCGGGCCCTGGAGAGCTCGGACGATCTAAGCTGGATAAGCCCTTGGAGGTTCCCTAGGCCAACTACCCTGCTCCTCCCACCCCATTTTAAAGATGAGGCCCAGCAAAATCTAGTGAACTGAAAGAAAATATAATTTAATCCCCCAAAGAAGGAGGAACTTGGTTTCTCTTTAAAGGATGGCCCATTAAATGGAATCATTTTGCTTCAGGAAGAGCTCACTTCGCAGGTGCTGTTTTTCTCCTTTTGTGTCACCGACTGGTGACATCCGCATTGTGGTCCATGGCTGTCTGAAGACCAGACTCGGACACTACGTTCCTGAAATCCTTCTGCGCCCAATGCCCCTCTCTCCCCTTAACTAGATTTGCACAGTAAAGAAACATCTGGGACAACTGAGATTAAAAACACTTCAGAAATGACCTCAGTGGGAATTCCCTGGCGGTCCAGTGGTTAGGACTCGCTTCCACTGCAGGGGGCCCGGGTTTGATCCCTGGTCGGGGAACTAAGATCCTGCAAGCAGCGCAGTGTAGTGAAAATAAACAAACAAACAAACAAATAAATAAATAAGGAGTTTTGTTTTTTTTTAAAATGACCTCAGTATCCCCATAGATGGTCACTAAAGCCATAAGGGCAGTAGAATCACAGATACTCAGAGTGGTGAGGGCAGGAACTCTGCCAGGGGGCCCTGGGCCAGGGCAAGGATGTCCTCCCTGCTACCACCACAGGTAGGTAGGTAGGTAGCCGGCTGTCTCCTCTCATATCCTTGGCACATGAGGAGAAATCTGGGAGTATTATTCTGGAAAGACAGTGAGTGTGCTGGGCCTTACCCTAGTGGAGAGGTATGATCCTTAGAGGCTGGGAGTGAAGGTGGGGAGGGAGAGACCTTCAGTAGGTGTGGAGAAGGAAAGGGATGCTAGTTTTGTGTCTGGCACATAGTACGCACTTGTCAATGGTGAGCGGAACGTGTGGTATAGTTTATGGTGGATCTAGAGCCAGCCAGACCAGGCTGAATTCTGGTTTGACCACTAACTGCTCTGTGCTTCACACAAATCCCTTGATGTCCCAAACCTTAAGGACACAAGTGTCTATAACAGGCAGGACTCTTCTTTACAAATATCAGAAGCCATACCCCCACTAGCTTAAACCAAAAAGGAAATTTCTAGCTCACACAGCTGGGAGGGGCACTGTAGCAAAAGCCGGGACCTTGGGACAGGACCCAACGTCTCCAAGACAATTTTTCTCCTTGTCGTTGCCTGATTTCTGCAGACAGGCTCTGTCCACATGGCAGGGAAGATGGCCATTTGCCGCCCAGCTCAGGTTTGGAGAGAGGGCTTCTCTCTCTCAGCATCAATATCTTCATCTCAGAGAAGGCTTTGATTGGTCCTGCTTTGGTCCCAGCCAGACCTAGGTCACAGGCCTGGTCCTATGGTGGAGGAAGTGGGGGGTGTTACCAGGAGGAGGGGGGTAGGAAAGCCAGGTGGGCAGAGAGAACAATAATTACAGTACCAACAATGCCTAGAGGTCACATGTGTATGTATGTGTGTGTGTTGGGGAAATTAGAGTTAGGCAGGACCACAATCAGGCTTGGCCTATTCACAGTCAGGACTGTTATTAGGTACCAGTCATTCAGCTCTACTACACGTTAGGCTCTGTGTTAGGCTAAGTATATGTCATATATATATGCATAGCATTTCTTATTCTCACAACAACCCTAAGAAGTAGGTATGATTAACCCTGTTTTAAAAGTGAGGAGACCAAGGTTAAGGTCACGTGGGCAGTGAGTGACTGAGCGGATTCAAAGTTGGGACTTTGGCCCCCAGATCCCATGTTTTTGCCCAGGGATCAGACTACCTCTTATTTGTTTTTATTTATTTATTCATTCATTTATTTTTGGCCGCACCACGCAACTTGTGGGACCTTAATTCCCCAACCAGGGATCGAACCTGGGCCCTGGCAGTGAAAGCGCCAAGTCCTAACCACTGGACCACCAGGGAATTCCCAGACGGCCTCTT
The DNA here is from genome assembly GCF_009873245.2 of Balaenoptera musculus. Lineage (NCBI taxonomy): Eukaryota > Metazoa > Chordata > Mammalia > Artiodactyla > Balaenopteridae > Balaenoptera > Balaenoptera musculus. The sequence goes on from NC_045797.1 coordinate 14,939,794, forward strand.
TAGAAACCAAAGTGAAAAGCTTGCTGGCCGGTTGCATAGAGTGCATTCTGAGCCCCACAGGTGTGGTCTTGTCTGGGGGTGGCCACATTTTCAGGCCCTTCCCAGCTGTACACCTTCTTGGCTCCCGCCTGCCCTACAGGCCCTTCCAGGCCATTGGAGCCAGCAAAGCACTCTGGGTAATCCATGAGTTTCTTCACCAAATGGCATTTCTCTGAGGCTTGATCCCCCAGTCGGTGACCCTGCTTAGAATTGTCTAGAGTCTAGCCTGCTGGGTGAGGGGAAATGGAAAAGGGGGTGTTTGGAGGGTGACTGGCATGGTGAAAAACAAGGGGTGTCATCTCTCTCTGCATCACAGAAATATCTGCAGCTCCTAACTCTTCCCCCTGCCTCTGTGTTGCCCTCTCACCCACTCAGCACTTCACACCTAGAGCGATCCTCCCAAAATACCATCCCTCCTGCACCCACTCCAGCTCAGAGCCTCAATGGTTCCCCTGTGCTCACCCTCATAACGGAGGCCTCCTGGTGTCCTCTGGACCCAGCCCCCCTCCACCAACTTCTCCAGCTTTCTCTCTTACCCCTGTCCCTCACACTCAGGAAGGCAAGAGACAACAACAGTATAGCCGTGACTATCTGTGGCTATTTGAATTTAAATTAATTGAAAATTAATGACATTATTGTTAAAAATTCAGTTCCCTGGTCACACTAGTCACATTTCAAGTGCTCTTGTGGCTAATGGCTACTGTACTGAACAATGCAGATATAGAATGTTCCTATCATCACAGAACGTTCTATTGGAAAGCACTGGGTTAGATTTTTCTCTTACAAAGGAAGCCCTGATCAAGGAACACTATGAGTTTTAGAGGGATCCAGGGTAGACTTGACCTATTCAGTGACTCTTTCAAGAAATATTTGGCACCTACTGTATTCCAGGCCCTGGATACACAGTAGTGGGCAGTTGTAGCAGTTGGTCCTTTGAAGTGAAAAAGCAATTGCTCTCAGATGTGTTAAGTGCCTGAGCCCAGGCTGGGGCAGCCGGGAAGGCTTCCTGGAGAAGGGGACACGTAAGCACAGACCTGCAGTCTGAGGAGGCACTAGTGAGGCTGAGTTGCTCTCCAGACCATGTACTTTTTGGCCCTCTGGGTCCCTTATCACAGACTGTCCCCACTGCCTGGACTACTCCTTTCTTTTTTCCCCAGGGAGGGAAGGAATGAGACTAGTCCCCTTAAAGTCAGTCCCCCAGCTGGGACTAAGCAGAGTCCCTGTTGAGCCACTAACTCCCGAGCTCTGTGCTGTGGCCTCTACTTCACCTCCCACAGGCCACGTGGTTTCAGGGCTAGGTAAATTCAGGACTCGGTAAAAACTGGCTCTAGGGTGGGGGGCTCCTCCAGAGACGTCAAATCTGCACATCTGGTGGGGGATGCAGGAGCCTGACTGTATGTATTACCAAACTCAGGTTCTGCGGCTCGCCGCTCAAAAGCCAATAATTTGAGAGGCAAGCGTCAGTAGAAAGGAAAGGTACTTTAATCAGAAAAGCAGGCAATCTGGGGAGAAGGCGGATTCATGTCCAGAGACCAACTCTAAAGATTCTGCTCAGCCATGACATTTTGTAAAGGGAAAAATGAGGGGGAAGAATCTCAGTGAATCATCGAGGCAGGAGGTTGGGCTCTGCATCATTCTCCATTGAGTGCAGACTGGCTGACTCTTCAGGTGTGATCTTGCCTGCGTGATCTGCCTGCAGGATTGCTAAGGGGGCAATTGCGGATAGACAGTCATTTTTTAACTGCTTAATTCTTTATTCTTACTTCTTTTAATTTAGAAAAAGAATCAACAAGTTAGACAAGGCATGGTGTGCATTCAGGAGAGATGAGAAGTTCGTTTCAATTGCTTAGTGATCTCATTCCTATAATTAGGTTCTTTTAAGGTTAGAGGGGAACAGAAATGGGCAAACAGGAAAGGTACAAAAGAGCTACTTTCAATTCCCCACTGTCAAATATCATTCCATTTCTATGGGACTACGGGCGACGGTCTATCTTCTGTAACTTGTTCATGCTGACAGAGGGCACAGTATTCTCAAAATGGAAGATGTCAGCCTGGTCTGTAGCATCTCTTTGCTGACAATTTTACTTGCCTGCTTACACATACGGGCAGAGCAAGCTACAATCATTTTGATGCCCACAAAGATATAGATTATTATGAGCACTAATGTTAATCCTGTTCTCTTCAGGCCAGTTCTTGGAATTGTACTAGCCATAGATTCAGTACTGCTCAAGATGGAGCAGCTTATGTCATGGCTACAATACGGTCATCATACAGTTAGCATTCTTCCTCTGGTGGCAGTTACAGTATCTGTAAAACAACTCAGGAATGTGCATCCAACACTGAGTCTATGACACTATTGTCCTAATCATTAACTGTTTGGTTTAGTACTGGGTTGCGGGGAGAACTGCAGGGTTCCAATCAATTCCATATGTACCCTGAGGCCCCCCCCCCAAGGTGGCCCCCCACCTTCTCCAGCCCTGAGTTCCTACCTGAGTCAGCCTGGGGAAAGTGCAGAGTGGCCACTCCTACCCACCGCCTAGAAGGAGCCAGGGCTGGCTAACAGAGCAGAGGGAGGCTGTCTTGGGGCCCTATCCGCCTGCTCTGGTACAGCCCCCTGCTGCTAATCCCCTCCCCACATACGGTGCACAGCAGTGCCCACCCTCACCCCGCACTGTGCCAGCTGCCCATCCTGCTCCTCCTCCTGGTGCCCTGGCCAGAAATTACATCCCTGCTGTATGAACACTGAAAGTGGTAGTTCGTTGACTGGAATTCACATACATGTTCATTTGGGAAAGAAGGGCCAGAGTGCAGCCCATTAGGCCCTGCACTGTCCTCACCTTCCGCATGGACCGCTTCACTCAAGCTTCCCAACTATAGGATAACTGGCAGGGACGAACATCTTCACCTCTGTTACAGGAATTAAGGTCGGGAGAGGGTAACTTGCCAGAGCCGGCAGTGGTGAAAGCAACCATCAACGCTCTCAGCCCAGCCTGGACCCCATAGCGTCCACCCAGCCTCGTGTTTGCATTTCACCGCTTGCCCTCGGGGCCACCCTCCCTCACCACCTCCCCGGGGCTCCCTTGCTCCCTCCCCGGCGCCCAGGGCCTCGTGAGGATCGGGAGCCTCCCCGCCCGGCCTGGGCGCGCAGGGTCTGTCGGGGCAGAGCCGGGGCCCCGGCCAGGGGCAGGAGTCCGAACCCGCCGTGCCAGCCCGAGAGCCGGCAGCCGCTGAGCCGCCCTTTGTTTCGCGACTTCTGCGGAGTCACGGTCACATGCGCTTCCGGCACGGGGTGTTCCGGGCGCCGCTCCAGGGCCCGGGGACGCCCCCGCCCCTCGGCCCAGCCCGCGCAGGGCCGCCCTCCTCCGCTTTCCCGCCTGCCCCGCCCGCCCGCGGGCCAGCGGCCCATCTCCGAGACCCTAGCCCTGGAGCCTCCCTCCCCGGCCGCGCCGGTCGCGCAGCTCTGCTCCGATGGCCTCCCGTCTTCTCTGAACTCCGCGTGGAGCCTTCCATAGGGGCCTGGCGCGTTCAATACCCAGATATTAACGGGGGTCCGCCCGTCTCCCCTACTCCAGACAACACCAAGGGCGCAAAATCAGGCGCCTTTCTCCCCGATGGATCGCTGTGCGGTAAATGCATGGTGGTCAAGTACCGAACTCCATTCTTGTCCTTTCATGGGGTGGCCGAGCAGCACCAAGCCTCTCTCCTCCCCCACCCCGACTCCCACAAACAGAAGGAAACAAAACTGAGCCACCCGGGGCGGCCGCCACAGACCACCTAAGGGCCAAGGCCCCAGTCAGGGGCAGAAATGGGGCTGGCTCCTCTGTCCTGGCCTGGCCACCACTGCTCCGGCGCCCGGGCCCAGGCTGTGCCCTGGGGCACTTGCGAACCTGGGCGCCTCATGGAGGCCATCTCTGCTTCATTCAACGGAATTCAAGAATTCATTCAACAAATATTTATTGAAAGCAAACTATGTTCAGGGCGACCAAATTCCTTCCAGATGCCTGCCCCGTGTTAAGCCTCCTCCAAAATGTGAGAGGATTCTCTTTGTGTAGAAGCAGTGCCCTTACTATCCCCCTGAGGCTCAGCTTCCCAGAGGAGGCCTTCATTCAGAGCAGCTTGGGAGGCCATGTCTGGGGGCCGGGAATGGAGGCCCTGCCTGTCCGCTGCTTCCCAGTCTCAGAGGTGCAGCAGGGAGTAGCAGTGCCAGGCTCTGGGTGAGCATGGGGTGGGATCTTAGGGACCCTTTCTGTCTCTGGGCGACCCTTCCCCATGCCTCTCAGGGAGGCCTGCAGGGACTGGGGCATGGGATGGGGAGCGGGGGCTGGAGGGTTGATTCTGGAACCCTGTGGTGTGGGAACATAACATCGGTTTGATTGTGGAATCCTGCGGCCTGGGAACATGACTGAGGTTTGATTCTGGAACCCTCTGGCCTGGGAACATGACTGAAGTTTGACTGTGAAATCCTCTGGCCTGGGATCATGACTGAGGTTTGATTCTGGAACCCTGTGGCCTGGGAACATGACTGAGCCTTGATTGTGGAACCCTGTTGCCTGGGAACATGACTGAGGTTTTACTGTGGAACCCTCTGGCCTGGGAAAATGACTGAGGCTTGATTCTGGAATCCTGTGGCCTGGGAATATGACATCGGTTTGGTTGTGGAACCCTGTGCCCGGGAACATGACATCGATTTGATTCTCGAACCCTGTGGCCTGGGAACATGACATCGGTTTGATTGTGGAACCCTCTGGCATGGAAACATTACTGAGGTTTGATTGTGGAACCCTGTGGCCTGGGAACATGACATCAATTTGATTGTGGAACACTGTGGCCTGGGATCATGACGGAGGTTTGATCCTGGAACCCTGTTACCTGGGAACATGTCTGAGGTTTAATTCTGGAATCTTGTGGCCTGGGAACATGACATCGGTTTGGTTCCTGAACCCTGTGGCCTGGGAATATGACATCAATTTGATTGTGGAACCCTGTGGCCTGGGAACATGACTGAGGTTTGATTCTCAAACCCTGTGGCCTGGGAGCACGGCTGAGATTTGACTGTGGAAACCTCTGCGCTTGGAAAATGACTGAGACTTGATTCTGGAACCCTGTGCCCTGGGAACATGACTGAGGTTTGATTCTGGAACCCTGTTACCTGGGAACATGTCTGAGGTTTGATTCTGGAAACTTGTGGCCTGGGAACATGACATCGGTTTGATTCCGGAACCGTATGGCCTGGGAATATGACATCAATTTGATTGTGGAACCCTGTGGCCTGGGAACATGACTGAGGTTTGATTCTGGAACCCTGTGGCCTGGGAACATGACTGAGATTTGATTCTGGAACCCTGTGGCCTGGGAACATGACTGAGGTTTGATTCTGGAACCCTGTGTCCTAGGAACATGACTGAGGTTTGATTGTGGAACCCTGTGGCCAGGCAACATGACTGAGGCTTGATTTTGGAACCCTGTCGCCTGAGAATATGACTGAGGTTTGATTCTGGAGCCCTCTGGCCTGGGAAAATGACTGAGGCTTGATTCTGGAACCCTGTGGCCTGGGAAAATAACTCAGGTTTGATTCTCGAAACCTTTGGCCTGGGAACATGACTGAGGTTTGATGGTGGAACCGTCTGGCCTGGCAACATGACTGAGGTTTGATTCTGGAACCCTGTGGCCTGGGAACATGACTGAGGTTTGATGGTGGAACCCTCTGGCCTGGCAACATGACTGAGGTTTGATTCTGGAACCCTGTTGCCTGGGAACATGACTGAGGTTTTACTGTGGAAATCTCTGGCCTGGGAAAATGACTGAGGCTTGATTCTGGAATCCTGTGGCCTGGGAATATGACTGAGGTTTGATTCTGGAAACCTGTGGCCTGGGAACATGACTGAGGTTTGATTATGGAAACTTGTGGCTTGGGAACATGACTGAGGTTTGATTTTGGAACCCTGCGACCTGGGAGAGGAGAGGGAGGCAGCCCAAGGAGCAAACTATGGAACCGGAGGCCGGGGTGCACGTGCGCTGTGGCGTCAGGGCTTGGTGGGGAAGAGCAGGCAGGTGAGCTGCCGGCTGCCGCTGTGTCCGTCCACGAGCGGTAGGGGGTGCTGCAGGTAGTGCTGGACCATGGCGGCCACGGAGGAGAAGAGCTGGACGGGGAAGCAGGGCATCAGTGAGCCTCATGCAGGAAGAAACTTCCTGAGGGAGCTGGGGGGCTCTGGCGAGGGAGCTTATTGACATTTTTCTAAATATTTTCCTTCCTGTTTGCCCCATGAAGCCCCACTGCATTTTGCGGCCCAATTCCAGGCCTTTCCTGTGATGGCACCCATGCGCATGTTGTTGGCCAGACTTCTATTTCCCAGGCCAGATGAAATAACTTTGAGGCCTCTGCCCGGGTCCTCCAGTGTGGGGAGCTGAGTGGTGACTGTCTCTAGTTTGCAGCCTAGCAAGTGCTGGGTGCAAAGTTGAGTCCTTGGTACAGACACGAACCTGGACTACCTGGGCCCTGCCCTCCTCCCAGCTGGGTTCATACAAATGCCCCCACCTGGGCCCCATGCAGACCGGGCCCTTCACGAGGGGGTGTCTCCCCCAGAGCAGAGTGGGCCTCTTCTCAAAGTGCAGGCTTCTGGGAAGGAGTTCTGGGCGCTGGCCACTGAGATTTCCACCCACTCCAGAAAAAGACAAAAATGGGGGGTCTTCCCCAGGGCAGTGTTCCCGGCTGGGCCCAGGGGCTGCTCTGCTGTGCCTTGCCCTTTAGACCCCTACCTCTTCCAGTACCCACCTCCTCGTGGTTCCTGCCTTCCCGGCCCAGGGCGTAGTGGCGCCCGCCATCCAGCCGGCGGATGGGAATGTTGAAGACCCGGCCGTGGAGAAGTACTGCCAGGGTGAAGGGCTGAGAACCACCACGAGGGCCTGAGCTGGGGCGCACAGTGTAGGCCCCGTCCTGGGGAGCAGAGCCCATTCGTCAACCTCACCTTCCAGCTACAGCCCTGACTCCGACCCCCGTCCGGCTGCTCCTGCCCGCTCAGACAGCCTCAGCCCCTGGGCAGAAACGGTTTCCCGAGAAGGCGCAGGGGGCCTGAGGTGCCCCACCTTTTGGCATCGGAGCAGGGCACTCTCAACAGCGTGGCGGTCACAGTTCCCTGAGTACCAAGGCTGGCCCAGCAGATCACCTTCCTGTACATACACAGCGGCTCAGCGATGTGCCAGGGCACCGGCTCGGGGGTGGGAAGCAGAGAGCCCCCAGGTTGCAGTTATTCGTGCTCGCGGCCACTCGAGCAGAACAAAGACGCGTCCGCGCCTGGAGCTGCACACACGTGTTCAGTGGTGGACACCCACCCGAGAGGGCTCCTGGGTGGGGACTCGGGCTCTGCGCCCGTGGGCCTCCCCCACCAGCCCTCTCCCAGCCCCTCCTCACCTCGGCAGCTGGGGCATTCTGGGTGGCAGCTACAGAGCAAAGAGAGGCTCTCCTTCCTGCCGGAAGAAGCAGATTATAACCCTGGGGCTGAGAGGGGATTAGGCCAAGGAGGCTTCGGGGCCCAGCTGCGAAGGTTAGGGAGGTCACAGAGGGTGTGCAAAGGCCTGAAGCCCAAAGCGGGACACCCAGTGCTTCACTCCCCCGCCCCAGGGCTCTGGTAGGACCCACCGGCTAGGCCACGCGTGACCTCCAAGTGAGGAGTGATTTTAAGGTACAGGTTGGGAGCTTCCTGATTTGGTGCAGACCCTGGAGAATGCCCAGGGCGTCCTCTGAGACCTGCTCTCCGCTGGAGTCAGAGCTGCAGGGACCCCCTCAGCGAAGCGGGGTGCGGGGGGCTGGGAGGCAGTCTGAGGCCCGCAGGGGAGGCCCTGCCGGAGGGCTTGGGTTCATGCTGACAATGGCGGTACTCACCTTTAGAGGTGGCATTCGACGCTCCCTGGCACACAGGATGTTGGGTCAGAAGAGCTTGGCCCTGCAGGCCTGCTCCTTTGGGCCGGAAGTCCTACCCTGAGCCTCCCTCTCTCCCTCCCAGCTCAGCCCACCACCACCCCGAACCCCCAGCCTCTTACATTCCGAGCTTCCTGGGGGGCCGTGGTGGGCCTGTGGGGAGCGAATTGGGGAACAGAGCTCAGGGGCTTTACCTCCTTCAAAGGAAAAAGTCCAGTGACCTGATCCCGGAGATCCCAGGGTCAGGGCTGGGAAGCCTGGGTAGGCCCTTCAGGCCCCCAGCACGCACCTGCGGCGCTCACCTGGGCCCCACTGATGTCCTTGGTAGAGGGACTGGGGGCCTCAGGACTGGGGAGCTCAGAGTCTGAGGCAAGGCCGGGGCTAAAACAGAGAGGGCAGGCCGAGCTGAGCCCCAAGCGGGGAAATCCGGGTGACCGGGGCGGGGCAGGGGACAGCGGCGGGGCCTCTGCTTCTCTGCAGCCTGACTTTTGGGGAGTCTTTCCAACCAGGCAGAGCGCTGTCCTGGCTGCAACAGCTGGGAAGCTCCCCGCCAGCCCTTGCTCTAAGGGGGTCCCCTCCTTGGCAGGCACCTGTGTGGGGCAGCCCAGACCAGAGGCGTCCATGTGGGTGTCTGAAGGCAGATGTGTGATGGTAGGGGTGCTGAGAGAGGACGAGGGCAGGAGATGGAGCCAGGAGACTGCATCGTGCTGCCGGTAGGCAGCAGAGGGCCTCAGGGCGGGGCGGGGCGGGGCGGGGTGGACGGAGGGAGGGAGGGGTTCACCTGGACCGGGCTCACAATCTAGGTATATGTCCTCCTCGGGCTTCTTCGCTGGGCCCGGCACCTAAGGTAGGCAGGGGCGTATGGGACCCAGGGTTTGACCAGTGAGCGGGAGGGAGGACGAAGCCATCACTTGGGGGAGCTACTGGCACCTCCCCCCCTCCCCCCTCCCCCCCCCCCCGCCGCCCACAAGGTGGACCTGGAATGATTGAAAGTGCTCCTTTGCCCGGAAGGGGGCGCCCATGAGCACCTCCCCCGTCCTGTGCTCAGACAGCGTGAGCACCCAAGGGGAGCTCTGGGCGACGCCCTCCCCAGAAGGACACTTGGCTGATGCCCTGCCAGGGCCTGTGGCAGAGGGGGAGAGCCTCGGCTCCGGGCCTTTTCCCTGGATTTAGGGATATTTCCTGGCCCTCCCAGCTCACCCATCACCACCACCAACAACAACAACTTCCTAGCCAGAATCCTCGAGTGAGGGGCCACTCACCGCCCGGTCTGGTGCACCCAGCTCTGGGAGGAAAAGGAGAGACCCACCAGCAAGCAGCAGCAGCAGGGAGAAAGAAATTCAGTGAAACTTAGGCTGGAAGAGTGGTGTATCCTTGGAACTTCTCTGAGGGGATCCTCAGAGCCAGCTTTGAAGTCCCAGGAGAAAGCCATCCTCACCCCCGATCGCCTTACTTCACATCCCCGGGATGCCCCCCGCCTGTCCCAGAGACCTCAGCAGGTGCAGAAGGGCCCCCGGAGTCAGGGACTCTGTGACCTCAGGCAAACCATTAAGTGTCTCAGGGCCTCAGTCTCCTCCCGAACTGCCTGCCTCAGCGGGGATTGGCAGGTAAAAATGAGGAACAGCTGTGGCGGATGCAGCGACCGGGCAAAGCATGAGATCAATGTAAGGCCAGCTCAACTTCCCCCTGGCCCCGACCTCGTGGAGGTCAGGATTCCCCTTCTCGGGGTGGGGAGTAGGTGGGCCTCGGAAGGAGATAGGACATCCCCATTACCTCGCCTCCCAAAGGGCCAGCTCTGCTTTGTGGCCTCCGGCGGGCTCCACGCTGCCTTGGGCTGTGGGCACAATGCGGTGGCGTGAGGGGAAATCGGGTGGGGGGCTATGGAGGGGAGCTGCGGCATTGGGAGGGCAAGGCTGGCCGGGGTGGGAGGCAAAGGGACTATGTATATCTGTGCAGCTTGAAAAACACTACAAGACAAGCGTTAATGTGCAAAGGAGGCGAGTCTCCTCTTTGCCTCTATTCTGTAGCTCTTTCTTTGTTGTGAATCTCTCCCAGTTTTTCTTTTTATTCCAATAAAATATATGATGAAAGTGGTAGCTCTCAAAGCTCACAAACGGGATCCTGGCAGGGCTGAGAGCTGGCAGCGACCCGCAGCTGAGTGAGGGATTTCTTCCCTCTGTAGGCAGGGAGGGCTCCACAGGCTTTAGGGTCCGGGAGGGGCAGCGGAGCTTCAACCCCCCCTCACCCCCCCCCCCACCCCCGCTCTCCTCTCCTGGCTCAGGCGAGAAGGGTGAGTCTTGGGTGATGCTGATGGGGAGGGTGCATGGACCAGGCCAGGCAGGTGGGAGGAGCGACTGTTAACGGGGCTCTGGCTTCTGACGCAGCTAATTTTTCAGGGGCCTCTTGCATGCAGACGTGGGGGAATCTTGCAAATGAGATGCCTCTTAGATTTACTCACTGGGAAATGGTAGCCTGGGGTGGGGCAGGTGGGGAGGCTGTTCATCACCTCGGGCTGGGGCTGCGGTGGCGGTGGTGGCGGTGGTGGTGGTGACATGGGAGGGCCCAGGGGGCCAGAGTGATCTGGCAAAGACCCCTGAGCATTGTGACCCGGTGGGCTCCTCCCACGTAGGTTCCAAATTTCCTCCTGCCCCCCACCCAGCCTCTGTTCCCTCCTCCCTCCCTCACTCCCCTCTGTGCTCTCTGGCTTCCCGACAGCCCCGTCTCCATGGCAACTGGAGGCGGCCAGCTTCCCTGCCCCCACCTGGCCGAGCCTGGGAGCTGTCGGGGTGGGATGCCAGCAGCAGCCAGGGCTCTCCTGGCATCCCTACCCTTGCTCCGAGATGTGCTAGGATCTCAGAGGGGGAGCGCCAGGCCCCAGGGACCCTGTCAGGCCTCCTGCTTTCCCACTGTTGCCTTGGTTACACTGCCCCTCCAGGCTCCTCTCCCCTTCCCACTCATCCTCCTTCCCTTCTCCCCTCCTCCCTCCCTCCCTCCCTCCCTCCCTCCCTCCCTCCATCCCTCTCTCTCTGCCCAGCCAAGAGGCCTCAGTGACTGCCAGCTGAGGCCTCCCCTAGCTGCCCCAGGCCAGACAGAGGGAGACGGGGCAAGGCCTGGGCCCTCTTCCCTTGTGGGGACCCTCCCGTCCTGCCTGACCACCCAACGTCCCTGCCTCAACTTCCCAGCCCTCACCCAAGTACAAAGAGTCCTCCTCAGTGCCAGGAAGGTGGGCGGGGGCTAGGTGGCGGAGCAGAGCCTCACAGGGGGGCAGCTCATATTTATCCTCCTCTTCTTCCTCCTCCTCCTGGGCTTCTGGGAGGGGATGCTGAGCACAGGGAGGATGGAAGAGATGCAGGAGCAGTGGCGGCCGCTGCCTCCCCCCACCCCCGACCCCGGCTCCGGCTCCGCAGCTGAACTTACCCTGCGTCTCCAGGTCCCTGGGGCAGACAGAGGAGATGGGCAGGGGTCATCTTTTCTCCAAGCTGGGGAGTCTGGATGGGAGACTGGTGAGACTGTCCTCATCTCCTCGTGGCCCAGTCCCTCTCTAGCACAATGACTTACTCTCTCTCCAAAATATCATAACCCATCTGCACTCTTACAGTGGCCTCAAAGGAACCATTCATGATGGGCCTTTCCAACACTGCAGCAAGACCAGTGAGGCGTTTTGGAGATAAGGGGGTCTCACAGCCTGTTCCACCTATGCCAATCCCCTACCCCATGCATCCCTAATTCTGACCAAGACAGGTGGAAGAGCTAGGCCCCAGTGACTTAGCAGCACCGGACTATAATGGGCAGGAGGTGTCCAGAGTCCTCAGGGGAGACTCGACTTGCAGGGGCTCCTACGCATCTGGGGGTTGGTCACTTACCTGCACATCTTGGGGGTGGAAGGGGTGGCCCCAACCTGCAATCAGACTCCAGTCAGCTCTGCCCAAGGGGCCCTGCATTTGTGTCAGCCAGACCATGCACAACCCTGGGACATTCATATCCATGACGGTATGAATGGCGTCCCCTGGAGTTGTGTGATGGCAGCCTGGGACCAGGGCAGCAGGAGGAAGAGTCTGGGGGCAGAGCTAGTGCCTGTGGGAAGCTGGCAGTGGGGGAGCCCTAGCGTTCCCAGGGGGGTGGAGGTGCATGAATGGTCTCACTGGGCATGGAAGGCCCAGGCGGAACCAGCACCGCTCTAAGGATGCCTGTGCCCAGGAAAGGGACAGCAAGGTGGAAACAAGAGAGGAGGGCAGAGGAAAGAGAGGAGCCCAAGGACTCACCTGGCCTTGCTCCTGCTGAGCTTGTCCTAGAGTCAGGGAGGAGAATAAGGGGGTGGTCAGTGCAGGTGGGATGTCTCTCCCTGCCCGGAGTCCTGGGCCCCAGGGGTGGACAAGTCTGTGCGCCTGGGGCTGCCCCAGAACCAAGTCTCACCATGGCCAAGGTAAAGGAGCTATGCCTCCCCAGGGTCCAGGTTCTGCCACAAATGGCCTGGGGACAGGGGCCCTATTGTTCCCATCATTTGCATCGTGCAAGCACCAGGAAGGTGGGCCTGCTGTGGCCTCCAGCCCCAGACCAACTTCGTCCATGCCACTCCCAGGGCCCAGCCCTAGCTCCCCCACGACTGCATCCCACAGCTGCATCTCCTGCCCCCTGCCCCACGGGAGGAAGAGCTCCCTCCTCAATGCCCAGGCCCGCAAGGCTGGACCAAGGGCCCAAAAGCTTCCTGGTCAATGTCGCCTCCTCCCAGAGACTCAGACTCTACTCAGAATCAGCCAGACCAAGACCCTTTACCAGTTCACAGAAGACAGGGTATTAATGGCAGATCCAATTAAAACCAGGAGACCATCCCTGCAGACACTTCTCTTAGATCCTTTGTGCCTGCTGTCGTTTGCTGGTGAGTGATGATCAATGATCAAGGAGATGGAAGTTAGTGAAAAGCTCAGAAATACACACTTATATTTAGTTTGACAGCTTCCTTTCTTGGTGGATGTAGTTATTCATTCAGTAGGTAGCTACTGAATATCCACTATACCCCAGGCACTGTTCCAGGTGCCGAAGGTGCTGTAGGAAAGTTAAACAGGCAGGCATTACACATGAATTTCCTCACTGGATTCTCACAATAGCTTCATGATGCAGGTCCTAATTTTATCCCTGCTTTGCAGATGAGGAGAATGAGTGTATTAGTCAGCTCGGGCTGCCATCACAGAGCACCACAGGCTGGGTGGCTTAAACAACAGAAATTTATTCTCTCACTGCTCTGGAGGCTAGAAGTCCAAAATCAAGGTGCTGTCAGGGCTGGTTTCTGGCGAGAGCTCTCTTGCTGGCTTGCAGATGGTCAGCATCTTGCTGTGTCCTCATATGGCCTTTCTTCTGTGCATGCAGGGAGAGAGAGAATTCTGGAGAGAGAGAGATTTCTGATCTCTTCTAATAAGGACACCAGTCCTATTGAATCAGGGCCCCACCCTTATGACTTCATTTAACCTTAATTACCTTCCTAAAGGCCCCATCTCCAAATATAGTCATACTGGGGGCTAGGGCTTCAACATATGAATTTAGAGGGAGACACAATTCAGTCCAGAGCACTGAGACTCTGAGAAATGGAGTGACTTTCCCAAAGTCATACAATTAGTAAGTGTTGGAGGTGGAATTCAATCCAAGGTTTGCACAACCCACAGCCTGTGCACTAACCACTGAGCTTCCTGTACCTCATCTAGGATTGGGTCCTGACCCTCCTTTCCTGTGATGGAATTAGAAACATCAGTGATCACTGGTTTCCTTAGGGAACCCATAACTTCCCGGTGCTCTGTTACCCGGGTGAATTTTGGACCTCTGACTTCTGAGAAGTGTTGAGGCAAAAAGAAAGGGCAGGGCCTGGTGTCTGACTCCGTTTAGACCAGGGAATGAGGGAACGCAGACGAGGATCATGAATATAAGATCCTTCTAGGACACTGTAACTTTCCTGTGGTTATCATTTTGGTGATGTCCTGGCTGTTGGCACAAAGGAAAAATGAAGGCCATGAACTTGCATCTTTGGAGGCCATGGGGCTGGGGGAACTGGGAAGAGAGTCCAGGGTTGGAGCTGGCCACAGACTTCAAAGGCCACATGATTCCTGAGACCTGCAGGCAAAAGGACACTTAAGAAGCTATGAACTCAGCCATAAAAAAAAAAAAAAAAAGAAATAATGCCATTTACAGCAACGTGGATGGACCTAGAGATTATCATACTAAGTGAAGTAAGTCAGACAGAGAAAGACAAATATCATATAATGTCACTTATATGTGGAATCTAAAAAATAGTACAAATTGGAAGTTCCCTGGTGGCCTAGTGGTTAGGATTCCGGGCTTTCACTGCTGTGGCCTGGGTTCAATCGTGGCATGGCCAAAAACTGAAACAGAAAAAAGTCTTTAAATAAATAAATAAAAATTAAAAATAGTACAAATGAACTTATTTACAAAACAGAAACAGAGTCACAGACATAGAAAACAAACTTATGATTACCAAAAGGGAAAGAGGGGAGAGGGATAAATTGGGAGTATGGGATTAACATATACACACTACCATATATAAGAGAAACAACAAGGATTTACTGTATAGCACAAGGAACTATATTCAATATCTTGTAATAAACTATAATGGAAAAGAATCCCCAAAAAACTATATATATATATATATATATATATATATATATATACACACACATACACACACACACACATACACACACATATACATGGCCAAATCACTTTGCTGTACACCTGAAACTAACACAATATTGTAAATCAACTATATTTCAATAAAAAAGAAGCTATGGGGACTTCCCTGGTGGCAAAGTGGTTAAGAATCCGCCTGCCAATGCAGGGGACACAGGTTCGAACCCTGGTCCGGGAACATCCCACATGCCGTGGAGCCACTAAGCCCGTGCGCCACAGCTACTGAGCCTGCGCTCTAGAGCCGCGAGCCACAACTACTGAGCCCGCGTGTCACAACTACTGAAGCCCGCGCGCGTAGAGCCCGTGCTCTGCAACAAGAGAAGCCACCGCAATGAGAAGCCCGCGCACCGCAATGAAGAGTAGCCCCCGCTTGCCGCAACTAGAGAAAGACCGCGCACAGCAACGAAGACCCAACACAGCCAAAAATAAATAAATAAATTTATTTAAAAAAAAAAAAAGAAGCTATGAAAAGTCATTGGGGTGGCTTAAGGGGGGGCCCATTTGGTGTCATGGGAAAAACTGTGCAAAGAAAAACAAAGAAAGAATCCAGGCTTGGAGTCAGGGACAAGAGTCTCCTCCCGACCTCCACTCCCCAGCTGACCTTTGTTCCACATTTGGAGCATAAGGCAGGGGGCAACTTCCCTCACCAAGGGGACCTGCTGTCAAAGTCAGCAAGATGCTCTAGACACCACCCCGCTGCAAACTCCAAACTGAGTGGGTTTCCCAGTCCAGACTGCCCTTGCCTCAACCACCTCCTCCTTCTGTTCAGGGCTTTGCATAGGCAAATGCCAGGGCCTGGGTGAGGGAAAGAGCCCCAGGCAGAGGGTGGAATCCATGCCTTCTGGGTGGGGGCACCAGCCTGGGCAGATCAGGGAGAAGGGCATGGAAGGAGGCTGCCTCGCAGCTTTGTGTCACCGCAGCCAGCCCTGTAGCACCGTGCTTCCTGCTGATGGCACAGGCAGATTTGGACAACCTCTTTCTCCATCTTTGGCACAGGACTGTTTTCTGTACAACCATAGCTATTCCCTCGGGATGAATTCCTAGAAATGGAATTACTGGAAACTCACATTTCAAAGGTTCCAATGCCCCATTGTCTGGCAGCACCTGAGTGCCCGTTTTATGGTCCTTCCAGAGCACACAGTGATTCTCCACATTTTCCAGATCTCAGCTGCTGATCTCCAGTAAGAACAGGCCATTGTTTTCAGGCCCAACATAGTCTAAACCCACCCTAAGAAAACAAACAGCTCTCTAGAGCAGTGTTCCCCCACGTGCATGATCACAAGAATCAACTGGAGGGCTTGTTAAAAGTCTTAGACTCCCAGACCTTCCCTGAGAGCTTAAGAATGGGATGTTCCAGGAGGGAAGTGGGAATCTATATTACTTTAAACAAGCATCCTAGATCAATCTTATGATCAGTCAAGTCTGAGAAACGCTGCTCTAAGGGAAACATTCTGAGAAGATGCGACTCCTAGGACATCTTTAGAATCACACTCAGCCTTTAGCTCATGGGGAACATGGGGGTGGCCAGCAGAGAAGAAACATGACACAGACCCTATACTCCAGGGGACCCTCCGAGTGATGGAGAGGCCCCAGGAGACATTCAATCTCTCTGTGCTGCAGTCTCCCCCTGTGTAAGTGGGGGTGGGAACAAGGCACTCCTTGTGGTGGAGGCGCTTCTGTTGAATGAGATGAAACACGTGAAACACACAGCACATGTGTGGTAAATATCAGCTCTTCCTGAGTAGGTGGTGCCACGGTCCATGGAGTTGCTGCCAGCAGACAGGGAAGGTGGCCAAGGCTGGCTGGGGTCCCCAGTGTGAGCGACGTGGGAAGCATTGTGAGCAGGAGGGGGTGGATTCTGAGGATCTGATGGAGGACAGGTAAGCAGGCTGTGGCCAGAGGTCTCAGAGGTGAGAGAGTGCAGGCTGTGGAGCAGGGGATGCTGAGGTGTGGGGGCTGGACCCCTAGAGGCTGAAGGTCTGCCATTCCCACTGGCTGTGGAGCACTTCCTGTGTTTGGGGCCACTTCCACTGTATGAATCCTTGCCTCCATTCACAGAAGCCAGATGAGGCCTTCCCAGCCTCCCTTACAGCTGGGGTGCAGGCATTCTGCCAGTCAGATGCCCCCATGCTGGGCTTTGTATCCAAAGCAGGCACCAAGAGGCATCCATCCGGGACTTCCCTGGTGGCGCAGTGGTTAAGAATCCGCCTGCCAATGCAGGGGACACGGTTCAATCCCTGGTCCGGGAAGATCCCACATGCCGCAGAGCAAATAAGCCCGTGTGCCACAACTACTGAGCCTGCATGCCACAACTACTGAAGCCCACGCGCCTAGAGCCCGTGCTCCGCAACAAGAGAAGCCACCACAATGAGAAGCCCGCGCACCGCAACAAAGAGCGGCCCCTGCTCACCACAACTAGAGAGAGCCCGTGCGCAGCAACGAAGACCCAAAGCAGCCAAAAGTAAAATAAATAAAATAAAATAAATAAATTTATTTTTAAAAAAAAGATGAAGAGACTCCGTTTCTTATTAAAAAAAAAAAAAAGAGGCATCCACCCTAGGGAGGAGGTGACAGCTATATCCTGTTTCCAGAGGCCAGGGAGGCTGAGGTCCCAGTGGTACCACCCAGGGCCAGGGTCAGTAGTGTTGGCCCAGAGGTGCCTCCAACAGGCCAGCTTGGCTGTGGCCTTTGGGACATTGTTCCTGGCTGGTTCTCTGGTCCTCCTGGAGATGTGGCGAGCTACAGAATATTTTTAATAAATTATTTTCCAGTCTAAACTAGCTAAGGCTGGTTTCTCTTACCTTCAGTGAAGAAATCTAATTTAGAGACACAGCATCAGTGGGATCACCACATGGATACCAAGAAGCCCAAACTGTGAGGCCAGGTACAGGTGTCTCATGGGAAGGTGGGACGAGGTAGAAATGAGTATCATAGCTTTACATTTCTATACTCTTGGGCCTTTTATATGACAAGCATTAATTAATTTTATAATTTAAAAAAAATCAGTCAGTACAGATTAAAAGATAAAAAGGAGATAAAAAAATAAAAATAAAAATAAAACAAATTAAAAAAAAAAAAAAAAAAAAAAGAAGGAGGACTTCCCTGGTGGCGCGGTGCTTAAGAATCCACCTGCCAATGCAGCAGACACGGGTTCAAGCCCCTGGTCTGGGAAGATCCCACATGCCGTGGAGCAGCTAAGCCCATGCGCCACAACCACTGAGCTTGTGCTCTAGAGCCCGCGGGCCACAACTACTGAGCCCGTGTGCCACAACTACTAAAGCCCACGTGCCTAGAGCCTGTGCTCCACAACAAGAGAAGCCACCGCAATGAGAAGCCAGTGCACCGCAATGAAGAGTAGTGCCCGCGCACAGCAGCCAAGAGTAGCCCCTGCTCGCCACAACTAGAGAAAGCCCGTGCACAGCAACGAAGACCAAACACAGCCAAAAATAAATAAATAAAATAAATAAATTTAAAAAAAAAAAAGAAGAAAAGAAGAGAAAGAAGGAGGGATGACCTGGAATTCAACCATGAGGAAGCACCAAGAGAAGGACAGCCTAGGAGAAGGTAGGGCCCTGGGAGTGGGGGTCAGGGCCAAGTGGAGTTCCGGGGTGCGGGGCTGGGGCCACCACGGGACAGCCAGGTCCCCTAAGCCAGGGAAGTAGGGGGAAAAGTGGGGGAAAAAAAAAAAAGAAGCATGCTCTTAAGACAAGGATTCTTCTCCGGGGAGAATGGGAATCCATCGGGGCAAGTGGCAGGGGTGGGGTACAAAGAGGGAAGGAGAACTTTCTGACCATGAGTTAGGGCCTCAGAGGATGGTGAGGGGAGAGCAGGTCCTGCGAGGGGTGAGGGAGAATGAATGAGTCCTCAGGCAATTTTGACCTGAGCAAGTAGTCAAGTTAGAGGCCCAAGAAGCTCCTAGGGAGGGGCCTGAGGCCAACTGAACTGTCTGTGATTGGGTTAAAGTTAATGTCAGGGACCATTTTGAAGGAAGGTGGTTGAGAGGAGGGAGAGAAGGGGTCCTCCAGGGCTGGGGAGCAGAGGGCAATGTTGGGGCTGCTTTAGCACAAGCTGGCAGAGGTCCCTTCTCCTCTCCCCCGCCACTGCCCTCCCAGGCCTGCTGACTCAGCTTACTCTGGTGGCAGCTGTGACACTCGACGAAGGGCTGAAGAATGGACGACACACAGACCAGCCTAAGAGGGGTCTCTGGCCTCTGTCCCCTCCTGGTGCACCAGCATGGATTGCCACAGCTTCAGAGGTTTGTGACAGACTCTCCTTCCATCTCTCTGAAGCCTGCGCACCGCAACGAAGAGTAGCCCCTGCTTGCTGCAACTAGAGAAAGCCCGTGTGCAGCAATGAAGACCCAATGCAGCCAAAAAATGAATAAATAAATAAAAATTTAAAAAAACCAAAACTTGTTGTGTGGTTTGTGTTTTTCTGGGGGGCAGTGCACTAGATTTCTACAGATTCGCTAAGGGTTAGGGTCGGGGCTGAAGGCTGAGGCTGGTTTTCCCTGGCCTCTAGGGTGAAGTGCACAAGCCGGCACCACCCTGGTCCCCTCTGCCCCTGCTGGGGTGCTCCGTCTCTGTCCCACACACCCTGTCCTTCCCTGTTCGGGAACTTTTGCTCACAACAGACTTGGTCATGATGCAGCTCTGCCTGGAATCCTTGCATGGCCCTCCCCGCCATGGCTCCTTGAATGGAGACGAAGGCTTCTTGTTGCCTGGTAAGATCAGCCCTACCTACCGCTCCAGCTCCCAGCCCTTCCATTTTCTCCCCACGGACTCACTCACACTCACCTTCTCTCTGTGGTTCCACCATGACTAGGCCCAGGTGGCCCATTCTGCACTCTGTTGACTTAAGGAAATTTCAGGTGGAAGGAATTTAGATATTTATTGTCCTTACAGAATATGACAGAGAGAGGGCACTCTTCAGTATAGCAAAATGTGGAAATTCCCTGGTGGTCCAGTGGTTAGGACTCTGCACTCTCACTGCTGAGGGCCTGGGTTCAATCCCTGGTCGGGGAACTAAAATCCTACAAGCCATGTGGTGCAGCCAAAAAAAAAAAAGAAAAGTATAGCAAAACACAGTAAAAAAAAAAAAAAAAAAAGACGGAGAGAGAAGAAAAGAAAGAAAAAAGGACTCTCTTATATGTATGTTATACTTTAAGAATTTTAACCAACCCCCCCAAAGTCCACTCTCATCGACTCTGCAACTGGCAATCTTCACAGATGGTGCAAGCACCTTGTCCCCCCGAGACCCCAGCCCTCTCCCTCCACCTCAACTCCTTATCTTGCAGACCACCAGAGCTCCTTTAGGTGTCTTTCAACTTGATGCATTAGCCCACTGCTGAGATTATGCCCTTGGGAGAACCCAACAGGTGCCCCAGTAGCAGGAAGCCTGGGTAAGATGGGGGCAGGGTGGCTGCAAACACTTATAATAGTACCTGGCTTTGTTCATCTCTTTCTAGTCTCTAACAGTCTCCTTACCTGGGGGCTGTGCCCTTGCCTTTCTTCTGCAGGAACACTCCCGCCCCTTGCCTCCCTCTTCCTTCAGGCCACAGCTGAAGTCACCCTCAGCAGGGGTCCCAGACCACGGCAGTCTGGCAGTCTGTCCCCGACACACTCTCTGGGCTCCCACCGTAATTAAATCTATGGGTACATTTCAGGGCTAGACTGTGGACTCCCACTCAGCTGTAAGAGCTCTAAATGGGTAGCAACTGTGTCTGTCCAGTTCACTGCCAAATCCCAAGTGCCCGGCCCACAGCTTGGCACAGAACAGGCTCTCAAAAACTATTTGCTGTAGCTGCACATTCAAACCGTACTCATTCTTCACCGCCTGCTCAAAGACCCCGCCTCCCGCCAAACAGCTTCGGTCTCTCTCCTCTGAAAGGCCCATGGCTTGCTCCTTTCCTGCCACCGGACGCTGACCACCGTGCCTAGGCTGAGCACAGTGTCCTGAGGCCCTTTCCCTGTTCATCTGCTTCTCTAAATGCAAATGGTTACCAAGGACTCTTCTCTGGGTACCTTTGACCCTGCCCTCACTCTACTGGATCCTTTCCTCTATTTACCTTAATGAGTGGAGGGGGGGGCATTTATTCTTCCCCCCCCCCCCGCTCTTCCTGCACTCCACACACCACCACTCCCCCAGCCCCCGCCTTGGCCAGATGTAGTATGGCCCTGCTTAGGCTTCTTCCTTCTTCAGCTCATATCTGGAGAGCCAGGCATCTCCTGTTGCCGTTGCTTCCTTGTTCCTTTCTCCCAGGACTGATGAGCAGAAAGACTATGGACAACTGGCCCGCCTTCTACCTTCCCCCTAGGAGAGACCTGGCACTGCCACTCACGGATGTGTCTTCATCCGCACATCCTTCCTTGATAGGTGTGGAGAGCCCTGAGATCACCCTCCCCACCTTTACCAACGGAAAAGCTGAGACCAGAGCGGAGGTGGATGCTGGGCCTTGGGCCAGAGCAATCTAATTATGTACACAAGACCAAAGCCCTCAGTGCCTCCCACCCGGTCGTCCCTGCCGCTCTACGGACCTGAGCAGCTGTTCCACTGCAAAGGGCGGCCCCTGGTGGTGAGAAGAAGCGTGGTGGCCTGTCCCTCACCCCCTAGACTGGCTGCCAGAGGAAAGGGTGTGGCCTGCAGGACCACCGACAAGGGCTTCATCCAGTTGTCGGTGCAAGGAAAACTCAGCAGAAATCTGTGAAGTCCTATACAAATGCAAGATTAGAAAAATATGTACAAACAGTATTCAAAACCTTAAAGATAACTTCAACTCTAATTCCACTATAGGTGGAAGGTGTTACTAAAACAATGAATTTGTTTATGGTTTTTAAATGCCAGTTTAAACAAACTTTTATTGAAAGCATTCATGCGCTAAGGCTGTCTCTGCCAAAATGGGAATCTTGCTGTTGCCTCAGGATGTGTAACCAGTATAGGTGCAGGTACTTTCAAGTATAGAATATGTATGTTCCTGAGTCGCTCCCAAGGCCCTGAGGGGGAAAGCACCCAACTTTTGGTGCACCTTACCCTTAGACACATTTTCTGTCATGACTTCATAACACTGCCCTGTTACTTTAACTGCACCCTGCTGGCTGGATCTTCAGGAAGCAGGGATAGGCATTAAATGGCTTTGGCATATCCTTGGGCAAGTCACACAGGCTCTTACTGATTCAAGAGTCTGGTGCTAAGTCCTGGAATGCAGGAGAGAATGGGCTCTTATAAAGAGTGCACTGATGGGGCAAGGGCTGTCTCCAAGTTTCTATGGTAACTATCTCTCGTCTCTAGGGGCAGAGGGGCTACTTAACAAAAAGCTGGTTGTCTAGTTACTGAACCCAGGTTTGGCTGCTCCCCATTCAGAAGCCAATAATTCGAGAGGCAAGTGTCAGTAGAAAGGAAAGTTGCTTTAACCAGAAGAGTGGGCAATCCGGGGAGAAAGTAGACTCGTGTCCAGAGACCAACTCCAAAGATTCTGCTCAGCCATGACAGTTTTTAAAGGGAAAAATGAGGGGGAAGAACCTCAGTGAATCATCAAGGCAGGAGGTTGGGTTCTACATCATTCTCCATTGAGTGGAGACCGGCTGACTCTTCAGGTGTGATCTTGCCTGCGTGATCTGCCTGCAGGATTGTTAAAGGGGTAATTGCGGATAGAGAGCTAGTCATTTTTTAAACTGCTTAATTCTTTATTCTTACTTCTTTTTATCTAGGAAAAGACTCAACAGGTTAGAGCGTAAGTCAGAAGTTAGTTTCAATTGCTCAGTGAACTCACTCCTGTAATTAGGTTCTTTTAAGGAACAGAAATGGGCAAACAGGAAAGGGGCCAAAATGCTGCTTTCAGTCTTTTTTTTTTTAATTTTAACTTAATATTGGAGTATAGTTGATTAACAATGTTGTGTTAATTTCAGGTACAGCAAAGTGATTCAGTTATACATATACATGTATCTGTTCCTTTTCAAATTCTTTTCCTAGTTAGATTATTACAGACTATAGAGCAGAGTTCCCTGTGCTCTACAGTAGGTCCTTGTTGGTTATCTATTTTATATATACCAGTGTGTACATGTCAATCCCAATCTCCCAATCTATCCCCCCAACTACCTTTCCCCACTGTTTTCGGTCTTAACAGAAATACTTGGAAAACCAAGCCTTTGAGAACTTCCCAGGCAGCAATGGACATGCTTAGAGACCACCTAACCAGTACATATGACCCCTACTCTGGCTACCAAAGGGAATCTGGGCGTTCTACTTTGAATATCCTTTCTAGAGATGTTTCTAATTTTTCCAAGATTAAATTTAGGAATATGTCTAGGAAGCAGCTGGTCTCCACCCAACTACAGAAGAATAAACTCTCACTGACATTACAGGGTCGTGGCTATACCGTCATAAACTAAGTATTTTCCTATCTACCTTGATGATCAGGGTCACAGCAGTATATGGCCAGATCAGAAAGTGTAAACTCTGAAAATGGGGTTGGAGACAGAAAGTCCAATGTGTTGCTGGCCACTGTGGTGTCACTGCTCCCGATACAGGTGTAACCTGAATCCTCACTTGGGAGCCAGAAATCAGCTGAGAAGAGGCTTCAGGAGAGAGACTGCCCTGGCCCCGGAAGGTGGGTGAAGTGGGGCCTCAGCACTGCTCATCCCACCAGACAGGCTGGACCCTTGAGCTCCTGACTGGCACTGAAGGGCTTGGGTAAGTCCCTGCTGTAGTGTCTCAGTGGATACTTAACGCGACCCGGGAAGTTAGGACAAGAGTTCTGGCGCTTGACGCTGAGGTGTGAGCACTTTGAGAGCGAGCATACTGAATGAGAGTGCCCTGGTTATTACTTCCTGGCAGCCCCTCACTGTTATCTGGCTCTGCCATATAAAGCTGATGCCTGGGCGCAGGGCGCTGAGAGCGGTCAGACACCGTGGACCGAACATCCTGACCTATACCCCAGAACTCGAAGGACCCTGGCCTTCCCTGGGCTTCTCCAGGAGACCTGCAGGCCACACAGAGACCCCAACAGGCTTAGTCCTGCCTCAAGGTCCGGGCTGCTCCTCGCTCAAGGAAAAGGGAGTTCGCTCCAGGCGATGCAGGAGAGGGTCAAGGAGGCAGACTCTGCGTCCCTCCAAGGCGGCTGGCCCAAGCGTCCACCGGCCATCCCCTTCCCCGGTAGTCCCAGCCTGGTAGGGAGGGCGGGGCTCTGGATCGCTGAGAAGGGCTCGGGCCGGCGACCCCACGGTGGAGCAGTGTGTGCGGGGGCGGAGAGCCAGGCTGCGGGGAGAGAAGGGCTCTCTTCCCCACGGCAGGGGGTACCACAACCCGCACTGGTGCTCCCACCTAGCCAGACGCTCGCTTCCGGTCGGGAGTACCACCCTCCCCGAGGCCCGCCCCTCACCCACTGCCTGCTGGGATTTGTAGTTTGTGGGGGAGGGACCAACGTGGCCTGTGCGCGCGTTTGTGTCTGTGTGTTTGTGTGTGTCTGTGAGTGTGTCTCGAGGTCCGCTGTGGCGTCTCCGTCCTCCTGATCTCTCCCCCGAGGGCCCACTGGTCCCGGGCTTGGCGCAGGGATCGCAGGCCACCGCTCCCGAGGTCCCGCCCCGCGGCCCACTCTTGCTGGGATTTGTAGTTCGGGCCTGGGTGGGGCCGCAGGTGGGGGGGTCCCACCTGGGTCCGGCGTGGTACCATCCTTATTCCTGCTTTTTCCCGCGAGCCCTGGATCTGGACAGTAGGTCTGGCGCGGTGTCGCAGCTCCAGCCGAACTCCCCCAGCCCTTCCCCCGGTCCGCCGCCCCCGCGATGTATATGCCGGCGCCTGGAGGACAAGACGCTAGATGCTAAACTGAGGCACGAAGAGGGGCGCGCTCTGGCCGGGGTGGAAGGTGGGGAAAGCCAGAGTGAGGACTTGGCCTGGGAGGCCCAGCCCAGGTCTGCTGGGCAAGGCTGGACTAGGCGACAGTCCAGGGCCCTTTCAGTTCTTAAGAGTCTGCGATCAGTGGTGTCTCAAAATGATGACCAGACCCGCCCAGGACTGGCTGGACACATTAGAGGTGATTACCCTATAGAGCTGACAGATAACATTTTTATTTAGTCAAATTTAGCAACCCTACAGAAGGAGCCCAGGGAGGGAAGAGGGCTCTTCTGACCACGAAAACCAAGAAATGGGGCGACACTGGCCCACGGGTTTGCTTTGAGGATCAAGTTGTGGGGTGGGAGCTGTGTGTGGAGGGGGTGTTTTGTAAACTGTAAAGCTCCGGGCATGGGTGAGGTGTTATCTGAACTCTGAAGCACTGGAGAAAAGGTGCTGGGCTTTCAGGAGCCACACTTTAAAGGGGAAGTTACACTTACTGTAGTTAAGTAAGATGTCCTATTAGGAGAAGCTGGGTCGTAGGTACGTGGAACCTCTCTATACCATTTTTTTAAGTAGGGTACAAATGGGTCGAGCCAGGCCTTACCATTTATAGGTTACAAAGCCCTTTCATTTGTTGACAGCCTTATTGAATGTGCAATTCAGTGTTTTTTTAGTATATTCTCAGTTGTGCAATTGTCACCACAAACTAATTTGAGAACATTTTCATCACCCCCAAAAGAAACTCGTACTGATTAGCAGTCACCCCCTAAAGTCCTCATCCCCTCGGACCCTAGGCAACCACTAATCTACATCCTGTTTCTACAGATTTGCCTATTCTGGACCTTTCATATAAATGAAATCATATGATATGTGGGCTTTTGTGTCTGGCTTCTTTCACTTAGCATGGTGTTTTAAAAATTCAGCTTGTAGCATGTATCAGTACTCTGTACTATTTTTATAAATAAAACTTTTTATTTAATTTTTTTTTTTTAAGATTTATTTATTTTATTGATTGATTGCTATGTTGGGTCTTCGTTTCTGCAGTAAGGCTTTCTCTAGTTGCGGCAAGCGGGGGCCACTCTTCATCACGGTGCACGGGCCTTTCACTATCGTGGCCTCTCTTGTTGCGGAGCACAGGATCCAGACGCGCAGGCTCAGTAGTTGTGGCTCACGGGCCTAGCTGCTCCACGGCATGTGGGATCCTCCCAGACCAGGGCTCGAACCCGTGTCCCCTGCATTAGCAAGCAGATTCTCAACCACTGCGCCACCAGAGAAGCCCCTTTTTGAAATTTTAAATTCCAGTATCTAGAGGATGAGCAGGGGTAGCCCCTTATGTGTGAAGGACTCAGAGCTGGCACTAGCATTCAATGCTGAGAGCAGGATGGGCCTTGGGCGAGGAGGAGGGAGAGCAGTGATGTGCAGTGATAGTTGGGAGGGGAGGCCGGGGGTCCTACCACCTTGCTCTGCATTTACTGAGTCCCGGAGCACGTTATTTTGACCCCACTTGGCCTCCATTTCCTCATCTGTAAAATGAGGATAATAAGAGGATCTACTTTAGAGGGCAAATGGGAGGATTAAATGAGAAAATCATATGAAGGACAGTGCCTGGCATATAGTGCCAACACTAAAGAGTGTTAACTCTTATCATGACCTTACAATGGCGTGAGGACCCCATGTGACCCTGGCCTTGAGGGGGTAAACCTGTCCTCTCGTGTCCTCCCTGGGGACCAGTCCCTCCTGCCCTAGTCACTCGGTACCCTCCCTGCCACCACAATGCTCCACCAGAGCTTCTTGTGGCCCGCTCATTCATGCTGTACTGGACAGTCCTATTTTCCCAACAGGTCACCAAGGAATTCTGCGGTGTCACCATCCAGGATGCCTCTGAGCACCCAGCAGTGATTGAAAAGAAACTTTCTAATCATGAGCTTTATTCAGAAAATACGGCCATCCAGACCCCCAGCTCTTCCTCAGAGAAGCTGAAATGATCTAGAAAAATTCACTGCAGATCAAATTTAAAGCCTAGCAGTGGGCTTTCCTGGTGGAGCAGTGGTTAAGAATCTGCCTGCCAATGCAGGGGACACGGGTTCGAGCCCTGGTCTGGGAAGATCCCACATGCCGCGGAGCAACTAGGCCCGTGCGCCACAACTACTGAGCCTGCGCTCTAAAGCCCGCAAGCCACGACTAATGAAGCCCGGCGCACCCAGAGCCGTGCTCCGCAACAAGAGAAGCCACCGCAATGAGAAGCCCTCGCACTGCAACAAAGAGCAGCCCCTGCTCGCCGCAACTAGAGAAAGCCTGCGCACAGCTACGAAGACCCAATGGAGCCAAAAATAAATAAAATAAAATAAATTCATTAAAAAAAAAAAAAAAAGACTAGCAGCATCCTGAGTTAGTGCCTTCAAAGGAATATTCTGGGGGAGCTGTGATATTGGAATTTTCAGGTATTGCAACAGATCCCTGCCATCCCGCCACCGCCCCGCCCCGCCCAGGCTGAGGAAATGCAACAGTTCAGCCTGATCTGCCCCTCTGGATTGGAGTCAGAGGAGCCAGAAGGGACTCCTGTCTAGTGCTGCATTTTACAGATGGGAAACAGGCTCAGAGAGGGCCATATGGCAGGGTAGTTAGAAGCCAGGTTGGGAACTCACTTAGGGAGAATCCTTTGCAATTTCAGGAAATGCTTAGCCCCGGAAATCAGTCCATAGCCTGGGTCTATGGGCACAGAACCAGAAAACTGGCCATCTTGGGCGGCTGCAGACCTTGGCCAGAGCCCAAGTAGCCAAAACCTGGAAGTCAGTCTCCGATGCCTTCCTCTCCTGGTTTATTTCAGCCAGATGTTTGTTTTAGAAGTAGGAGTTTATTAATAATAATGGTAACGGCAGCCTGCACGTGTCTAGGCCTTTATTCTTTTCAAAGAGGCTCCCATAGGTCATCTCATTGGACCCCCACAATCCCTCAAGGTAGGAGGGCTGGGGTAATTGTCCTTGTTTCACACGTGAGGAACCTGTGGTTCAGAAGGTTTAAGTGACTTTCCCAAGGTGACAGAGGCTAGGGCATTGCTAGAATTTGAGGCTTTTGCTCTCTGTTAATTCAGTAAAAAAAAAAAAAAATTTTTTTTTTTTTGGAGTGTCTCTTACCTGCTGAATGCTCTGCTGGGTGCTGGGGTCACAAGGATGACCTGATACGGTCCCTGGGCTGGAGGAGCTAACAGTGTGATGGGGAAGGCACACATGGCAGATGAGAGAAAGGGGTGGTGAGGGAACTTTCTGGGGTGGTAGAAGTGTTTTATATTTTGGTAGGGATGTGGGTTGTATGAGTGTTTGCATATGTGAAGACTCATTCAAATGCACACTTATGATTTGTGATTTTCACTGTAAATTTTACCTTAAAAATGCAGAAAATGGAAATGTTCTGCCTAGCATAGCATAGCATACAGTATGCCAAGTAGGGTCTTGGTGGGGCTCAGCTGTCCAGAAGCGGGCCAGGGGTTGACTAGGTGGCCCATGGATATAATTCCATCTTTGCTCCTGGGGTATGGCTGAAAAGTTTTCCCACGGAGTCTGAAGACTCAGATGGCCCAGTGGCCTGATGCCCAGAGCACCCAGGGAGGACTAAGGAGGAAGTCAGGGATTACTGCACATTTCGAGGAAGGATATTTAAATGTTTTCTTTTTTTTTTTTTAATTTATTTATTTTATTTATTTATTTTTGGCTGCATTGGGTCTTCGTTGCTGTGCGCGGGCTTTCTCTAGCTGCAGAGAGCGGGGGCTACTCTTCATTGCGGTGCACGGGCTTCTCATTGTGGTGGCTACTCTTGTTGTGGAGCACGGGCTCTAGAGCGCAGGCTCAGTCGTTGTGGCGCACGGGCTTAGTTGCTCCGTAGCATGTGGGATCTTCCCGGACCAGGGCTCGAACCCGTGTCCCCTGCATTGGCAGGCGGATTCTTAACCACTGCTCCACCAGGGAAGCCCCGAGGAGGGATATTTAGGCTGAGTGTGTCGGTGACCAGTTGGTCAGAGGAGGGTGGACATGTGGGGCGGTTTCTAAGCATTACTCAGGAATGGAGTGTAGTCGCTCATTGTTGCCCAGATGGAAAGGGGTAGAACCAGGCTTTGAATTCCTTCCCTTACCCCAGGCCCCATCACTGGGCCTTGGAGAAAGTCATGCTGGTTGGAATTTTCCAAGCTGCTTCCCAAGAAAGGAAAAGTCCTCTTACCACTGCATCAAGGGGCCGTGTCCTAATCCTGATGCCTCTCGTCAGCTGACATTTGCCGGGGTTTGCCTGCTGTGCAGGGCTCTCTCCATTCAGAAGCAAAAATGGAAGTGTGGACCACTTGCTGTCCTGCTCACTTCTGGAAGGCCTAGCCTCTGGGCGCAAACACTGGCTGGCCTGTTTTCCTCTGAATAAAGACAAGAAGGGTGGGACTTCCTTGGTGGTGCAGTGGGTAAGAATCGCCTGCCAATGCAGGGGACATGGGTTTGATCCCTGTTCTGGGAAGATCCCACATGCCACGGAGCAACTAAGCCCGTGCGCCACAACTAGTGAAGCCCACGCGCCTAGAGCCCATGCTCCGCAAAGAGAAGCCACTGCAATGAGAAGCATGTGCACCGCAAGGAAGAGTAGCCCCTGCTCGCCACAGCTACCACTTACCACAACTAGAGAAAGCCGGTGTGCAGCAACGAAGACCCAACGCAGCCAAAAAAAATTTAAAATAAAGAAAAAAAAAAAAAAGACGAGAAGGGTGAGGAGTTCCAGTTCTAGCACCGGCTTTGAGGCCAGACCAGCCTAGAATCCTGGTTCTGCTACTGAACTAGCAGTGTGACCCTGGACAAGTTACCTACCCTCTCTGAGCCTCCGGGAGACATCTATTAAGCGGCATAATGACAAATAGTTGTGAAGACTGAACGAGGTCACGTTTAAAGCACTGAGTACCTAGTAGGCACTCAAGGGAGAGTAGCTGTTACAGCTTAATCCAGGCCAAAAATCTAACAGTTGAGTGGGTTGTGAACACTGCCTTGCTCTCACCAAGTTTTCCGCAGAGTACTGTTGTTAGTTTCCCGAATACCCGCCCCACTTCTAGGTTCGTTTCGGAGCCGAGTCTCCCCCATGGCTGGGGGGTGGGGGGGAAGGGCGGGGGGTGCGGAGGAGACGACTATTGCGAGGGGCGGGCTCAGCAGCGCCCCCAGCCAGCTCAGGCCCCTCCCTCTGATTCACTCGGGGCGGCTTTTAGCCGGTCACGTCGGGGGCGGGAGCGGGGAGGGGAAGGGAGGGGAGGGGAGGGCGGCAGAGACAGTGGCCGGAGCAAGGCAGCAGGGCGCAGGCAGGCAAGTAGCGCTTGGGGTCTGACCACCCGGCGCCCGGGCTCCCCCTGTAGGGGTCGGAGGGGCTCAGCTGGTCGCGGGCCCCCTCCTCTGCGCGCCCGGCTCCTCCTTCTTCTCCCAGGGGCACAGCCACGTGTCTAGTCAGGTATCCTCGTTTCCCGTAAGGAGGGGCGGGAGGGGGTGAGTCAGTGCTAAAGAAATGCTTTATTTTCCTCCATTTGGGACAAATTGAGCATACCTGCTGGGGAGACCGGAGAGGGAGGAAAAATGAGTCTGTTAAAAAACAACTTTTAGAGTCGGGTTACCAGATAATGTGATTAATAACGTTAGTTATTGTTAGAGTTCCAAGGCTCTAGAGAGTCCTAGACTCTTTTAACTGACCTGCTCTTTTGTTTCGCTGTTCGTTCGCAAACGTCTCCCCCCCCCCCCACCCCGCACCCACCCCGTGGTGATGGGGCCACCTTTTTAGCCAGGTGAGGGTCCAGTGTGGAGAGAGAGCAGTGACTCCCATTCATCCTTGTGCCCTTGCTTGTGCCCTGCAGGGTCCAGAGCCCTAGAGCCACCTGGGTTTTGCACCAGTGCAGACCAGCGTCGACGAACCTCGCTGGGGCCGGGTGGGGGGCAGGGCGAGGAGAGGTGATCTGGGGTTTAACTTTCCATCCCTCTGCTAAACCGTGAAGGGAGAGGGAAGGGGCATTGCTTCGGGAGGTGCTGGGGTCCTATGGTAAATTCCGTGTTGGCAAGAAAGCCATCTAGGTTTATAGAGCGTCTATAATTTGCTCATTAATTATACCATTTCATTTAATCTTCACTTTTGTCTTCATGCCCCTTTTACAGGTAGGGCGCAGGGAGGCTCCAGGAAGTTAAGTCACTTGCAGGAGGAAGCAGAGCCAGTAAGTAGCCAAACTGTCCAACTCTTCCCATTCTACCACGTTATCTGCCCAGCCTCTGGCTCTCGTGAGGACAAGACCCTCCTTTTAAGGCCATGGAGACACTCAGGTGCCAGCTAGCGTTTGTGTTCTTTGAAGAAGACATTCAACTTATCTTGTTCTGGTCCAGAAATTCTAACACATGCATTGATTCGCTTCCACTGCTGCCCCCTGGGTGGGGCCTGACCCTGAAGGCTGAGCCTTATCTCTTAACTAGCCTGTTGATCAACCCTGGGTCAGGCCTGGCCTGTGTCCAGGACAGGTGGGCCAGAGTTCTGGACTCCGCTGCATCCTCTTGCACGGATTCAGGAGGGCGTGGAAGCTTCCCTTGCTCTGTCTCCTGCTCCCTGTGTGATCACAGGCAAGCCACTTGTGCTCTCAGGGCCTTCGTATCCTCCTCTGGAAAGCGGACAAGCGAGTTGGACCAGTCTAGCTCCAGGGCCTTTCGATGTGATGGAGGCAAGATGGCCCCTGGGTTGAGCCAGAACCATGCTTATTTTTATTGCTGTCCCTCAGAGCACCCTGGGCCGAGACTGTGTGACAGTCAACATCTGGTGAATGAGAAGCTGAGCAAGGGTAGATCTGAGGGGCATCCAGCATGCAGGACACAGCAAAGAATGTTTTCCCGGCCTCAGCCACTCCCTGGGAACTGAGCTTTAACAACAGCAACAAAAAAATCAAATGTATGCATTCAGGCAAGGAGAAAGGCAAGTCGAGAAGGAGGAAAAAGTGGTGCAGAGCCAGTGACCCCACCCAGGAAATGTGACTAACCCAGCAGAGGCTGGGGCCAGGCAGACGTGCCTGCCTCAGTCTGGTGAGTGGGGAACAACATAGGCAGTCTTGGCTTTCCTGTGGTTTCCCTCGCAGGTCCCAGACTCAGAGCTGCCAGCCCTGGCTTGCAGCCGGCGGAGGCCACTGTGACGGGGCTCCGAGCTGGCGTGGGCCTCCACCTCCCTATGGGGGTCTCTGAGGAGCCAGCCTGGCCGCACTCCCTGCCAGCCCCCAATGTCGATCTCCTCCGTCGGGGACTGCCTGCCCGCCCAGCACAGTCTACCCTTTCCCTCGGCACCAGCTGGGGAAGGATCCCAGGGGTGGGGCCGATGGGTGGGAATATCAGGAGATAGCAGAGGGAAGGGAGAGGCCGCGGGGGTGGGGGGTGGGGTGGGGGGTGGGGCTGGCTGGAAGGAAGCAGAGCCTGAAAAGCAGAAGTGGGAGGAAGCAGAGCTGCACGGAGAGGTGAAAGTGGAGGGAGGCTGAGGGAGGATCGGCGTGGGATGGGCTGGCCGGGACCCTCTTAGGTGGGTAGGCGAGGGCAGAAACAGAGGCTCATGTTTCTGGAAGCCGCTTTGTCCAGGACTGGTGTGCCCCACCTGCTGTCCTTTCCAGCCACTGGAGCCTCAGCTGCCCGGGCAACGGGTGGATTGGGCTCACCATACGGATAAGGAACTCCTGGGCCGGGGCCTCCTGGGCCGGGGCTTGTCCTGGCTTGTGGAGAAGTGGTGCCCAACCTCCTGACAGAGGCCACCACACTGAGTGACCGGACACCTGAAGGCCCTCAGACAGCCCGGAGGTGCATTCAGATTTGAGGACACTTGTTCCTAAGACAGGATGGTGGCGTGATGGTAGATAGGTGGGCTGGAATGGCTGGGGGCAGGTGGGCAGGCCTCGCATTTGAATTTAAACTGTGTGGCATGGTCCATTTTTTTTTCTGACCGGGATCGAAGCCGTGCCCCGTGCAGTGGAAGCGTGGAGTCTTAACCACTGGTGGCACGGTCCGTTATTTTGCAAATTCAAGAAGACCCCAGCCCATGGTCCAGCCAGCTGCCTGGGGTAGGGTAGGCGTGGGTGAGGGAGGCGAAGGTGGAGCCAGGAAAGGGTAGGAGTCCTGCTTGGTGTCAAGGGAGAGAGCACTGGCCGAGGAGTTTCCAGGCGAGGCCTCTGGGCCCAGCAGCTCCTGCAGATGTCCAGGGTGCAGGCTGGGAGGAGCTGGTGTCATTTCTAGTGCTGACACTCGCCCCTTACTCTTTCTAGGGGAGGAGGGTAGGGGCTGTTGCATTTCACACCTAAGGGCAAACCGGGACTGTGCGGTGAAGGGACCTGTTGGGCATCAGTGGACTCGGGATCTGAGGAGGGCACAGATAGCGGGGAGGACCTGTCATTCTGACAGCTGGCAAGCACTGCCGCAAAGGTCTGCGTAACTGACCCCCCACTTCACAGTGTGTCCTCAAAGGCCGGCTCCTTCCTGAGTCGGGACCTTGGGACAGCCAGCAGGGCAAACATCCTGCCCCTACCCATAGCCTCTGCTTTGTGCCTCCAGGGCTGCTCCTGCCTGTTGATTTCCTGTGCTATCTCTTTTTTTTTTAATTTATTTATTTATATTTATTATTTTTTTGGCTGCGTTGGATCTTCGTTGCTGCGTGCAGGGTTTCTCTAGTTGCGGCGAGCAGGGGCTACTCTTTGTTGCGGTGCGCGGGCTTCTCATTGCAGTGGCTTCTCTTGTTGTGGAGCACGGGCTCTAGGCGCGCAGGCTTCAGTAGTTGTGGCACGTGGGCTCAGTAGTTGTGGCTCGCAGGCTCTAGAGCTCAGGCTCAGTAGTTGTGGTGCATGGGCTTAGTGGCTCCGCGGCATGTGGGATCTTCCCGGGCCAGGGCTCGAACCCGTATCCCCTGCATTGGCAGGCGGATTCTTAACCACTGCGCCACCAGGGAAGCCCTCCTGTGCTACCTCTTAGGCTCCATCTGGTCTAATAATTGGAGAAAGTCCAGTTAATCAAATACATTCTCTGAGTGCCTGCAGGGTGCCAGGCACAGTGTGAGGTTCCAGCTCGATCCAAAGAGGCAAAATATGGCTCCCCCTCAAAAGGCCTTTATAGTCTAGTGGGGGAGATGGCCAGGCCCATAACGCAGCACACTGTGGCAGAGTGGGAAAAAGTAAAGGCTTTAACATAAGAGATACAGAAGCAGCTGCCTTTTGAGGTGGTGAGTTCCCCATCACTGGAAGTGTTCGAGAAGAGGATGGTGAGGGATGTAGGGATTTCTGCACTGTGCGTGTTTAGGTGCATGTTAGGAGGCAGATGTGGAGTAGGATTAACTAAGTATTAAGGCTCCTTCTAATGCCAACATCTGTGATTCTGTGACATTCCCCACGTAGGGGAAGTTTGTCTGCGGTCCCTTGCATGTGATGGCTTCCTGCTTCACCACCCCCATCAGCTAGACCTTGAGACTCGCATGGGTTGTTCTTTATTTCTGTGTCCCTCCACCCTCATTTTGCCCAGTGCCAAGCTCCCGGTATAGACCCTGAATGGAATTGAATAGACCCTGTTGTGGGCTGCTTAAGGAATGCAGGAGTACCGGGCATGTCCCCTGCTCTGGTTGAGCTGTCAGGTCATGCTCCAAGACAGCCTGTAAGCAGGAAATGAAGGGTGTGCTCCTAGGTGAGAGGGCTGGGAGAATTCCCAGAGAAGGCCGAGGCCACCCAGTGTCCTAGAAGCCTCTTCAGATGGCTGCGGCTTGAAATGGGCCCGGAGGGGTGGTGGGGCTTGGATGGACGTGAGGTGGAGGTTCACACTGAGGAATCTGAGGAGCTGTGGGCTTGGGCAGAGGAGCTGGAGGGAGAGGAGTGACAGGCCGATGGCAGTGGGCACTTGCGGGGGAGAGCTGTGAGCAGGAGGCTGGCGGGCAGCTTTAGAGTCATCTGGAACTTCTCCAACACTGACATCTGGGCTCCACCCTGGAGAGTCTGGTTTTTATTTTTAAAGAATCAATTTTATTTATTTATTTATTTTTGGCTGCGTTGGGTCTTCGTTGCTGCGCGCGGGCTTTTCTCTAGTTGCGGCGAGCGGGGGCCGCTCTTTGCTGCGGTGCGTGGGCTTCTCACTGCGGTGGCTTCTCTTGTTGCGGAGCACGGGCTGTAGGCACACAGGCTTCAATAGTTGTGGCACGCGGGCTCAGTAGTTGTGGCACACGGGCTTAGTTTCTCCACGGCATGTGGGATCTTCCCGGACCAGGGCTCAAACCTGTGTCCCCTGCATTGGCAGGCGGATTCTTAACCACTGCACCACCAGGGAAGTCCCGAGAGTCCGGTTTTAACTGGCCTTGGCATTGGGATTTTTTTAAAGCCCCAGGTGACTCTGATGTGCAGGCAGGTGTGAGATGCTGTTCTGGACAGAGTTAACTGGCAGCATAAGAACCACCTAGAACATAGTTCAAGATGCAGATGCCCATCCTCACTCCAGATCCGTGGAATCAAAACCTTCAGGCCTGGGCCTCGGTGTTTTTATAAGATCCCAAGGTAATTCTAACCAGCGGCTGGGCTGGAAAGCCAAAGTGATGAGGGCCAGGCAGCCAACCCCCCTCACCAAAACACCGCAGTGGTTCTCGGAGGCCTGTAGCCCCACAAGTGGGCTGCCTGCTTTTGAGTTATGGCCTGAGCTCTCAGGTCAGGACACAGAACAAAAAAATATGGGAATCCCCTGGCAGTCCAGTGGTTAGGATGCCACGCTACCACTGCAGGGGTGCGGGTTCGATCGGTGGATGTGTAACTAAGGTCCTGCATGCCGTGTGACACGGCCAAAAAAAAAAAAAATTAGACAGCTCACAGTTGGTCCACTTGTTCACGCCATCTCTGTCCACGAACTCTCCCCACCGGCTCGGTCTCAGGGGTGGCCACCTCACCACTTCGGGCCTGAGTCGCAGGCTGAGCTGTCCGTTACAAGGGATGTGGGCACAGCATGTGACCCTGTGTGGGATGGAGAACCGTTAAAGCTTCCCTCCCCCAAACCTCCCCCTCACTGCCTCCCCTCTACCTTGGGGAAGTGTGGTTCCAAAAAATGCCTTCAGCTATGTTTTAAGTTAGGAAGGAAAAGGAAAGTCATTTTCACCTGGTATTTTACGCCCATGGCCACTGCTCCTGTTTCCCCCTCTGTTTGCTACTCAGACTCAACATCCTCTGCTCTCCCGTCCATCCCCCAAAGATTGCCCTTTGCCCTTCCTGCTTCCCCAGCCCCCAAGAGTCTCCTCATGGTGCCTTTTAACCCCGAAGTTCCCCAGGTCCTTCCCTTGCACAGCTGGGGCTCCCTGTTAGCTGCATAGCATGAACTAGGTGGCAGTGCTTGCTGGTGTGGGCTCTGCATTTTCAGCCAAAGAAAGAAACCCTCTAGTCATGGGAACACAGGAAAGAGAGTGAGTGAAGCTACAGCTACTACACTTGTGAAATTTTTTAAACGATAGTATTTTTTTAAAATGCTTGCCTTTAGCACTTTTTTTTTTCCCTAAATAACTTTTGTCCAAAAAAGGTTGCTCTTACTGACCTACAGAATAAAGATGATATTCATCATCCTGGCATTTGAGGGGAGCTGGGCGTACAGAAGTGATACCTGAGACACAGACGTAGAGAACAAACATATGGACACCAAAGGGGAAGGTGGGGGTGGGATGAATTGGGAGATTGGGATTGACATATATACACTATTGATGCTATGTATAAAATAGATAACTAATGAGAACCTACTGTATAGCACAGGGAACTCTACTTAATGCTCTGTGGTAACGTAAATGGGAAGGAAATCCAAGAAAGAGGGGATATATGTATACGAATAGCTGATTCACTTTGCTGTACAGTAGTTACTAACACAACATTATAAAGCAACTATATGCCAGTACAAATTAATTAAAAAAAAAAAAGTGATAGCTGATGCCTGGGACTGGGGGAAATTCCCTAGGGAGGGAGTTAAGTATTAGAGAAGGCACTAAGTCTAATGTTAGCTGTAGGTTTTTTTGTTTTTCTGAGATTTTTTTGTTTGCTTTTGGTAGATGCCTTTTATCAGGTTAAGGAAGTTCCCTTCTATTCCTAGTTTGCTAAAAGCTTTTTTTTTTTTTAAATCAAAAATGGATATCGAATTTTTCTAAATAATTTTTCTGTATCTATTGAGATGATTTTATGTTTGTTTATATGGCTTGTTAATAGGGTGGATTACATTGATTTTCATATGTTAAACCAACTTTGCATTCCTGGAGTAAACCCTATTTAGTCATGATGTTTTATCTTTTTATATATTTCTGAACTCCATATGCTAAAATTTTGTTAATATTTTTTTCCTGTGTTCATGAGGGATCTTGGTCTAATTTTCTTTTCTATAATGTATTTATCTGGTTTTGTTATATCAGGAAAATGGTGGCAGCATGGGATGAGTTGGGAAGTGCTCTCTTGTTTTCTAGAAGAGTTTGTGTGGAATTGGTATTATGCCTTCCTTAAGTTTTTTTTTTAATTAATTAATTAATTAATTTTATTTTTGGCTGTGTTGGGTCTTCGTTTCTGTGCGAGGGCTTTCTCTAGTTGTGGCGAGCGGGCCTCTCACTATTGCGGCCTCTCTTGTTGCGGAGCACAGGCTCCAGACGCGCAGGCTCAGTAGTTGTGGCTCACGGGCCCAGTTGCTCCGCGGCATGTGGGATCTTCCCAGACCAGGGCTCGAACCCGTGTCCCCTGCATTGGCAGGCGGATTCTCAACCACTGCACCACCAGGGAAGCCCCTTCCTTAAGTTTTTGGTAGAATTTACCTGGACTTGGAATTTTTTTGGGACGGGAGAGTTTTTAAGTACAATTTCAATTTCTTTAATAGATATTAGAACTCTTCAGGTAATCTATTTCTTCTTGAGTGAATTGCATAATTTGTGTTCTTCAAGCACTTTGCCCATTTCGTGTAAGTTGTTAAATGTACTGGCATAAAGTTTGTAATATTCTCTTTATCCTTTTAATACTTGTAGACTCTGTAGTGGTTGTCATCTCTTTTGTTTCTATGTTGGAAATTTGAGTCTTTTCTTAATCAGTTTGTCTAAAGGGTCATCAATTTTATTGATTTGTCCAAAAACCAGCTTCATTGATTTTCTCTATTGTTTTGGTTTTTGGTTTATTGATTTTAAGTCATTGACTTTAGACTTTTCAAATATAAGAAGTTATTGCTTAGAGAGATGTATCCCAGCCTCATGCAATGCCCAGAGTTAGGAGTCTGGAAGCAGAAGAGATCACAGCAAGGGGAAGACACCAGCCCAGGGCCAGAGACTCCTAGTCGTTTTCACTAGTCACTGTGTGATTTGGGACTTAGACTCTCTGAGCCTGAGTTTCTTTGCCTGCATAATGGAGCCAGGGATAATCTCTTGAGCTCTTGGAGATGAATTAGTTGAGTATGAAAGCACTTGGCCACCCGGAAGGACCTCCCCAGACCAGTGTGAAGGCCGGTTGTCATGACATTTGTAATAAGAATGGCTTCTTGCGTCTTTCCAGATCCGGAGACAGCATGTACTCACCCATCCCCCAGAGGTAGGCTATGCACCCCGTTCCCTTCACCCCTCCCCTCTTCTCTTCCAAGGGCTGCCCCTCCTCACCCCCACACCACAGTCCCCAGGCCTGCCCAGGTCTCTCTGCTTGTCTCCTCCACCACTTGTGGGCCCCGGCCACCACCAACCCTCCCCCCTCCCGCAGTGGCTCTCCGTTCCCAGCCTCGGTGCAGGATCCCGGCCTGCACGTATGGCGGGTGGAGAAGCTGAAGCCGGTGCCCGTGGCCCCTGAGAACCAGGGCATCTTCTTCTCGGGAGACTCCTACCTAGTGCTGCACAATGGCCTGGAAGAGCTCTCCGACCTGCACCTGTGGATAGGTAAGTAAAGGGGCTGGGAGGACTGGTGGGGGGACTGGCCCGGGCAGGGGTCGGGGCTGGCAAGGGTCTCACGGGCCGTGCCCTGCCACCTCCCACTCGCCCCAGGCCAGCAGTCGTCCCGGGATGAGCAGGGGGCCTGCGCCGTGCTGGCCGTGCACCTCAACACCCTGCTTGGGGAGCGGCCTGTGCAGCACCGAGAAGTACAGGGCAATGAGTCCGACCTCTTCATGAGCTACTTCCCACGTGGCCTTAAGTACCAGGTCAGAGCCCACCTCCCGTACCCCAACCCACGGCTGCTCTCAGAGTCGGGACCCCTTCCAGCTGGTCCTTACCCTGCAAAAGTCGCAGGCCCACACGGGGCTGGGTCCTCCCCACCTTTCTGCCTGCCTCCCAGTGGGATGGGGTGTGGAGCGCTCGGGCCTCCATTCAGGCTGGCCATCTGGGCTGTAGGAAGGCGGCGTGGAGTCAGCATTTCACAAGAGCTCCCCATTGGCCACCCCGGCTGCCATCAAGAAACTCTACCAGGTGAAGGGCAAGAAGAATATCCGTGCCACCGAGCGGGCGCTGAGCTGGGACAGCTTCAACACAGGGGACTGCTTCATCCTGGACCTGGGCCAGGTGGGTAGGCAGGGTTGACTGAGCACCCACCTGTGTTGACACCGTGTGTGTGTGTGTGTGTGTGTGTGTGTTTTGGCCGTGTCTTGAGGCTTCTGGGATCTTAGTTCCCCAACCAGGATTGAACCCGGGGCCACAGCAGTGAAAGCGCTGAGTCCTAACCACTGGACTGCCAGGGAACTCCCTGGCATTGTGTTGTTTTTTTTTTTTTAATACTATTTTTTTTTTATTTTATTTTATTTATTTATTTATTTATTTATGACTGTGTTGGGTCTTCGTTTCTGTGCGACGGCTTTCTCTAGCTGCGGCGAGCGGGGGCCACTCTTCATCGCGGTGCGCGGGCCTCTCACTATCGCGGCCTCTCTTGTTGCGGAGCAGAAGCTCCAGACGTGCAGGCTCAGTAGTTGTGGCTCACGGGCCCAGTTGCTCCAAGGCATGTGGGATCTTCCCAGACCAGGGCTCGAACCCGTGTCCCCTGCATTGGCAGGCAGACTCTCAACCACTGCGCCACCAGGAAAGCCCCCTGGCATTGTGTTTTAAAAGGTCAAGGACCAGGAGGCCAGGGCAAAGGGAGAAGGGCTGAGAAGCTCTAAACCCATTCCAAGTGGGGTCGCTGCAGCCATTACAAGGCATCCCTGTATTTTTTAGGACAGAAACCTCCCTCTGCTGTCTGGCCATTGCCTCTAACACTGGAGCCTACTCTCTCCTTCTCCTGGAGCCTTTGTAGCTCCGAGTTAAGCCGCCTCCCAGCCCATGCGTTAATCACTTCACTCATCCCTTCCCTCCGTGAATCTATGTGCCTGCTCTGAGCCAGCACGGGGACCACAAATTGCTCACCCAGGGCAGGCAGCCAAGACGGGCCTGTCACTGGCTGTAACCCACGGCAGGAGGTGATGAGGGCCCTCTTAGGGGCAGTGGCCTGTGCTGGGGGAGCTGGGGGCAGGGAGAGGCCTTCTAGCCCAAGCCCAAGCCATTGTCCCAGGGAGGCGCCATTTGACTGGACCCTCACGGAGGGGAAATGCCGTTCCAGGCGAAGATGATGGGTAAGCCGAGGCACTGAGACAGATAAGGGTGCAGACGTGCATGTCGACAGCAGGGAAGGATGTAGCCTGACCGGGACCCAGGGTGGGAACAGGAGCGGTGGGAGTGGAAATGGCTAAGGAGCTGAGATCCAGGGCAGGAGGAGATTGATTCTCTGAGGGTCTGGACCGCATCTGTCGTGCTAAAGATTTGGGGCCGGAAGAGCAACCCAGATGCTGTTTGGAAGGAGGACTGGAAGTAGTGAGATGGAGGCAGGGGACCCGCTCAGGGCTGATGAGGGCCGTGCCCGGCGGGGGTGCAGAGGTGTGTGAGATACTGGGCCCAGGGATGTCATTCACCCATTCATTCATTCAATAACTATTTATTCTGGGCCTAACGATGTGCCCATTTCTGTTTTGGCACTGGGCCTACAGCAGTGGGCCAAGCCAAGCCAAACAAAACAAAACACTCATGCCCTAAGGAGGCTTACTTTCTAGTCAGGGAAGATAGATTATAAACAAGATAAAGATGTTTCAATATATGACACAAGTAATGTGGAGAAAGATGGGGATGCGGGGGCAGAGAATCGCTCTTGCGAAAGACTGTCATTCCCGTCCCCAGAGAGGCCTTGGTTCCCCTCTGCCTTCTTGATTGTCTTTGATCGTCTTGCCTTAGAGGGCAGTTCTGCGGACCCTGTGAAGGGCAGGATGCAGGCTGTCGGCTCTAACCCACGCCTCCCCACCTCCCTCCAGAACATCTTCACCTGGTGTGGTGCAAAGTCCAACATCCTGGAGCGAAACAAGGCGCGGGACCTGGCGCTGGCCATTCGGGACAGCGAGCGCCAGGGCAAGGCCCGGGTGGAGATTGTCACCGATGGGGAGGAGCCTGCCGACATGATCCAGGTGGAGAGCTGTGGGGAGGGTAGCTCTGCTTGGAAGCCCCTGAGAGAGGCAGTGATCAGCTGGGGGCACGAGGGCGACGCGTGGAGGGCTGTGAGGGCATCTGCGGTGCTGCTCAGGGCTTGGCTAACTCATCGGGTGCCTTGGTGGGATTCAGAGTCAAGTACCCCTCGGGACGGAGGGGCTGGTGGCCGGGCAGGAGGACCTAGCCCTCCCCACCTGTGCCCGGCGCCCTTGTGCAGACAGAGTTTGTCCCACTGGGGCGGTGGCCCTGGGTGTGATGGGCTGGGAAGGTCCAGGCTGAGTGCCCAGGAATCCCTGGAAACGTGGCCCGCCCTGACCCCTGCAGGTCCTGGGCCCCAAGCCCGCTCTGAAGGAGGGCGACCCTGAGGAAGACCTCACAGCTGACCGGACAAACGCCCAGGCTGCGGCTCTGTATAAGGTGGGCGCCCCAGGCCTGCCTTAGGACCAGGCGGGGTACGAGCGTGGTGCTTGTGGGGCTGAAAGGAGAGGAGAAAGCAGTGGGAGGTTGGGCCGGCCACCAGGGTGGTTTTTCCAGGGCTTGGAGTGAGGGTAGGATGGGAAGTGAACGGATGTTGGAGGAGATGAATGCAACTTCGCTTCCGGCCCATTCTTGGAGAAGGTTTGAAACAAGCCCACGCTGAGCTTTATTTTGTGGGATTCTTTACCTTCACTCGTTAATTTGGAGTCTACTTAATTTCCATGGATTCTGGGGCTCTGTGAGGCGGTGATTGAGCCTGAAGTAGGGCTGGGGGTCGCCCAGGATTTGCCTGTCGTGCTCCCTCCACCTCCGGTCTGCTGCTTGGCCTGGGGCGGTGGGAGGTGCCGCAGCTGGAGAGGCAGCTGCTCCTTGGTGGAGATTAGGGCTTTGTGCTGCAGGGAGGAGGGTGACACGGCACTGCCCATCCTCCCCCAGGTCTCTGATGCCACTGGACAGATGAGCCTGACCAAGGTGGCCGACTCCAGCCCCTTTGCCCCCGAGATGCTGATACCCGACGACTGCTTTGTGCTGGACAACGGGCTCTGCAGCAAGATCTACATCTGGAAGGGTACGTGTGGCTTCTGCACCCCAGCCTGAGACCCCTGCAGCCACTCTGACCGGGCAAGGCTTCCCGCGGGAGGGCTCGGCCGACCCAGAGACGGCTGACTCAGGGAGCCTCCGCGGCTGTGGGTTTTCTCAGGGTTTCCTGTGCCCAGCCCGTTAATTCCAGGCAAGGGCTCTGCACCTTTAGTCTGCCTCCGAATCACCCGAGGGCCTGTTAACACCCATAGCTGGACCCCACCCCTGAGATTCTGATTCACGAGGTCTGGACCAGAGCCTGAGAATCTGCACATCTAACCAGTTCCCAGGCCTTGCTGCTGGCCCAGGGCCTGCGTGTTAGGGCCACTGTCACAGAGCTCTCCTGGGCCTTTGGCCGCTGGGACCCCTGATCCTGCCATTCTGCCTTGGGGTGTGAGAGATCGATCTTAGATATGAAATCCCACCTTATGCAGTGGGTAGCGAACTGGTAAAACTTGTTTTTCCAAGAGATTGGGTTGGCTGGGAATGAAACACTGTTGTGCGGAAGCCTGTTTGCTAGATCCAACTCTGAAAATGCAACAAAGCTCTGAGTCTCTGAGCGGTACCGGGAGCCTCCTTATTTCTCTGTGCTTGTCTTTTCTTGAACGTGTCTCACCTCCCTGCCCAGATTATAAACCTCTTGAAAGCAGGAACCATATGGTCTCTAGTGTCCTGACGAGATAGCATGTGCTCAATAAGATATTTGTGGGGTCAACCAAGGCCAAGAGAAATTCCCAGCCAGGAGGATGGAGAAACGTTAGGTGTTCTAACTTGGCAGCTACTAGGCAGTAACACTCCTGCCTCAGGGAAGGGCCAGGAGTGGCAAGCAGCAGGGCAGCTTTCTAAGAAGGAAGGCGGTTGGGTGGGGGAGCATTGTGCTTCTGGGGCTGCCTTTTCCCTCCTGCCTGTGGGTACCTTCCCACAGAACCAATGGGGTGGGTGTGGTGCTCCCAGATGCCCACGGAAGTGTATTTAACCCCAAGCAAAGAACCAAGACACCAGGACTTCCCTGGTGGTCCACGGGCTAAGACTCCGCGCTCCCAATGCAGGGGACCCAGGTTCGCTCCCTGGTCAGGGAACTAGATCCCACACGTTGCAACTACAGAGCCTGCACGTGGCAACAAAGATATCCGGCGTAGCCAAATAAATGCATATTAAAAAAAAAAAAAAAGAACCAAGAAACCAGTGGAGAAGCAGGAAACTTGGGAGCTAGGAAGAGAAGTATTTTGTAATCACAAAGGAAGGATACAGCACATTAATTTCAGACACGTTGTCGCGAACTAGATTTTCATAGCCTGGCTGGAGAGCCAACCACAGTTCACAACATTGTTTCCTAGG
The DNA here is from genome assembly GCF_009873245.2 of Balaenoptera musculus. NCBI lineage: Eukaryota > Metazoa > Chordata > Mammalia > Artiodactyla > Balaenopteridae > Balaenoptera > Balaenoptera musculus. Next base: position 14,983,118 of record NC_045797.1, read on the forward strand.
AAAAGCGCCTCCAGCTGGAGCGCAGTTTGGTTAAAGGGACTGCCTGCAGGCAGGAAGGGAGGACGCTGCTCTCCCTTTTTATCGGCTCTTAGTTGGCATAACTATTAGGCCCATGTTGGCATCTGGCTTTGTGGGAGTAAGATCACAGTCAATCACATCCTTTTTTTGGTCCAATTTCATTTTGCAAAAAAACAGTTGATAACGGTGCAGTTGACAGACTCAAAAGGCGAGGAGCCCTGGAGGGGGAGAGAGGGGCCTGAGAGTCTGATGCCAGGGAGACATTAGTTCTCCCTGAATATCCCTGGGGCCCTGGCCCGAGCAGAGGGCTTTGACGATTGGAGCGGGCAGAGGGCAGTTTTCATCTGGAGCTGCCAGGTTGGGAGGGGCTAACCTCCCACCTCTAAAGAGCCCCCTGAGTGTTCTTAGTGCCTCCTGGTCCATTTATTTTAAAAGGAGCCAGCTATTCTCTGAACCCCCTTAAGTCTCCTCGAGAGAAGTGGGATGTGGGCTAGAGAGGGTACCTTCTCTTTTACAAAATCTCCTCCTGGGAATTCACTGGCGGTCCAGTGGTTAGGATTCTGGGCTTTCACTGCTGGGGGAACTAAGATCCTGCAAGCCTCGCGGAGCGGCCAAGAAATAAAAAAATTTTTAAAAGTCTCCTCCCTATGATCCAGGGCGCAAAGCTAACGAGAAGGAACGGCAGGCGGCCCTGCAAGTGGCTGAGGACTTCATCGCCCGCATGCGGTACGCCCCAAACACTCAGGTGCGGAGCCTCCCTTCCCCCCAGCGCCCTCCCCCTCGGGCTCCTCCCTGGCCTCCTGCCTCTCAGACTGGACTAGAAGGGCGGGAAAGCCTGGGGCACAGTCAGAAGCAGTCAGGCCTCCCTCCCAGACCCACCCTGTGGGAAAGCCCTTCTCAATCCTTCCAAGTTTTACATGTTATTTTCTAAGAGGATGTTTGGGCAGTGCTCCCCTGGGAGCCCAGCAAGTCGGGTGCGCCTCTGGGCAGCTTGTGCACCTCCTCTGGGCCAAGGTCCCTAGCTGGTTCTGCCCCTTCTCATCCCAGCACATGGCGACACCACAGGTCATCCTGAGGGGAGCTGATAAGGCTCATGTATAATTGGTGCATCTGTGAAACTGCACCTGAGTCCTCCTTGAAGCAATCTGTTTTCTCAGCCCACGTCCCTGTAATCTTTCTCGTCTCTTGGCTGATCTGGAGGAGCATCCCTGGCCTGGATGGCATATGGACTCGGGCCTGGTGCCCAGCACCCTCCTCCCTGGCTCCGGCCCTCCCCGGCAGAGGCAGAGGTGGCAACCTTGTGAGCCAGACTCCTCCCCTGCTCATCCCACAGGTGGAGATTCTGCCCCAGGGCCGCGAGAGTCCCATCTTCAAGCAATTCTTCAAGGACTGGAAATGAGGGCGGGCGTCTCCCTGCCCCCACCTGCTGCCCGCTTGCTTCTCCTCCAGCTGCCTGGTCAGCACCGAGAGGCCCCCGCGGATGATCAATAAAGGAGACCAGCGCTCTTCCTGCTCTCTGCCTGCATTGCCTGCCTTGGGCTAATTCTTCCCGCCCCACCTAGTCACCTGGCTCCTCCTCATGCTGGGCGGAGTAGGACCCAGGGGACAATTCCACAACCCGTGAGAGGCCAGAGCTGGCTTTGCATGATGAGGCAGAGGGGCCAGGAGTCCCAGTGGGCCTGGCAGGCACTGCTGTGAACCCAATAGGGAGGTGGCACAGGGCCAGGGCTCAGGATCACTTTCAGCCCGAGGTTCGGTTCAGTCTCACATTCCCGACTGGGAGAAGGTTGTGGCGGCGGGTATGGCATGCACCTCCATTCAAGCCAGTATTTCCTCAGGCACCCCAATAATCCACTGCAGGGCAGCTTCCAGGTGATGTATGATCACCAAGCAAGAGCACGGCTCTACACCTCTGTGCGGGAGGCTGGCTTGTCACGTCGTTGCATCGGGTATTCGGCTGATGAGCTCAGGGCCACGTGGGGCCGTGGGAAAAGCACCAGGCTAGTGCCCGAGTGTCACGGGTTCTGGTTCTCACCTGCCTCTGTTTGAGCCTGGGCAAGTTGCTTTTCCTCATCTAGGCCCTAGTTCATTCTCTTGTGTAACGGGGTAGTGGCTGGAATAGCAAAGAGGCTAGGTAGCTAAAAAGGCAGAGAATGGAGTAGCCCCAAAGCAGTCCCACCCTGGGGGACATGACCTGGCAGGGGGATATGAGCAAGGCGGGAGCTGCGTAAGCCCAGACCGGAAGGACTGGAGTCCACCACGAGGCCTGGCAGGGTTGCAGCTGTCCTGACCCACCCTCACCCCGGGCCCTCAGGGCTATGTGGCTTCTGAGCTCTGACACGCTGGATCTTCTGTCCCAAACAGAAATTCTGATCAAGTTCATCTCAGTGATTTTTGTGCTGAGAAGCATAGAAAAATCAGCTCCCTGTGTGTCCCCCTGCTCTTTTCTCCACACAGAGATATCCCGGGAGTCCACTGGACAGCCTCTGCAAAGAGTGTGTGCCAGGGATGACTTTTAAAAGGGGAAAGAGTAAGGGTTTTACCAAATCCATGGTTCTGACCTTTTTAGGGCTGTGAAGCATTTTAAGTCTCTCATGAAAGGCCTTGGAAGGCCTTTCCCAAGAAAAATGCACAGATTAAGATTTTTGCATCTACTTTCAGAGCATTTAGACGTCCCTCCCAACCAACCCATCAACAGAACTGCAACTTAATCCCTGGACTGTTACTGCAAATGTTCCCAGGTCCGAAGTTGTATGGAGAGCATCCCACCAAGAGTGATGTGGGACAGGCTTCTGCAGAGGCCATTGGCCTCCCCTCCAGCTAGAGGCTCCCGAGTGCTGGTCCCTGCTGTGCTGTGGGCTGAGCACTCACAGTCGAGGTCTGCTGGCCTCAAGGTCTGAGCGAGGGAAAGAAATCTGCAGGAAAAGAACCATTGAACTTGACATTCCGAAGTGGAGGCTGGGCTGCGTTCTAACCCCACCAGGCCCAGTAATCTTGCTGCCATCTCTGCTGGTCAGCTAAGCACCCCGTCAGGATGAAGGAGGTGGACAGAGGATTAGTTCAGGTCAGAGACGACACAAGGCAAACAGCAGGGTCCATTACCAGCCCCGCCCTTGAGGCGTCCTGCTGACAGGAGTCCCTTCCATACTTGGGTGGCCATCTGTCGTCTCCACCTCTGTGATGGGCCTCCCCCTGCATGGGGCAGCCTTGGAGAGGCCTGCGGGGCTGGACAGTTGTCTTCCATGACTCTACTTGAGGGAGGTCAGAGGACGGGAGAGCAGCCTAGTGGGGCTCTCACCTGCCCCCCGCTCCCCAGCGCCAAAGCCCTGGAGGCCCTTTTGTGAGTCGAGCGACAACAGCCGGCTTCCCCAGAAGCAAATATAGGACAAACACCAGGCAACTTTAACAAGAGCCAGGGCCGCCTTGCCCACTGGTTACAGCGTGCAGAGTCTCCCGGTCTGTAAGTGCAGCAGGGTGAGGCTGGACAGTGTATATGAACTTGGCGGGAGTGTGGCCAGGGCACAGCGACCTCTCCTGGGCCCATGACCAGCACCAGAGACAACCAGGACGTCACCCGGCCGAGTGCCTGGCTCTAAAGGGGACCCTGGGGTAACAGGGCCGCAGGAAGGCACAGAGCTTGTCTGGAAGGAGAACACTTGAGACTCTTAACCCAGAAGAATTCTTTTATTTAAAAACCGCTGGTACGTGAATTTCCTCCTTCCCTCGCCCAGGCCAGAGAACCATCCCTGATGGGACCTGCACAGCCTCCACGGGGGTAGCCCAGCTGGTGGGCGGTTAGGATGGGTGGCAGCAGACACCTAGCCCAGCGCCTGGCTCTGTGTCACAAGCAGTGGGGAGGAGGGATGGGGAGAGGTGAGGGCAGGGTAAGTGCAAGGCCAGAGACCCCAGGGGATGGCGAGGAAGGCAGGCCCATGTCCACTCTCTGGTTCATGCTGCCCCCTGTCAGCTGCTGCCACCGCTGCCATCTCCCTTCACATTCTAACTACTCAGCCCATGTCTGGTCCCTGTCCCGTGGACCCCTGAGGCCTGAAAGCCCCGCTGCCAGGGAGTCAGAATTCCGGCACCTCTCCTTGGGAATATCTTTGATGTAGGGCTGTGTGGAACATCCAGATGGGGTCTCCCACCTCATGATCTGTCACTGAAATTACCTAGGACCCAACTCTGGAAGCTGTAGCCCAACTAAGATTATGGCAACGTTTTCCTTGCTCTGTAGGAAGGTCTGCGGGGAGTGGGTCAAATTTAACAGCCCCTCATGTCTCATGCAGGTGAGGGTCCTTGGCTCCCCCAACAGGCTTCCTACATCCCTTCTGCTAGGGCCGCAAGGGGCAGAACGGTGCCAGGGTACAAAGCCCCTTCAAGGCTTTTGATCCGGCGGCGCTCACTGGGGTTGGTCAGATCAGCCATGTGCCTTCAGAGGAGTGTGGTGGCAGGTCACACACTCCTGTGAAAGTGAGATCCTTGGAGGGAGGGGCTTGTGGCCCAGCACACTTCCGCGCCCCCAACAGGGAGGCCTGTCCCTTTGACACTCCAGCCAAGTAGGTCTCCAAGGTCTTGAGCAGCCGTCTGGGGCTCTTCTTGGCCAACACCTCCAAGTCTGGAACAGAGAGGATGGGGGAGCAGGAGGCTTGTGGGGGCTGTGGAATGCACAACCCAGAGGCTCTGGAGAGGAGGGTGAAGGAGTCGTCTAAGATGGAGAGCTCACCAGAGAGGGAGACCTAGGAACCAGATTCGGCCACAGGGACCACACGCTCTACCCTGTCCAGGACAGTCTCAACTTCGAATAGCCAGTCCAATTGTTGGGCCCAGCTTTTGATTCAGAAAATATAGTCACCCGACGTACAGGGCCAGAAAGGGAGGAGAGTGGCGGCAGAGGAAGCAGAGCGACAGGCTCCCGAGGGTGGGACTGGAGGCCTGGCGAAGCTGGAACTTGAGAAGCCATGAATGGGGGGTGGGGGGAAAGGAGGGCACCCAAAACCAGTCTAGCAGCCACCCTGGGGTCCCTGAACCCGGGGACCTAGGCCTCCCCGGAAGAGCGAGCCAGCACACCTCTGAGGACAAAGCCCGAGTCAGAGATGGTCTTGTGCTGCGTCCTCCAGACGTGCGCGAGGCGGAGGAAAGCGGCGGCGTAGAAGCTGTTCACCACCGGGATCACCTTCTGCTGCCGGTTACACTCCCTGCGGGACGAGGGAGGTCACCTGCTCAGCAGTGGACAGAGGCTGACACCTGGGGGCCCTCCCGCCCCGTCCCCAAGGGGAGCCCTTCCCCAAGCAGCCCTCACATCTGAGGTCAGGGCTGGGGAGGAGAGATGGGCTGCGAGGCTGGTGCACGGGGATCTGCCAGGTACCCCGGAACCAGCAGGTGAGGAAGCGAGCTGGGAGGATGAGGCAGGGGGGTCGGGGGGTGGGAGGGACCCAGGCTCTGCTGGCCGGGGAGGGCAGGGTGAGCAGCGTGGGGACTCACCTGGAGAGACATTCCTCCCTTAAGGCCTGGATGGTGATGCGGGTGATGTTCACGGACATCAAACAGAAGGGGAATTGCTGGAATGGAGGGGGTACCGGGTCAGTGGCAATCCAGGCTCTCACCTTCTGTGCTTCCCGTCACCCACAACCCAACCTGGCCTGCGGGAGACAACAATCACAGCCAGAGGCAAGCAGCTGGTATTACTGATGCTTACATTTAATTTTCACAATAATCTTCCCATTTTACAGAGGAGGAAACTGAGGGTCAGTGACCTTAAATAACCTTCCTAAGGTGTTGGAACCAAGATTCCTACTGAGGTCGGTTCACTCAGAAGCTGGTGCACAAACCCCTGTGCTAGTGCTCCAGCCTCTTCAACATCCGATCCATCAGCTCTCCTTGGCCTTCACCAGGCCTGCCCCGTGCGCTGCCTGTGGACCACATCACCCCCTGGGGTTGGATGGACACAAGAGGAGTGAGGCTCAGTTATCTAACCAATTCTATAGGTTCTTAAAATTTCTTCTCCCCTTCTCTGGGCTTCTGGTTATTTGTTCATAAGCTTTTCACCCAAAAGCAGACAGAGAAGGTACAAGTAGGTAAAAAGTCAGCCTTGACTTAGGGCGCACCCCATCTCTTAGTAACACAGAGGCCTGAGAACGGGCTGTGCAGGTCCCATTCCCGAGCGGGGCAGACTGGGTCCAGCAGGGCTGCTTTACCAGGAAGGGCCTCCAAATTCCCTATAGCGTCCACCTGAATGCTTTCTTTTTGGAGGGGCCAGTTCCTTCCTATTCTTTAACAACAAAAACCCAAGCAAATGAAAAGAGGCTTTCCCCAGGGGATTTGCAAATACTGCATGTTAGTTTCCACTGTTGAACCCACACAAGGACATCGGCTGAGAGGGACACATAGACCAGTGCGTTCCTTAGCTCAGAACAAGAGCCAAAGTCTATTTATCCCATCTGCTTCCCTTGAGAAGAAAAATCCGTTACATTGTGATGTAGAACTGTGCTGTCCAGTACTGTAGCAACTAGCCACGTGTAGCTATTTAAATTTTAATTAATTGAAAATTAAGTAAAATTATAAATTCAACTCCTTAGTCATACTAGCCGTATTTCAAGTGCTCAATAGCCACTCTTGCTTAGGAGCTGCTACATTGGACAGTGCAGATAGAGAATATTTCCTTCATTGCAAAAAGTTCTAGTGGCCAGCACTGAACTGTAGAAGGTCTTCTGGCTCCACAAGGATTTTTCTCAGGGCCTTCCATGACACCTGGATTCCAGATCTTGGCCTGGCCACCTGCCAGCTGTGTATCCTTAGGAAGGCCACCCAAACTCTGTGAGACTCGGCTCTCCCGTCTCTCAAAACCACCTAGAGGGGTGGGATAGGGAGGGTGGGAGGGAGACGCAAGAGGGAGGAGATATGGGGATATATGTATATGTATAGCTGATTCACTTTGTTATAAAGCAGAAACTAACACACCATTGTAAAGCAATTATACTCCAATAAAGATGTTAAAAAAAAAAAAGAGTGAACACAGCAGGCCTGAGATTGCCATCCTTAGAAAGGCCTGCTTATAAGGCTGGCATCTGGGAACTTGGATTTTGAGAGGGTTCCCACCATTCCCTCAGGCTGACTACTGTACCCAAACTGTGCAAACCGTACGGTTTATGCTGAACACCTGCCTTCGCTCTGATTCTGGAATTTTGGTACGTGCTAGACAGATGGTGCCTGCGTGACCAGCCCCCAGTAAAAACCTCGGATACTGAATCTCTGACGAGCCCCCTGGTTGGCAACATTCCACCTGTTACGCAATTCGATGCTGGAGGAATTAAGTGCGTCCTGTGTGACTCTACTGGGAGAGGACTCCTGGAAGCCCGCACCTGGTTTCCTATGGATGTTGTCCATGCACTTCTTCCCTTTGCTGATTTTGCTTTTGCTGCAGTAAATCACAGCTGAGAGTACAACTATACACCAAATCCTGGGAGTCCTCCCAGTGGTCCTGGGGACCCCGACACAAGGGCCATGCTGAGTGGAGTCAATTCGCTAATCCTTACAAAAACTCCCCAGGGTAGCTTTTATTATCCACAGTCTACATTTTCTATTATCCCACAACCTACCTCACAGAGCTGCTCTAAGAAGTAATTCAGATCACATGTGCAAAATGCTAAGTGCAGCACTGGCCTGAGGAGGTGCTAACAAACGTTCATAATTATTATCTGCGCCTCAGTGGGTAGCTGAGGTCAGCAGCAATGCATCTCTACCTTCGGGTATTGCCTATTTAATTATCATAATATTTGTATAATATCATCCCTTCCCTTGATTTCTTTCAGTCTAAAAATAAATATGGGGACAAGAACATGGTAGCAACATAATTAACAGAGGATCTGAACTTAGTGTTCATTCATTCTCAGGAATATTTTTATAAAAGCCTACTTACTAAAAAGCAGTGAAAAACTGGAATTCAGATAGAAATATCTCCTTTCCTTTAGCAGTTCCCTTGGACCTGAAAAGTGTGGCTTTGAGCTAAAATACCACACTGAGGCTGTGTTTAGGGAACTGACTAAAAAGACAGCAGAGGAAATCAGACGTGGACACTTCTGAGCTTCCATTTAAAATTTCATTTCTCTTCACGCCTCACAGTTGGGATTGAACACCTTTGAACACTGAAGCAAGAAAACCAGATTGTCTTTTGCGGCTGCTGCCGACATGGCCCCATTCCTGGAGGTTCCAATTCAGTAGTTCTGGGGAAAGGAGGGGCCTGGGCACCTGCATCCCCCCAGGTGACTCTGAGGCGGGCTGCTGGCTGAGAACCCCGCTGTAAGGAGCCCACTCCTGGGCGAGCTGTCAGGTGATGGCGGTCCTCGCCCCAGCTTCACCACTTACTAGCTGCCCAGTTTCGTATATGCCCAGGAGTGAGATTGCTGGGTCATATGGTAATTCTATTTTTAGTTTTTTAAGGAACCTCCATACTGTTCTCCATAGTGGCTGTATCAGTTTACATTCCCAACAACAGTGCAAGAGGGTTCCCTTTTCTCCACACCCTCTCCAGCATTTGTTGTTTGTAGATTTTCTGATGACGCCCATTCTAACTGGTGTGAGGTGATACCTCATTGTAGTTTTGATTTGCATTTCTCTAATAATTGGTGATGTTGAGCAGCTTTTCATGTGCCTCTTGGCCATCTGTATGTCTTCTTTGGAGAAATGTCTATTTAGGTCTTCTGCCCATTTTTGGATTGGGTTGTTTTTTTAATACTGAGCTGCATGAGCTCTTTATATATTTTGGAGATTAATCCTTTGTCCATTGATTCGTTTGCAAATATTTTCTCCCATTCTGAAGGTTGTCTTTTCATCTTGTCTGTAGTTTCCTTTGCTTGGCAAAAGCTGTTAAGTTTCATTAGGTCCCATTTGTTTACTTTTGTTTTTATTTCCATTACTCTAGGAGGTGGATCAAAAAAGATCTTGCTGTGATTTATGTCACAGAGTGTTCTTCCTATGTCTTCCTCTAAGAGTTTTATAGTGTCCAGTCTTACATTTAGGTCTCTAATCCATTTTGAGTTTATTTTTGTGTATGGTGTTAGGGTGTGTTCTAATTTCTTTCTTTTACATGTAGCTGTCCAGTTTTCCCAGCACCACTTACTGAAGAGATTGTCTTTTCTCCATTGTATATCCTTGCCTCCTTTGTCATAGATTAGTTGACCATAGGTGTGTGGGTTTATCTCTGGGCTTTCTATCCTGTTCCATTGATCTGTATTTCTGTTTTTGTGCCAGTACCATATTGTCTTGATTACTGTAGCTTTGTAGTAGAGTCTGAAGTCAGGGAGTCTGATTCCTCCAGCTCCGTTTTTTTCCCTCAAGACTGCTTTGGCTATTTGGGGTCTTCTGTGCCTCCATATAAATTTTAAGATTTTTTGTTCTAGCTCTGTAAAAAATGCCATTGGTAATTTGATAGGGATTGCATTGAATCTGTAGATTGCTTTGGGTAGTACAGTCATTTTCACAATATTGATTCTTCCAATCCAAGAACATGGTATATCTCTCCATCTGTTTGTATCATCTTTAATTTCTTTCATCAGTGTCTTATAGTTTTTTGCATACAGGTCTTTTGTCTCCCTAGGTAGGTTTATTCCTAGGTATTTTATTCTTTTCGTTGCAATGGTAAATGGGAGTGTTTTCTTAATTTCTCTTTCAGATTTTTCATCATTAGTGTATAGGAATGCAAGAGATTTCTGTGCATTAATTTTGCATCCTGCAACTTTACCAAATTCATTGATTAGCTCTAGTAGTTTTCTGGTGGCATCTTTAGGATTCTCTACTTATAGTATCATGTCATCTGCAAACAGTGACAGTTTTACTTCTTCTTTTCCAATCTGTATTCCTTTTATTTCTTTTTCTTCTCTGATTGCCGTGGCTAGGACTTCCAAAACTATGTTCAATAATAGTGGCGAGAGTGGACATCCTTGTCTTGTTCCTGATCTTAGAGGAAATGCTTTCAGTTTTTCACTATTGAGAATGATGTTTGCTGTGGGTTTGTCGTATATGGCCTTTATTATGTTGAGGTAGGTTCCCTGTATGCCCACTTTCTGGAGAGCTTTTATCATAAATGGGTGTTGAATTTTGTCAAAAGCTTTTTCTGCATCTATTGGGATGATCATATGGTTTTTCTTCTTCAATTTGTTAATATGGTGTATCACATTGATTGATTTGCGTATACTGAAGAATCCTTGCATCCCTGGGATAAATCCCACTTGATCATGGTGTATGATCCTTTTAATGTGTGGTTGGATTCTGTTTGCTAGTATTTTGTTGAGGATCTTTTCGTCTATATTCATCAGTGATATTGGCCTGTAATATCTTCACGTTCCTTTGCCGGGAAATGAAGATTTACGAGGATCACCTCTGCCCTACCTTTTCGCAGGCTTGTCATGTTGATGGAATGAAATAACAGACGGAAACTGCAAGGAAAGCTATACAAATTGTTGTCTGTGAGTAACTGCTGCTGTGAGGGGCTTCCCTGCCTGCCAGCAATCAGCCAGACGGGGCCTGCATCTCGGCGTCTGGACTGCAGCACTCCTCCTCCTCGGGACAGCGTGGACCATGCACTTCCACGGAGTCCTGGGTTCCCCCAGCATCTGTAGTTTCTGGCCAATTCCCCTTTAGTAGGATGTACCACAGGTACCTGAGACCTCAGCTCTCTCCTCAGGAAAGAGACAGGACTGGCTGCCGGCAGGTCTGAGTCCCCCAGCTGTTACTCTGGTCTCCTACATGCCTCATGGAAAACTGCATTTTCAAGATTCATAAGGGCTTGAGGTGAAGTTTTCCTTTAAACCTTGGAGTTACTTAAAAGTTCAAGGAATCATAAAGCCAGAAGGGACCTTAGAATCATTTAGGCCAAATCTCTTATTTCATAAAACAGCGAAGTGAGGCCCAGAGAGGCTACGTGACTTGCCTCAAATCATAGCTAAGTAATGATACTGCAGATGGAACTAGGATCTAGCTTCCTGACACCTACACCAGCCCTCTTATTTTATTATTTCAAGCTGCTATTCCTTCTTATTGCCTGACATGCATGTTGTGGAGTAAATATAAATCCACAATGAATTCCACAAAGGCCAGCAGGTGAAGGGATGAGGAACAGGTTGGTCAAAGTGGTCAGGCTGGTCCGTACCCAGATCAAGTACCCAGGGCATCCTCTCTCATCTTGCTCTTCCCTCTGCCTGGGACGTTCCTCCCTCAGATATCCAATGACCTACCCCCTCACCTCAGTCAAGCCTGTCCTTGAAAACGAATGAGGGATGCTGAATTGGCGCTAACCCTCTACCCTGGCTTCCATATTTCTGCAGGAAGGTCTTACAAGAGAGCCTTCAAAAACCACAAGAAGGGGGGCTTACCTGGTGGCGCAGTGGTTGAGAATCTGCCTGCTAATGCAGGGGATACGGGTTCGAGCCCTGGTCTGGGAGGATCCCGCGTGCCGCGGAGCGGCTGGGCCCGTGAGCCACAATTGCTGGGCCTGCGCGTCTGGAGCCTGTGCTCCGCGGCGGGAGAGGCCGCGGTGGTGGGAGGCCCGCGCGCCGCGATGAAGGGTGGCCCCCGCTTGCCGCGGCTAGGGAAGGCCCTCGCACAGAGACGAAGACTCAACACAGCCTAAATAAATAAATAAATAAATATTAAAAAAAAAAAAAAAAAACCACAAGAAGGGAAGCACTGAGGTCAGAGATGATTTCTAGGAAATACTCATTAGCTGGGGGACCTTGGGCAAGCCATTTCCTCTCTCTGGGTCTTCACTGTCTGTACAGCAAGGGGCTGGCCCAGTGACTGCTAAGATATGCCTCAACCTCTGGGCCTCCTATAACAAAGCAGCGTTGCTACAAGAGACCGCATTGTTTCAAAAGCTAACTGGTCCGGTTCTCAAACTTGACCCAGACATTAGCTCCCCGCATCATGAAGAGAACAGAATACGCCCACATTCTCAACTCACGGGTCCTGATATACCTCAAGACCAGATCCTCACAAAGTCCCCTCTTGCCTCCTCCAGTGTCTCCTGGAAGAGATGGGCGTACGTGAAACCATCAGGTTTAATGGGTACTTTTCCTCAAAGATAACACAGATATGCAGTGAACGAAATGAAAAACTGCCCAGGTGGCAGGAACTGTGTGACTATTTGTTTTGTAGTCAAGAAGTTTTAGATTCAAAATGGCTCTATCTTACCTTACAATGGCTGTGTGTACATGTGTGGATGTATGTGTTGCGTGTGTGTGTGCAGGCGCAAGCGCAGATATGATTTTGAAAACACAAGATGTATTTATGTATGCATGTATTATCCATAAGATGTATATAAAATGTATTTTTGCTCACAGCAATCAAAAGTTACTTTGATAACTAACACTCCTTGAATGACTAATGTGCTTAGCACTTTACACAGTTTTTCTCCAACTCGGAATAAGTCTACGGAGTTGGGATTATTTTCTCATGTTACAAAGGAAGAAGCTGAGGTTCTGAGAATTAACTAATATGACCAACAACACAGTTACTGGAACAGTCTGTTTTTGCAGTGCAGGCTGGCCTGACTCCAGCTCTAAGACACAATGATCTGAAGAAAATGCTGCAGGTCTGACCTTCAGCCGCTCATTCTCAGCTCCTCTCCCTCAGGCAGCATCACACCCCCTTCCTGTTCTCTGTGAACTGCTGCTGGGGCCTGGGCAGGTCTGCTCACCACTGGAGACCATTCCTTTCTGAGTCAGGAGGGAACCAGTGACACATATATATTTTCCAAGCTCTGGCCACTGAGAGGGCCTAGAAGCGGTGAGATCTTAATACCAGTGAGAACAACCAGCACTCAGATCTTGGTTTCCAAATATCAGTCTCCAACTAAAGAACAAGAGCTCTTTGGAGAAGTGGTTGATCTCAGGGCTGGGAATCATTCAGGGAAAATACAAGAGCCTAGAGCATCTTTAGGATCCAGAAAGTAGAAAAGTGCTCAAAAAAGGACAGGGCATGCTGAAAGGGCACAGGTACCACCTGAAAGAGCTCTTAAAATGGTCGACATGGGAAAAATTTTAGCAACAAAATAAATAATAAAAGTGTTGGGTTATATCCCATAGAATAAAATAAATATCTGAGTCCATGCGGATATAAAAAGTACCTGAATCAATAAATAGCAAAGACAATTCATTCTTACAGAAGAATTCCAATTAATAAATTTAAAAATTAATAAATGTAGGAGGAATGAGGGAAACAAAATCACTATTAGAACCAAGTTTGAGGAAAAACAGGATATTTGTATAGCTTCCAAGTATCTTCCTCCAAGACAGTGATTAATTACAAAGGGAAACACAGTAACTTTACACCGTAGAAACCTGGCTGATACCGCCTTAACCATGTGCCCAAGGTTAACTTCACCAGGAATAAGACATGTTGACATGGGTACTCCTGACATAAGGTACGTCACTTCTGTAGTTGTCAAAAATGCATAACCTGGGGCTTCCCTGGTGGCACGGTGGTTAAGAATCCGCCTGCAGGGGACACGGGTTCGAGTCCTGGTCCGGGAAGATCCCACATGCCACGGAGCAACTAAGCCTGTGCACCACAGCTACTGAGCCTGCGCTCTAGAGCCCGCGAGCCACAACTACTGAGCCCGTGTGTCACAACTACTGAAGCCCGTGTGCCTAGAGCCCGTGCTCCGCAACAAGAGAAGCCACTGCAGTGAGAAGCCCGCGCACCGCAAGGAAGAGTAGCCCTCGCTCGCTGCTACTAGAGGAAGCCCGCGCGCAGCAATGAAGACCCAACGCAGCCAAAAATAAATAAATAAATAAATTTATGAAACAAACAAACAAACAAATGCATAACCTCAGTCTAAAATTTATGTGGCAGATGGAACCACCCCCAGCCTCGCTCTTTCTTTTCCATTTCAGTTGGTGGTCACTCTGTCTTTCCAGCTGCTCAGGCTAAAAATCACCATTAATGCCTCTTTTTCTTACACCTGTACCCAAACCATCCGAAAAATATGCTGGCTCTATTCTCTACAGCCCATACACTCAAGATTCTATATCCAGAATCTGATCACTTCACAACGCCTCCTCTGAAAATACCCTGGTCCAGATCACCATCATCTCTAACTTGATTACAAAAGCCCTCACCAGAGACTACCCTCAACCCAACGGCTGGTAGGATCCATTTAAGAAGGTAGGTTGGATCGTGTCACTCCAGGCTGTTCAAAACCCTCATCTGACTCAGAGTAGAAGCAAACATCCTCATCATAGCCTACCGGGCCCGACACCGTCTGCTCCCTGTTACCCCGTCACCTCCTTCCTACCGCCCTCCCTGCTCCTCTGCTCCAGCTGGCCTCCCTGCCGTTCCTGCACATGCCACACATACACCTCCTTTGGGACCTTTGCTCTAGCCGCCCCCTGTGTGGAATGCTCTTCCTCCAAATACAAGCTTGGCTAACATCCTCACCTCCTTCAAGGCTTGGTTTAAGTCTCACCCTCTCATGACAGCTACCCTAATACCCCATAAAACTGTAATCCTCCCACATTCTCCTAACCTTGCCTACTTAGCACTTACCACCTTTAACATACTCTATAATTTATTTATGTATTAGGCTTCCTGTCTTGTCCTCTCTGCTAGAAGGATCTTTGTCTGTTTTGCTCACTGATGTTTCCCAAGCACCAGGAACAATAAGTAGCACAGGGAATGCTAAATAAATACCTGTTTAGTACATGAATGAATTCCAGGCCCCATGAATCTGGGACAGATGAATGGCAGGAAACAGGTCAAGTGTGTTTTCTAAAATGGAGGGACTACCACTTTTTACTACAGGGGAAAACCATCAAACCAACCCTGGAGAGCAGGCCTGGAAAGAACCTGAGGGCTACAGGAGCCACTTCTGGCCTTTCAGCAAGTCCACGTGTCACCTGACACTTGGAGGCAAACCTTCTTCTCTGGGCAAATAAAGGCTGACCCCCCTCCTCCAGGGCCAGGAGAACCTGCCAATACTGGGAGGGCAGTGAGCTGAGACACTGGTACCACAGTTGTGTCTAGTGCTTTTGTACATTACCTCATTTAATTTTCCCAACTATCCAGCTGACGTTTCCATGATTTCCTCTTTATGGATGAGAAAACCAAGGCTCTGAAGAGTTGAGGCACTTGCTTGAGACACACACTAATGAGTGGTGGAGCTCAGATTCCAGCCAGGTCAGGGTGACAGGGATGCCCAGGCCTGGTTTGCCTCAGCTGTCCTGAGGGCCCTCAGCAATTGGAGATCTACCTGCAAAGCTGTCATGGTTACTAAGGAGAGCCCTGTGCCCAG
Organism: Balaenoptera musculus; assembly: GCF_009873245.2. Lineage (NCBI taxonomy): Eukaryota > Metazoa > Chordata > Mammalia > Artiodactyla > Balaenopteridae > Balaenoptera > Balaenoptera musculus. The sequence continues at coordinate 14,998,419 of NC_045797.1, forward strand.
GTCCTAGCCCCTACAGCCCTCTCTGCTGGCTTCCCACCAAAGCCCCACCTGGATATGGTGACGAGACAGGCGGAAAATCTCCTGGGCCATCAGCAAGGTCTTTGAGTCCATCACCAGGTACAGGAGATGCAGGAGGGCAAGGAAGCCTGCTCCTCTCAAGTCTGTGGCTGGATTTGTTCCTAAAACAAAAACCAAGAGAAAATTCAGGGTGCTTAATGAAATCCCTGCTCTGTGAGATTCAATGACTTGGTTACCTTAATCACTGTCCAAGTGGAGAGCCTAGACTTCCCCTGCCTGACTGTAACAAGGTGCCCCTCAGCTCTGCAAAGGCAGTCAAAGAAGCGGGGAGCTGGGACTTTTATCCTTCTCTAGTGTTAAGGAGCCCACCACACCCTCTGTGACATCAGTGGAGGCTACATGGGAACAGCAATGAGACACCCCTGCCCCACCCAGCCAGTGGTATTAGTGGAGGTCAAGTGGGATACCTGGATTTCTATCCCCACCTGGCAGTAATGAGGTGACATCACCCTTCCCCCACTGCCCAGTGTCAGAGGAGGCCTGCTAAAATAGAAGATTTAAAGATGATCAACACTGTCATTACATAATACCCACAATATCTAGGACACGATAAAAAATCACTCATTACACCAAGAACTAGGAAAATCTCAATTTGAATGAGAAAAGACAATCAACAGATAGCAACACTGAGATCACACATATGTTGGAATTACCTGATAAGCAATTTATAGCAGCTGTCCTAGGCAGAATAACGGCACCTCCAGAGATATCCACGTCCTAATCCCCAGAACCTACAAGTACGTTCTGTTGCACAGCAAGGGGGAATCAAGATTGCAGTTAGAATGAAGGTTGCTAATCAGGATAGATCGCAGTTAGAATGAAGCTTGCTAATCAGGATAGGGAGATTATCCTGGATTATCTGGCTGGGCCCAATGTAGTTAGAAGAATCCTTAAAAGTGAGAGAGAGAGGTAGAAGCACAGAGTCAGAAAAAGAGATGTGAGGACAGAATCAGCTCAGAGAGATGCTGTGTTCCTGGCTCTGAAGGAGGAGGAACGTGGGCAGACTCTAGAAGGTGGAAAAGGCACAGAAATAGATTTTCTCCTAGAGCCTCCAAAAAGGAATGCAGCCCTGCTGCCACCTTGATCTTGCCCCAGTGAGACTGTGTCAGACTTCTGAACTACAGAACTAGAAGATAATAAATCTGTGTTGATTTAAGCCACTAAATTTGTGGTAATTTTCTGCAGCAACAATAGAAAACTACTATAGCAGCTATCATAAAAATGCCTTTGATAAGCAAATACAAACATTTGAAAAAAATGAAAAAATATAAAGTCTCAGTAAAGAAATATCAGATATAAAGAACCAAACAGAAACTTCAGGACTGAAAAATATAATACCTAATATTAAAAACTCACTGGATGGGCTCAACAGCAGAATAGAGACCAAAGAGGAAAGAACCAGTGAACTTGAAGATGGAACAATATAAATTGCACATCTGAACAATAGAGAGAAAAAACAGAACAAAATAAACAGAGTCTTGGAGACCTCTGAGCTATACAGAGATACCCCTAAAATGAACAGAGCCTCTGGGACCTGTGGAACAGTAACAGAAGATCTAGCATCTGTGTCATCAGAGTTGTACAAGGGAGGAAAAAGAGCAGGGCTGAAAAAAGTACTCAAAGTAATAACGGCTGAAAATTTACCAAATTTGGCCAAAGACATAAACCTACAGATTCAAGAAGCTGAGCAAACCCTTAATAAGATAAGCCCAAAGAAATCCCCACTAAGACATATCATAGTCAAACTCCTGCAAACAAAAGGAAAAAAACAAACAAAAAAGCTCTTGAAAGCGGAGAGAGAAACAACTTCTTATCTAACAAGGAGAAATAATTCAAGTGACAGCAGATTTCTCATCAGAAACCATGGAGGCCAAAAGGAAGTAGCACATTTATTTTCAAGTGCTGAAAGAAGAGACCTGTCAACCTGGAATTCTACATTCAGAGAAATTATCCTTCAGGAGTGAAGGGGAAATCAAGACATTCTCAGATGAAGGAAAGCTAAAGAATTTATTGCCAGCAGACCTACTTTAGAAAATGACTAAAGGAAGTTCCTGAAACAGAAAGGAAGTGATAAAAGAAGGAATCTTAGAATATCAGAATGGAGGAAAGAACAATGGAGACAGTAAATATATGGGTAAATACAACAGACCTTGCTTCTCCTCTTGAGTTATTTAAATTTATGGTTGAAACAAAAATCATAACACTGATGTGATTCTCAATGTACACAGAGGGAATATTTAGGACAATTATATTATAGATGAAGGAAGGTAAAGGGACTTAAACACATTGTCAGTACCAACAGAGCACCAATTAATTATGAGTATATAAAGTTTCCTTTTTAAACTAAGATATTTTCCTATTCTATACAAATGTAACTTGATATGATTTTGAAAAAACAGTACAGTCCCAAAACAGGTGAAATCATTTTGTTTCACTCAAAAAAATGAAATAATATAAAAAAAAATTTTCATTGATAGTAAAAGAAAAGAATAAAAAGAAAACACTGGATTCTAAATCCTATCACTCCCATGCTTTCTATCTCAGAGTAAATATTTTACACTGGCCTGCAAGACCCCGAGTGAACTATTCTCCTTCTCCACTTCAGCCACATTCCTTGTTATTTCTCAGAAAGAGTTACACACATTTCACCTCAGGGCCTTTGCATTTGCTGTACCCTCTTCCTGAAATGCTCTGCCCCAGATATCCTGTCTCATGGTGCTGGCATGACAGGAAGAGGACTGTCTGGGTTCTCTATTCCTGGAATAAGGAGTCAGGGAGAAGATGAATCATTTCTCTCTCTTACCCTGAAAGCCCAGATCTTCCCAGTGGTCTCCATGGAGGGCACAGTCAAACTTGGAGCCGGTCAGCTTCTTATAGATGGTCTGGAGGACTCGGCCATGCATTGGGTCTTGGCTATCCAGGCCACCTGCCCCAAAACACATGCATGCTCTGTTGGATTGGCCCTCAGGGGAGGACTGAGTGCTTCCCAGAGAACGGTACAGCCAAGACAGACCTGCCGGTGCTCCAGACACTCTGCTCTCCCCCCAACATGGTAAATGCAATAGCCTTGGCTTAGTCTCAGCAACCGGGTAGGCAAACTGTGCTCTCTGTCTAACCACTCACGCAGCGCCTGCCTTGTGGCAGCACCCGTGCACTCACACTGAGCGATGGTCAGGACCAAGTCCCTTTCTTCACGGAGGCCCTGGTGGAGCTTCGGAGGCCCGAAGAGGCAGTGCCGGAGGGCAGCAAGCCCGGTCCTTCGGATCGTTGGCTGGATTCTTTTCTGCAGGCAATAGGCAGAGTGTTGTGTTGTGTTCATTTCCTTTAATGAACTTACCATCAGGCTCAGTACAGGACTGGTCTTGCAGAAAGGAGTGGTTCTCCCAACTAACTGGCTGGCCTCTGGGCCAGGGAAATGGGGCAGAAGCTGTGAAGCAACTGCGAATCTCTGGAGACAGGCTCTTCCAGCTCGTAGGCTCTTTTTAAGTAGAGAGAGATGTCCCCAAGCACAGGCCTTATCAACCGGTTGTCTACATTTGGTCCTCTGGGCTTTTCCAAAAATAGCTATGTCACTGACTACCAAGGAAGCTAGAGGTGGCTGGCTATGGGGGCTGGCATCTCACAGATGCCAGGCCAAGTTTCCCAGCAGGGTTGATCTACCCTTTGTATGTCTGTCTCTGTCTCTTTCTGTAAAGGACATAAATATAAAGTCTAACAGCCCTCTCAACTTCTAAGATAAGACAGTCAGTGGGGAGGACTTCTCTGGCAGTCCAGTGGTTAAGACTGCACACTTGCAATGCAAGGGGCGTTGGTTCAGTCCCTGGTCGGGGAACTAAGATCCCACATGCCATGTGGCACAGCCAAACAAACAAACAAACAGTCAGTGGGCACTTTTTTGGAGCAGGATACCCCTGAGGGGAGCTGGTGCCGTCTGTCCACACCACAGCAGCAGTGCCTAAACCAGCTCCTGCTGACTTCTCCTCGTTCACAGCCATTGCCGCAGGGCTTAGGATACTCTGATTTCGGCAGCCTCTGGATCTCTGGGTCCTACAAACCAATCTGATTCCTATCTTTTTAGCCTCTCTCCTTGAGCCAGGCTTTAGGTTGAAGATCTGAAATCACAGTTCTCTAAACTTACTACTGGTCACTCAAGATTCCCCAGAAAGCTTGTCAGCTTTTACTCTCCTTAATATTCTTTCTTTTTCCAACCCCACATATTTTTTTTTTTTTTTTTTTTTTTTAGCATTTATTTTATTTTTTTTATAGCTACTTTATTTATTTATTTATTTATTTTTTGGCTGTGTTGGGTCTTCGGTTCGTGCGAGGGCTTTCTCCAGTTACGGCAAGTGGGGGCCACTCTTCATCGCGGTGCGGGGACCGCTCTTCATCGCAGTGCGCGGGCCTTTCACTATCGCGGCCCCTCCCTTTGCGGGGCACAGGCTCCAGACGCGCAGGCTCAGTAGTTGTGGCTCACGGGCCCAGCTGCTCCGTGGCATGTGGGATCTTCCCAGACCAGGGCTCGAACCCGTGTCCCCTGCATTAGCAGGCAGATTCTCAACCACTGTGCCACCAGGGAAGCCCAACCCCACATATTTTTTAAATTCCCAAATAACTTCTTGTTCCTCTAGGGGATGGAAGATTTTCCTACGGTGGCAGTGAATTACTCAGCTCTCTGGACAGGCTGCCCTGCTTCCCCAAGGAGCTCCCTAGCATCTGACTGCAGACCTCCCCATCCCTAGGAGGGGAGAGTGGGAGCAGCTCCACGGGCCCCTATAAGGCAGGGCCACTAGAGCTCCGGGGGCACAGTCCCTGAAAGGCTGCCGGGGCCCACGACATGTGGGTCCTTGGCCACTTGTGATCCTGTGTCCCGAGATTTCTTAGTTGAGACAGAGCCCTCACCTGGAAGTTTCCATCTTGCTTGCCCAGTGCCCTATCCTGGTGGGGAAGAAGCCTGGCTCCTGGGAAGAAAGTGCTTTGCTTGAGACCCCCAAACCTCCCTACTGTCATACCTTGAAGGAAGAGAGGTCCACGGTCTGGAAATGCTGGAGGGCCTCACTGAAAGAGATTAGCTGCCCAGGCTGGTCTGAGCTGGCCCGGCTCCCTGCGGCAAAAGGGAAGACACTCTGGCACTTGTAACAGTAGTCATTCTATCAGCAGACATTTACTGAGGGCCGCTGGCTGTCACCTCTAAGGCCAGCGCTGACTTTCAGCTGTAAACGTCAGACACCTACAGTCACAACCAACCCTCTGTCAAGGGGGTGGCGTTATCTGCTGGGCTGACTCCCTTTCGGACCCGGCTGTGCAGAGGCTGAGTAGGCTAAGCCCTGAAGTGAGTGGGGATAGATCTGCAGGGGTCCCTCATGTCCACTCATCTGTGAGCCGGGGCAAGTCACTGCCCGGAGGAGGTACCCACGTAGGAGCATGCTACAGGTTTGTTTAGGGGCCTTTCCTATCTTCTACTCTGCCCCTTCTCACGCCCTGGATACGAATGAGCCCCTATCCAGCCTTCGTCACAGGGTACTGACTCATCAGTCCGCGATACAGGTGATGGCCGATACAGTCCACTCTAACATCTCTTCAGGAGCTCAAGTGGGGCTCAGGCTAGATTTGGGTCCCAGTTCTCCCCTCCCACAGCTCCATCCAAACCTCCTGAAAGGCACGAGAGACAGTTTTTGACGCAGCCCTCAGAGGCTTCCAGCAGATGGCTCCAGCGCCCATTTCCAGGGACTTCCTTGTAGAGTGAACAACCTGCTCGACCGGACACAGGGGTCCTGGCTGCCTGCCTCCATCCTCTGCCTGACCTCATCACCCTGCAGAAGATGACCCTGACCAAGGTCCTCCCTGTCTTCTCTCACGGCCGGCGGCCCTCTCCCCACGGCATTCATCCCCATTCCCTCCCGAGGTCGATGGCATCACCTCTGAATTGGGAAAAGAGATTTTATCCTACGTCACGTATTGAAAACAGTAAGACCCAGGAATTCTGTATCCTAATCCCAGAGGCACAGAACATGAGCCGCACGGGTGGATCGTGTGTTTAGCAGCAGCGGGCTGTGAGGAGGCGGCGCCATCCCTGCGGTTACCTGTCTCTGGCTGGATACTGTCCACAGCTTCCCATTCTTCTTGGGCTCGGAGCACCTCTGTATTCATAACTGCAGTAGTGAGAAAAGGAGACCCGCTGAGATCTAGGTGTGTCCGGATTGCCGTCGTAGCCCCCGGCCTCACCTGCCTGCCTTGGGCCCTGTCGCTGCCCTCTGATATGCCAGAGTGAGCTTCCAAAAAGGCAGATCTGACGTCAGCCTGCTGCCCAGAACCCTCCAGGGATTCTCCATTATTCTCAAGATGAAACCCCAACTCTTCACAGTCGGGAGCCTTGTTACCTCTCTGGCTCTGTCCTAGGGCATCCAGAAGTACCTGAAGTCTCTCAACACCCCCCTTGGGTGCCTTTGCACACCCCGCTCTCCCACCTTCAGTTCCAGCCCCTTCTGGTGCAGTTCCATCTCATCCTTCAGCCAATTCCGGTATCACCCTCACCTGGGTGCCTTCTTTAGCCTCTGTAATCCGTGTTAGGAGCTGCTCCATGAGAGACCCCGACACCCCACGCTTATCACCATGTTGTAACTGTCTTGCGCACTGCACTGGGAGCCACAGGAAGGTAGGGTTCTCAGCGCCTGACACATGACAGGCGCACAATGAATGTTTTTGTTGTTGTTGTTTTTTGTTCGTTTGTTTTGTTTTTGGCCGCACTTTGCAGCATGCAGGATCTTAGTTCCCCGACCAGGGATCAAACCCGTGCCCCCTGCAGTGGAAGTGCAGAGTCCTAATCACTAGACTGCCAGGGAATTCCCCACAATGAATGTGTGATGAAAGAATGAAAGCACAACAAAAGCGGGGGAAACAGAAGAAAAAAGCAGCAGGACAGGCGCTCTATAACCACCACACAGCCCTCTTCTCCACACCACAGCTGCCACTCTCTGGCCCAAATTGCTGGCAGCATGGCCCATCACTGGCTTTTCCCATTTGCTACAGAGGACACTGGCAAACAGTGGGGAGGATGGAGAGACCTCCGTCTGACACCCAAACTCATGAGCCTTCTAGCCTGGGTGGTGAAAGCAGGTTAGGACAGCTCCCCTCTGCCTCGCAATCCGGGCTGAGGACATCACGTGTCGGTGAACTCTTTTGGAAGTATACTTGCAAATGAAAGAAAAAGCTACCAAAAACTCAAAACACTAAAGGATAATGAGGACAAGGAGGCTGCTGGGGCGCTGGAGGGGACAGTTGCGAAAGCACAGTGTAGAGCCAAATAGCTCGTGAACTTTTCATCTCTGTCCCTCACGAGCTGTACTTCTTTGGGCAGGTTACTTAACCATTTGTAATCACTCTTCCAACTATTGTGAGGATGACGTAACTCTTCAGATTCTAGGGGAGTATGTGGCCCAAAGGCCACCTGCTCAATAAACAGCAGCTAGTATCACTGACGCAGTTGTGGGCTCGGGTCTGGCAGGGATGTGGACGGTGGGAGCAGATGAGATGGGTCCGGGGTCCTGAACCCTGGACCTCTAGGACATTCAATCTTGCCAGCCCCACCCCGGGGTAGCAGACTACATTAGGGCTTCCAAACTAGATAACTTCAACAGAATACAGAACACTCAACCTGGGACAGTGAAGAAAATAAAACTTACTTCCAGCATGCTGGACCCGTGGGAGATGAAAAAGAGGGTCAAAGTGGCGAAACAAGAAGAGCGGAACAGCAGCCATGGATGCTCATCACGACGCTGAGAAGAAGCTCCCCACCCTTCACCCCTCATCCACAGCCAGCTTCACTGACTTGTCACCCTTCAGATCATTATAAGCAACTCGATCAATCTTTCACCCCACACACCTTCACCTACAAACGAGCTGATGAAAGGTTGTGAGCCAGGAGCACAAACCTCACAGGCAAAGGTGTGGGAGCTTACTGTGACAGCAAGGTAGTCAAGAGAAAGTCCAAGGTCTCAAGCAGCAACACAACCTGGTGCCCAAACTGGAGACCAACATCCAACCCATGTAAGAGCATCTCTCTCCTTTCCTGGTTCCTTTAGGACTCCCACCTCTGAAGATGATCCTGACATAAATACTATTTTTCCCCTACACTGACAGAAGAACGAGGAGCCAAAACACAAATCTCCAGGATAACAAACCCAGCTCACGTTAGTACGGCTCTTTATCGTTTTTCCTTTTGTTGATTGCCTCCTTTATTTAGGCCCTCTTCTACTTATTCACATAGTAAACAGCACAGCTGATTTAGTTGGCCTATTAGTTCAAATCAGCTGAGAGCAATCTGGGGAAAAAACTGTAGTTAATATGATTAAAAATATCTGGCAGGGGGCTTCCCTGGTGGTGCAGTGGTTGAGAATCTGCCTGCTAATGCAGGGGACATGGGTTTGAGCCCTGGTCTGGGAGGATCCCACATGCCGCGGAGCAACTAGGCCCGTGAGCCACAACTACTGAGCCTGCGCATCTGGAGCCTGTGCTCCGCAACAAGAGAGGGCACGATAGTGAGAGGCCCGTGCAACGCGATGAAGAGTGGCCCCCGCTTGCCGCAACTAGAGAAAGCCCTTGCACAAAGACCCAACACAGTGAAAAAAATAAAATAAATAAAAATAAATTAAAAAAAATATCTGGCACATAAATGCCAGTTGTACTGAAATAGAAAATATTTTGGCATTTAAGGCAACACCTCTAATAAATGTTAGGTTTGTCACCACATGGTAAAGACAAAATTCAATTAAAAGATACTTTACAGACCTCCATATAATTTTTCTACATTGGAATATTTTTAACAGACCCCATATTCTTAGAGGTTACGTTTTCAGTCTGCAGAATTTAAAGATAACAATACACACCGATGAGCGCTCACTATGATTTACATTCTGTGTGCTACGCACTTTACATTATCTCACTTAATCCTTACACAATTCCTATCATACAGGTTCTGATATAATCCCTGTTTTACAGATGAGGAAAGTGAGGGTCAGAAAGATTAAGTGACTTGCTCAAGGTCATAGGGCTGATGGGTGAAAGAGCCAGGACTTAGGCCAGAGATATCTGACTCCAGAACTGGTTCTTCTGAATTGGTGAGTGTGCTTTTCTGTGTAATAAATTAGCAAGTAGAATGAGCTTTAAATATAGTATGGGAAGAGCCATGTCAAGCAGATAAAACAAGATAACTTTTCAAAGGCTTTTCACCCACTCTGTCTCATTTCATTATCACAACATCCCTTTGAGGACACAGGAGGTACTAATATTTCCACTGTAGACACAGAGTTTATATGATTTGCCCAAAAGGCGCACAGCAAGCTACCAGCAGGGCTTGTGGGGCCAAATTAGAACTCAGGTCTCTAACTTCCCTTGAAGGATGATAAATCTATGAAGTTCTACAGAAGGGGCATCCCTTGTGGCGCAGTGGTTAGGAATCCGCCCGCCAATGCAGGGGACATGGGTTCAAGCCCTGGTCCGGGAAGATCCCACATGCCGTGGAGCAACTAAGCCCGCGAGCCACAACTACTGAGCCCGCGTGCCTAGAGCCCGTGCTCTGCAACAAGAGAAGCCACCACAATGAGAAGCCTGCGCACTGCAACGAAGAGTAGCCACCGCTCTCCGCAACTAGAGAAAGCCCATGCGCAGCAACCAAGACCCAACGCAGCCAAAAATAAATAAATAAATATATATATATATATTTAAAAAATTCTACAGGAAAAGTAGTGAGAGAAATTCAAATGAGGAAAAGCAGACCCATAGGGAGCTCCGCCTTGAGTCCCTCCCAGGCTCCGAGGGGGACTTACCAGCCGGCTCCCAGCCATTCGCTTCTGCCGTCAGGGCCTGGAGGATGCCGTGGTTCTTCAACTCTGAGATCTGTAGGGGCAGCTGACCTTTAGTGTGAGGGCGGAGTCCACGTCCCCCCCACCCACACAAACAAGTCCCACCCGCTGTACCGAGTGTCCTCGAAACTGGAGGCCAGAAGAATCTAGTCTTCCCACATGGGTTGGTTAAAGCCAATCGTAAAGCGAAGCACCCGGAAAATGCCAACTATGATGGAGCAGTTCGGTGATGTGGGGACAAGTATGAATATATGCCCTCCTTGGAGAGCAAACAGACAAAAATCCTCTCAACTGAGACAGAGGTGTGTTTTCGGTATTCCCGCTGCACTTTATATTCTGCCTCATTGTAACAATTATCTTATTAGATAGAGGTTGTTTTGCATGTCTGTGCCCTCCCCACCCCCCCCCACCCAAAGTGTGAGCTACTGGAGGGCAGGGTCTGTGCCACCCTGTGTCCCGGTGCCTGGCACCACACAGCAGCAAGTAACACAAGCTTCTACCGACAGGAAGCACTGAGGTGTGGGTGATACGTACAGATATTCCCCTGAAAGCCAGAAGAGCACTGTTGTCCTCGTCACATGGTGGAGGGCACCCAGCAGACACACTTTCAACCTGCAAGACAAACCAAAGTCAGTCTCCTGGGCACGTAGTAGTCCCTCAAAGATGACAGCTTAAACGTCACACCTTTTTCCAGTAACACACACACAGAAAATGGATGAACTCCCGAGAAGTCAACTACAAGGAATACTGTAAGGGAAAACTCCTGTTTAATCGGTCTTAAAAAAAACCGCGAAAAACTTAGTTAATGTTAATATGATCTTTAAAAAAAAATTTTTTTTAATGTTATTTATTTTTGGCTGCGTTGGGTCTTCACTGCTGCACGTGGGCTCTCTCTACTTGTGGCGAGCGGGGTCTACTCTTCGTTGCGGTGCACGGGCTTCTCATCGCAGTGGCTTCTCTTGTTGCGGAGCACGGGCTCTAGGTGCACAGGCTTCAGCAGTTGTGGCACGTGGGCTCAGTAGTCGTGGCTCGCGGGCTCTAGAGCGCAGGCTCAGTAGTTGTGGCGCACGGGCTTAGTTGCTCTGTGGCATGTGGGATCCTCACGGACCAGGGATCAAACCCGTGTCCCCTGCATTGGCAGGCAGATTCTTAACCACTGCGCCACCAGGGAAGCCCAATGTTAATATAATATTATACAGATTTCCTGGCTCCGTTCAAGGTCTCAGGGCTCTGAGTAAGTAAAGTTGAGCGAAGCAGTTTCCTCACTTTTGGCCTTTCTGCTCAGCCAAACCTTCCCCCTACTGGAGCTTAAAAAACCATCTGACCAACTTTTTGCAACTCATATCACCAACACAGGGCTAATTTTCCTAATATGTTAAAAAAAAAAAAAAAAGATCCTACAAATCAGTAAGGAAAAAAACCAACCCAGTAGAAAAATTGGCACGGATATGGATGGTTTACATAAAAGGAAACACAAATAGTTCTTAAACATGTGAAGAAATGCTCAACCTTACTTATAACAAGAAAAATGTCAAATAAAACTACTCTGAGAAGTTTTTCATTTATCCTATTATCAAAGATCAAAAAGTGTGGTAACACTGTGCTGGCTAGACGACCAAGAGTTATAAGACACTGGAGAGTGAACTGGTACCACCTCTCTGGCTTGACAATACCTGATGAAATCACATATGCTGTGCACATTTGGGGCCTGCAATTTCATTCTAGGAATTTATCTAACACATACAGTCATCCATGTACAAATGACATGCTTACAGTGTTATTCATGGTAGTACTGTTTATAAAAACAAAAAGCTAGAAAAACCCTGACTGTCCACTAATGGACTTTTTATTTTATTATACTTTATATAATTTTCCCCCCAGTTTTAGAGATATAACTGACAGACAGCACTGTATGAGTTTAAGGTGTACAGCATAATGAGCTGACTTATATACATCATGAAATGATGACTACAATAGGTTTAGTGAACATCCATCATCTCCTATAGATACAACATCAACAAATAGAAAAAAAATTTTTTTTTTCCTGTGATGAGAACTCTTAGGATTTACTTTTAATAACTTTCATTTATAATATACAGCAGTGTTATCTTTATCATGTTGTACATTACATTCCTAGTACTTATTTTCTTATAACTGGAAGTTTGTACCTTTTGACTGCCTTCATCCAATTCCACCCCCACCTCTGGTAGCCACAAATCTGATCTCTTTTTCTATGAGTTCCTTTGTTTGTTTTTGTTTGTTTGTTTTTGATTTTGATTTTTTTATTTTTGGCCGCGTTGGTCTTCGTTGCTGCGTGCGGGCTTTCTCTAGTTGTGGCGAGTGAGGGCTGCTCTTTGTTGCAGTGTGTGGGCTTCTCACTGTGGTGGCTCCTTGTTGCAGAGCATGGTCTCTAGGCACGCAGGCTTCAGTAGTTGTGGCTCGCTGGCTCTAGAGCGCAGGCTCAGTAGTTGTGGCACACGGGCTTAGCTGCTCCGTGGCATGTGGGATCTTCCCGGACCAGGGATTGAACCCGTGTCCCCTGTCCCCTGCATTGGCAGACGGATTCTTAACCACTGTGCCACCAGAGAAGTCCCTATTTGTTTGTTTTTGAAGTATAATTGACCTACAACAAGGTTAGTTCCTGGTGCACAACACAGTGATTTGATATTTCTATACATTTCAAAATGATCGCCATGATAAATCTAGTTGTCACTAATGGACTAATTTTAAACAAATTAAAGCATATCCACTCAATGAGATCCTATACAGCCATAAAAAAGAGTAAGAAAGTGCTTTATGGACAACTTGGAACAATCTTCATGATATATTAAGTGAAAACACAAAGGGCAGAGTATATACACTATTTTACCATTTGAATTTCTAAAAAACACATAAATATATTTGCTTGTCTTTACAGAGACTATTTCCAGAATTATATCCAAGGAAGTAGTAACTTTGCCTCCATCAGGAAAATTGGGTAGCTGGGGGACAAGGGTGCAAGGTAGTTTTTTCACTATATGTACATCCTTTGTACTTTTGGATTTTGAACCATCTGCAGAATTATTTTCTCTAAAATAAATAAAAGAAAAAATAATAATTAAAGGAATCATTGCTTACGTCAAGGCCCGAGAATCCCAGATTGTCCTGTTACTCTAATCCCTTCCACATATTTTTGCCAACTAACACTCCTTAAACACAGCTTTGATTTTTTTGATTTCTTTTTCCCTGGGACACAAGAATGGACACCTAAACACACCACAGCTGAGCTAACTCCTCCATAACTGGCCTCACGATGCCTAAGCACTATTGTCTCCCACTTTGATCCAATGAACATATTCGCTGCAGCTCCTCTCACCTCCAGCCCTTGGGTCACGTGGTTTTCCTCCAGAATCTGCCCCCTCCTCCACCTTCTCAGTGTTTTCTGGTCTCTTCAAGATCAGTTCCACCTCCTCGGGGTGGCCAACCTTACCAACTGGGGCTACAGTGGTCCCTCATGTCTCTAAGTCTTATAGCCCCTCTGTATGTGGCACAAGGGCCTGTGCAAAAGACCCGTCTCCCCAGTCAGACTCTGCCGCTTTGAGTGCAGGGACCTTCTCGTATACTTGTTTTATATTTCTTAGACCATTTGCACAGCACTAGGCTCAAGATACATTCTCAAAAATATCTGGTAATTCATCGTGCTGAACAGCTCCCTGGAGAAGTCTGTGTGCTCAGGACTCATGTTATCCTTCCTTTCCCTCTCCAATTCAGTCCCCTCTAGTGTCCAAAGATGGATGTTCTCTGGAAGAACAGTTCACCTATCTTAGAACAGTGACAAAAACCTCCCTGGACTCCCAAAGCACAGGCTTTGTCCCCATTCTGGCCACTGAATCCCACAGGCTCCATTTAAGACTGTTTCTGGGCAAGGTAGTGAAAAAGGTAAGGAATGCAGGGTAAGCCACCAGGCTCACACAAAGACATAGCACATTGGGGGACTTCCCTGGTGGCCCGGTGGGTAAGACCCTGTGCTCCCAATGCCGGGGGCCTGGGTTCGATCCCTGGTCGGGGAACTAGATCCTGCATGCTGCAACTAAGACCCAGTGCAGCCGAAAAGAAAAAAAAAAAGACATAGCACATTGAATCAGGGGTCCTGACGATAATCAGGCCAAAACACGTGTTGGAGAGAGGAAGGGCCAGTAAGGTAAACAACCCAAATTGATAAAATACACATTTCTTGGGGGATTCTGCCTGAAATTCTCCTCCCACCCAAGCAAATCCAGACCAAAACCCATAGCCCACTTAGAAAATAAGCCGTCAGGAAAGGCAATTGACCCAGAAGTGACTAGAAGCTTCTTCTAATAGAACAAAGAGAACTATAGTGAGGATTTTTCCTACACATTTCTAAACCTCCACACCCTCTTGATGTATGCTCTGTCTTATTACTATTAACAACATAGCCCAAACCAACACCTTCTTTCCCAAACAGAAGTGCTTGCTTACCTGTCCATCTCTTAATTCTTTCTCATTATGGAAAGAGCAAGAGTTTTCATTCATGACTCAAAATCATTTGTTCAAGTGAGCTTTGTCCTTGGGCTCAGAAAGGAGTTTAATAAGGTCTGAGATTAGAAGCTCTGGGGAGAGCCCGAGATCCGACTCTTCTACCTTTGCCTTCCTTCTTGGCAGTCATTTAGACTAAGAACAAGAAAACAGTCCCTGTGTGCCATCACCAGGGTGTAGGTTTCTGTGAGTCCCGAAAGAAGTTCCTGAGCTCTCTGGAGCCTCAGCCCTGAAAAAAAAAAAAAAAAAAAAAATTAAAGAATAAAACTGGTTCCGTCATTCAGTTATGCTTCTGTTAAGAACTGACTTTAAAAATCTTCAAGCAGCTGTAAACATATTCTGAATAAACAGGCTGCTTTAGCCAAATGCCTGCCTCTTACTATCCATGTCACTGGATGGAAAGAAGGGGTCCCTACAGGAGTCCGAGGGCTGGACCATCAGTACCCAGGAGGCAGCACCACTGTAAGTGGTGGGGATCTGTTTCTGACGATGAAGTTACTGAGATCTGGGGCAGCATCTCAAAGGGCTGAGGCTAATTTAGAGTGACACGTTGGTGCGTGGTCTTAGCTGAAGTGCTCAGGCTTTGCTTAGGTCTCAGACGCAGGTTGGGCCTAATACCAGATTCGGTTCCTATGACGGTAGAAACTCAAAATGCAACACTGTGCCTACCCTTCCTCAGTTAGCACCAATATTGTACCTGTGGCAGCTGCCTAGCCAGTCTGGCTAGCTCTAAGCCCTTCCTCCCATGAGTCCACCTTAGGAAGAGGGCTGGACAGGCCCACACCTCATCGTGGGGGAAGTGGACACCATGGATGTCTGTCACAACAAGAATCTGGATAAGTACGCAGATGACTGGCAGTCATACCTCACAAACTTGGTTGACTTTTTTTTTTTTTGGCACGCTGCACAGCTTGCAGGATCTTAGTTCCCTGACCAGGGGTTGAACCCGGGCCCTTGGCAGTGAAAGCGTGAAGTCCTAACCACTGGACCGCCAGGAAATTCCCCGGACTTGGTTGACTAAGGAAGGAGGGTGGCACTGCTCTGAGGTCAGCCCTCCAGAGAATATGATCTGGGTTCCCTACAAACTGGCTGCCAGTAACAAGATGGACTCTTTGTCAGGGGGCAGGACGCACTGACTGATTCCTAACACCAAGACCAGGAACACCGCCCGACTCTAGGGCTAGACATTTGGCTCACTGTAATTGAGGGGAAGTCATGGCTCCTCAGGAACTAGCTCTCTCTGGGGTCTCAGCATCTGCCTCCCTTTCCTTTCCCTCCTCCTTGACCTCCATGACAGCATATGACCAAACACTCACACACTGGCCAACCTTGCGAAGGTGACAGGCAAGTATGGTGACAGCGATCTCAGGAAGGCTCTTCTGTTACTGGGCTCGAAATGTATCAAGCAGCGTAGATGCATGACCAGCTTTACATGCCTGCTAGCGCCTCAGTTCTGGCTGCAGCCCTGCTGGGGGCTTCAACAGGGACAGTTACTATCTGCAACAGAGAAAGAAAAGAGCAGAAACTGTCAAACAAGCAAGTACTCAAAGTCACAAAGTCACTCCTACCAATATTAGGCAAGTTCCTCATAGCTAGGCCTGAAGAAATGGCCTTCCTATAGAGATGGATCCTTTCCAAATTCAGTATTTATGGTGCACCCACTTTACTTTTTTAATTAAAAAAATTTTTTTAAATTGAAGTAGAGTTGATTTTCAATGTCACGTTAGTTTCAGGTGTACAGCACAGTGATTCAATTATATATATAATATATATCTGAATATAGATATTCTTTTTCGGATAATTTTCCATTATAGGTTATTACAAGATATTGAATATAGTTCCCTGTGCTATACAGTAGGTCCTTGTTTATTTTTATGGTGCACCCACTTTAGGCAATGAGCTACATTAAGGGGAATGATTTTAAGTTTAAGCTTGCTGGAGCTTAAACTCTCTGAATAGGTATTTAATCTAGAAATTGGGTCCACACCTTAAATACAAATGCGCACACGGGTATGCCAGTTCTTTCATCGGCCTTGTCGCTGGGGCCTCCCCGGCCCCTCCAGCCCCGACCAGGCCTCCGCCGCAGGCATCACCATCCCAGGGGGGCGCCGCGGCCAAAACTACTGGCCAGTTTGGGGTCACAGATCCCGGTGCTCGCCGGCTGCGATGCGCGTATGTTAACAGAGATCTCAGTCCATCGAGACACCCAGCCAGAGAGGGTGGGGACTCCGGACAGAAACTTTCCCGGTGGGGAAAACAGGAAAGCAACTTGCCTCAGGTCATCCAGCGAGACCACAACCGAGGTCTCCGGTCTGCCAGTAGGGAGTCTCTCTCTGTTCTGCAACTCTCAGCCTTGTCTCGCCCCAAGGCGACCATTTCCACCCCACATCCCTTCTCCTCGGACCCCCGGGGCTCGCCGGCGGAGTCCCCGAGTTCCCAGAGCTTTCGCGATTGGGGTGCCTCAGCCCCTCCGCGCCTCCTCCGCGCATGCGCACGGCCCTCCGCACCGCCAGAGACGTGAGTACGACAAGCCGCGAGGGTCAATCTCCGCCGGAGACTTGGCTTCTGGCCAAAAAGGGCCTGGCTGAGCAGTGGCCAAAGTTGGTTCTGCCTTCCGGGTGCGAGGATAAACTAACTGGGCAGAGCCGCGGCCGCAGAGCCCGGGCGCAGTCGGAGCGGACAGGTTCCGACGCCAGCGCGATGTGGCTGTTGCTGCTGCCGCTGGCTGCGCTGCTGCTGGCCGTCCTCGGCAAAGTTTGCAAGGGGTTGTTCTCCGGCAGCTCCCCGAACCCCTTCTCCGAGGATGTCAAGCGGCCACCCGCGCCCCTGGTGACCGACAAGGAGGCCAGGAAGAAGGTTCTCAAGCAAGGTGAGCGGGAGGGACCCCGGGGTCCGAGGCTGCGCCCGGGCATCCTCGCGGGTTAGCGTTCCCCAGATGCAGAGCGATGGGAGGGCTTCTTTGCACGTGGAGGCACCCGCTTTAGAGTCCGCCACTGGCGAGAGCCTTGGTCCCCGCAGGCCCGGGGAATCGTGGCCACACGGGCGCGGGCATCGTCCTCGGCGAACCAAGTTTTTTGGCATAGCCACGCTCAGGCCCTGCCACTTAGTATAGCGGTGGCTAACCGGATAAACAAGAGGAGACTTTCCCCCTACTTTGCTTTAAGACCTTAACGTTTTCACTTATCTTCCCCATGGGTTCAGGGACTTGGGAGAGCTGCACAGAAACCTTTATAGGAGATTGCATTTGGCCCATCAAGTGATTTGACTGGTTATGCCTGCTCCCATCTCTTGTGGTTGAAACGAGGCTCAACAGGATGCCTCAGGCTCAGAGCTGCTCTTCCATTGACCTGCACTGTCATCTTTAAAAAGTATTTGTGAGTTTCTTCTAAGGTTTAAAGAAAGAGTTCCGCTGCTTAAAAAAGCAAAAAAGAAGAAAAAAAAAAGAATAACCTGTAAAAAGAATAACCTGTTGATATCCGAGATCTCTCTCACCTGTTCACTTGTAAATTTTAGTATTCTGTGCAACAAGTCTTGCAACACAGTTGGAGACAGTATTGTTCTAAGTGATCAGAGTTTTAATTGGACTCTGTCACTAATTTGCTGTGAAACCATTAGCAAGTCACTCCATTTATCTGGATTGGTCTAAAAATGAGATGACTAGTTTAACTGTGTTTCAAACCAGGTTGTGATCTCTTAGTGGGTCATGAAATCAATTTAATGGGTTGCAACTAACATTTTAAATTTTAGTCAGGAGCTCCTTGCCAAACTGCTCTAGAGTTTTCTGGCGTTGTACAAGCTAGAGAATTCTGCGTTGGTTTCCACATCACTGCCCTTTCACTGCTCTCCCCCCACCGAGAAGCCCCCACCTCCATCTCCTCCATCTGCTGCAGCTTTCTCAGCCAGCCGAGTGCCAGAGAAGCTGGATGTGGTGGTGATAGGCAGTGGCTTTGGGGGCCTGGCGGCAGCTGCGATCCTAACCAAAGCTGGCAAGCGAGTTCTGGTGCTGGAACAACATACCAAGGCGGGAGGCTGTTGTCATACCTTTGGACAGCATGGCCTTGAATTTGACACGGGTAAGGCTTCTGTGGAAAAGGGCTGGGAGCAGGAGGTTTGGAGCAGCCATGGTGGGACGATCCTGGGCATTTCTGTGATTTTGGAGGCCCCGTCTTCTCCCTGGGCACCGCTTTCCTTGTCTGACAGCTGTACCCGCTGGCAGCTGAACTGGGCAGGGATTTGGTGGTTTCTGCTGCAACTTCCCTCTACAGAAAGGGTGGGTACCCCCTCTGGGCACAGACTCAGCCCTGCAGGACAGCCTCTTTCACCTTGCTTCCTTGTTGGAGCTTTTCCAGGGCTCAATCCCCATATCCCTATGACACTTCGTTTTTCTGTCTCCCAACAGGAATCCATTATATCGGGCGCATGCAGGAGGGCAGCTTTGGCCGTTTTATCTTGGACCAGATCACTGAGGGGCAGTTGGACTGGGCTCCCACGGCCTCTCCCTTTGACATCATGGTACTAGAAGGGCCCAGTGGCCGAAAGGAGTTTCCCATGTACAGTGGGGAGAAAGCCTACCTACAGGGCCTCAAGGAGAAGTTTCCCCAGGAAGAAGCTGCCATCAACAAGTATATAAGGCTGGTTAAGGTAACACGGACATGCTGAGGACCCCCTGCTTATTCCCAACAAGGCTGACCTCCCTCATTAGCGGAGTGACGGGTAAGGGAGGCAGGAAGGAGGAACAGGCCTGTCTGTCTGGAACTCAGCCTCCACCGGAGTTGGCCTCTGTGCCCCGGTGGGACCTCTCGTCTCTGGAGCCTGGGCTCCTCAGCTGCCACTCTCACTCTGGCCTCTGGGAGGCGCTCGGCTCCCCTCCCTGACCACGCTGGCCTCCCTGTGGTCATATCACCACTCTTTTTCACTTCATCTGATTGGGATTATTCAAAAGGAATTTGGGCCGGAAACTGAGAAGCAAAAAAGGACTCACTTGAGGGTAGAATGGGAAAAATTCACAGAGTACGGAGTTTTTGTTTTTTTTGTTTATAAATTTATTTACTTTTTTATATTTGGCTGCTTTGGGTCTTCATTGCTGCGCAGGGGCTTTCTCTAGTTGCGGCGAGTTGGGGCTACTCATTGCGGTGTGCGGGCTTCTCATTGCAGTGGCTTCTCTCATTGCGGAGCACGGGCTCTACGCAAGTGGGCTTCAGTAGTTGTGGCATGCGGGCTCAGTAGTTGTGGCGCCCGGGCTTAGTTGCTCCGTGGCATGTGGGATCTTCCCGGACCAGGGATCGAACCCGTGTCCCCTGCACTGGCAGGTGGATTCTTAACCACTTTGCCACCAGGGAAGTCCCAAATACAGAGTTTTGAAATCCAAATTCAGCCAAGTTCAGCCAGGGCTAAGTGTTGCTGGGCCCTCGGGCTATGCAGGCTGTTGGAAAGGCGAGTCAGGAGATGAGACCTGTTCCTCCCTGCTCATTCCCTTCCCCAGGTGGTATCCAGAGGAGTCATTCATGCCATCTTGTTGAAGATCCTCCCGCTGACCATGGTTCAGGCCCTCAACAAGTGTGGGCTGCTCACCCGTTTCTCTCCGTTCCTCCATGCATCCACCCAGAGCCTGGCCGAGGTCCTGCGGGAGCTGCCAGCCTCCCCGGAGCTCCAGGCCGTGCTCAGCTACATCTTCCCCACTTATGGTGGGTACTGGCCTTGGGCCCCAGGCAGCTCCTGGCTCTCAGTCTTTCTTCCTGAGCCTGCTTGGCTGACTGAAATGGAACAGCACACACCCCAGGCCCTCTGGAGCTTATGGAGGAGATGTCTGTCCACCTCCCTGCTGGACACACTGATAAAAATTCCCTTCACCCACGCCCTGGATGACTTTCCTTTCCAACCAACACTGTCCTCCCTGGCAGCATGGCAGTTTGCAGGGAGGACATTCCCACTTGGGCCCTCTGGCTGCCCTGAGCCCTGGGGATCACTTGGATCCTGGGATGCATAGACTCAGGCTGCGTGTTCTCTTTTTTTTTTTTTGGCCATGCCTCACGGCTTGCGGGATCTTAGTTCCCCAACCAGGGATTGAACCCGGGCCCCTGACAGTGAAAGCACCGAGTCCTAACCCACTGGACTGCCAGGGAATTCCCAAAGGCTGCGTGTTTTCTGATGGGAACCCGTGTTCCTTTCTGAACGAAGGTGCCGCTGCCCCTCCTGCCTCATCACCCCTTCCTTCCTTCTGTAGGTGTGACCGCCAGCCACACCACCTTTGCCATGCATGCTCTGCTGGTTGACCACTACATAAAAGGGGCCTTTTATCCCCGAGGGGGTTCCAGTGAAATCGCTTTCCACACCATCCCTGTGATTCAGCGGGCCGGGGGTGCTGTCTTGACGAGGGCCCCTGTGCAGAGCATCTTGCTGGACTCGGCTGGGAAAGCCTGCGGTAAGAGCCCTGCAGTGTCTTCACAGTCCCTGGCCGGGGTGGCAGAGACCTGGGGTCTCTGGGTGCAGAGTAAAGAAAGCACTGAGGGCAGAAGGTGTAGAAGAACTGACCTCCAAGTTGGGGGTTGAAGGCTGGAATCTGCCCCAAGCTGGGGCTGCCCGGGGATAGCGATTGGCCTGGAAGCAAAAAGGATGCGGGAAGGATAAAGGGTGGCATGGTTCCCAGAGAACAGTATTTCATCATTTATTCAATAGATAAAAATAGTTATCTGGTAATCTAGGACCTCCTGAGTGTAGGGGCTGTGTCTTTTTAATCTTTATGTCTATAGACTTTAGCACATAATAGAGCCCAGTAAGTGTTTGTTCAGTGACTGATGGAGTGAGTACGTAACCTGGGTGCTTGTTGGGTGGTGTGGAGGCCGGCCGGATGCCCTGCCTTCAATCTGTAAATGGCAGAGTGGGACCCAGACTCTACCCCGGCTCAGGTGTTTGCTGTCACCTGCACAGAGAGTCAAAATCCCACCGTGGATGAACTCTGTGAGGAGAGGCTCTATGCAAGGAAGGACTCTGGTACACAGAACAGGCCATCCAGGCTGCGGGTGCTTCAGAAGCATCAGCTAAGGGGGCAGAGAGAGGCCTGGGGAAAATAGAGCTGGTGTGACAGTAAATTCACCAGAGGAGTCTTTCAAGGAGGAGGTGGTGAGTGGGTAGCCCAGGGCACGCAAAAATCAAGGGAGAAAAGGCCGTCAGCGGTCTCCAAGGACATATGTGTAGAAGAGACTGGGAAGTTCCCGGTGGTGAGAGAGGGGTGGCTGTCCGATGTGTGAGACTTTCTCTCATGTTCATGAGCAAGTTCTCCTTCCAGCCGTCAGGGGGTCTGTGAACCAAGGTGGGTTTATCAGTTCAATTAAATTCAGTTGCAAATACGTTTATTTGTGTTTTTCACGTGCTAGGTGATAAAAGATAAGTAAATCCTAATCTCTAACTCAAGAAGTTTCCAGTCTCACAGGGAAGATGACTGCGATATAATTAAAGTGCCACAAAGAGGCAGGCACCAAGGATGGAGGTGGCACAGAGGATGGTGGAACAGGGAAGGCCTCAGAGGGAGGTCATGAAGGGTGAGAGGAAGCTAGCCAGAGGGGAGGGGTGGTTATTCCAGGCAGGGGGAACAGAATGTGCAGAGGCACAGAGGTATGAAAGAGCTGAGTATTTTTAGGCACCTGAGGATATTTGGTGGAATCATAAGAGACTGCCACATTTATAGGTTAAAAAAATGGTTGACTATCAGCTATTTCATACAGTCCTGCCTAATAGTTTAGTGAGAATGGCCAGAGATGAGGCTGGACGCACGAAAGGGACCACATCAGGGAAGGCTGAGACAAGACCTTGGAATTTAAGTAGAGGTTAGGTGTCACTGGAGGATTTTAAAAAGAGCGTGTTGGAACGGGAACTCTGGCAGCTGTGAAGAAGGGTCTAGGATTCCAGTGAAGGCCTTCAGCCCATGGGCTCTTTCGGGGTTCGTGTGAAGGTTGGTGGGTTGCTCAAGAGAAGAGCGCCCACGCAGGGTGGGGAGAGAGGTAGGAAGCCAGTGCAGGGACCGTGAGCCAAGAGGGCAGTGCTTCAGGATGGTTCCCTTACTTTGCAGTTTGGCCTGGGGCCTGCCCGCTCGAGGTCAATGTGGGAGAGATCTGGGGGGTGGGGAATAGGGACCTTTCTCATCCTCCTGGAGCTTACAGAACCTCAGCCAAGCTCTTGTGCCTGCAGGTGTCACTGTGAAGGAGGGTCAGGAGCTGGTGAACATCTATTGCCCCATCGTGATCTCCAACGCAGGATTATTCAATACCTATGAGTACTTGTTGCCAGAGAAGGCCCGCTGTCTGCCAGGTAAACTACTGGACTGCGTCACTGTCCTCCAAGTGCCCCAGGCCTGCCCTCTGCAACCAGCTGGCTCAGCCTGGCTGGTGCTTCCCCCAGCGTTGCGCTGCCCTTTGACCCTCCATAGGCAGAGAAGGTGAGCACACCGGTTTCTAACATCCGTTCCCAGCAGGCCTCTGTTTAGGGGGTGGGATCAACTTCCTTTGTATCACATCCTCCCCAAAGACCCTTTGGTCCTTATCTCTCATTTCATTCTTGGCATATTTACTCCCTTTCCCCTTATCACCTCAACCATGTTTCCCTTTTCTCTTTCAAGTCTCCAGTCCTAGTTGCCCATTTCCAGTTTCCCTAGATCTTAGATCATCTCTCTGATAATCAGTGCTGGTGGGTTGAGTCCTCAAGGGACGTTTCTTGGATTTTCACTGAGTTTGCCGTATGAATCCTGCTTCCTTCCTTAATTGCTCACTTATTTTGAGTGGGGAAGCCTGATCTGACATTGTTGGTAAGGGAAGCCAAGGCTGGCGTGGAGAAGAAGGTCTTGATAATATTGTTGTGGGCCTTATTTTCCTGCCTCTTTAGGAAGCAGCTCCGTATTGGTGCTGAGGCTGCAGGAGTATCCTCTGCCGCTTGAGCCCTGAACTCAAAATAAGCCTCAGTCTAGTCGTCTCCACTGATAGGCCGTGTCCAGAAATAAAAGCCTGTTTTTGTCCTTGCCTTTTATACTCAGCCACTGGGTAGAGAGCTCGTCATCCTAATGTTGATGGCTGGGGAAACAGAGGCACACAGGTGAATAACTGCCCAAGGCCACCCAGCTGGAGGTGGCCGAGCTGAGAGGAGAAGGCTGGTGTGTCTGACTCCTAAGCCTGGGCTCCTGGCCCCCTCTGGGCTGGGAAGCATGGGGCTTCCAGAGAGAAGGCCTCACTCGAAGGGGCAGGGGAGCAGGTCGGCCCACAAGGCACAGAGTGGCTGAGCCAAGGTTAGCTGGGATGCCACCATTTGGAAATTTAGCTGGCAGCTCCCGATGTGATTGAGGGGAGGAGGCCGCTGGCTGGGAGGGGACCAGCGATCCAGGAGGGAGGGAGCGGCATCTGCGTAAAGGCCTCTGGCTGGGGTGGGAGGTGGGGAGTAGGGAGCCGCTCACGATGAGTTTGGGGTGGACTTCACTGGTGCCCGGGGAGGAGCCCAGAGAGCAGTGGAAAGAGCGCTCCGCCCGGGAGAGCGGGCTCAGGGAGGCGGGTTCAGTAGAGAAGTGAGGCCTTGGATTTCCTGGTGGAGGAGAGGGTGGGTGGCCGTCATGACTGTCTCTGAGGTACAGGCCATGTGCTCCCGGGAACTGGCCTCCTCAGCCCTTTGCCTCGCTTAGCTGGGCCTCGGCCGGCATCTGCTGCCAGTAGGGGCCTCCCCTCTCTCAGGCGGGGTGAGCTGAGTGGGGTGGGGCAGAGACTGCCCAGTGGCCTTTGGTACTTCGTGCCTCCCTCTCTCCCAGGACCTCTGAACCCTGACTCTGTCCCCTGACGGGCCCAGTGTTCCCCCGGGCCCGCCTTCTCTCCAGGCAGCCACGCCACAGACTTAGCTGCTGAGCTTGCCTCCCTTCACTGGCGGAAGCAGCTTCCACTGCTCTTACGTATCTCAGCCCTGAAGACAGTCTCATGTGCCAGCCCCTACCTGCCTGAAGGACCAGCTGCCTCTCTCAAGTGCGAGCTGGATGAATCCCAGTTTGAGAGCATTTCAGACAGTGGCAGCAGTGATGCTTAACTCAGAGACCCCAGGTGCTGGGATTCCTTCGTTTCCAGCTGTTTGGGGGTAGAGATTCTCACAGTTCTGTCTCCCTCTCAGAGATGGGAACGGGATATCTGGTGGCCCTGGGGACAGGCAGTGCTAGTTGGGGTCAAGGGTGGAGGTGGGGTGGTCAGGCAGAGGGAGCCTTTGTGAATAGGAGCGCCTTTCTTAAATTCCAGGGCTGAGCTTTGAGGAGGTTACTGGGGGTAGTTTGGAGAGGTGTTTTGAGTAGGGAAGACTAGTTTGACAAAATCAGTAGGGGAGCTAAGGCTGGTGTGGAGAAGCAGGGCTTGGTCTCATCGTTGTGTGCCTGATTTGAGACCCAAGGTTCTATTTTTCTGCCAGGTGGGTGGCTCCTGGACCCCTTCCTTCTAGCTGGGGAAAGGGACAGAAGGGGCTGGGTGGAGGTAATGGTTGTGCTAAGGGGCTTCTGAAGACCTGGGGGCATCACTCCTGGGCCCCTGGTTCTCTCTGAGCCCACCCTGCCCCACCTGGAAAGGGGGTGCCCGCAGCTGTGGTTCCCCAACGATGCTGGGACCCAGGGGAGAAGGTGCTCCTGATTTTCCAGGGCAATTACTACTCCTCACCACATCCCCTGCCCCCCTCGGCGCTCCCACAGCTGGGCGGCTGGGTGTCTGGAAGTCTCATGCCCGTTGTCCTGCTGTAATTGTTACAACGCCCCCTTCACTCTCAGAAGTGGCCTGTTCTGGATGATAAGTTTTATGGTCACCCTACCCGTAGCACTCAGGTCTTTGCAGCCTCTAATAGGAGAGCCAGCTTCTTCAGGAAAGTGGACCGGGGACAGGCATCACGTCTGATTCCTTGCAGTGTCCCCAAGGCCTCGCAGAAGATCCAGCGCATTTCAGGTCCTCAACAAATATTTGTTACATGAATTAAGCAGAGCAGCCAGTGGCGACTTATCCCTCAGGCAGGGGCTGGAAATGGTCCTGGGAATGGGAACAAAGGATAAGACTCTGTGGAAGCAATTTCAAGAAAACTGGTCTGGGCTCAGCTGTTGAGAGGTGGGAATGCCCAGTGGCTTCGGTCCAGGGGACATCCAAAGGCTCCCACAGTGACTGCTGCCTTCCTCCTCAGTGCTATTCTTCCCTCCTCCCCAGATGAACCCTGGAATGCCAAGTGCCAGTGATGCCATTTCGCATCTGTTCATCTGCATCACTTACCATTTTAAGGCCTTGTGCTGACTGTTCAGCACAGGAGGAATTATGCATATTCAGTCATTAGATGGTTTGTATTCAACTTAATACCGAAGCCAAGGCTTACAACCAAATACTGTTCCTAGCCGTGGTCTTTGTAGTGCAGAGCCCCGTCATCCGCTCCTAACTGAGACATTAAGGGGACG
This sequence comes from Balaenoptera musculus, assembly GCF_009873245.2. Lineage (NCBI taxonomy): Eukaryota > Metazoa > Chordata > Mammalia > Artiodactyla > Balaenopteridae > Balaenoptera > Balaenoptera musculus. The sequence goes on from NC_045797.1 coordinate 15,024,324, forward strand.
ATGGGAGGCAGTGAGCGGCTCAGAGAGCCGGGCGTCACTCACTGCTCCTCAAGGCGCTCAGAGCAGAAGTCTGAGGCCGTGGCCTTCACAGGCAGGAGACCGAAGAGCAGGCCCCTGCCAGGTCGAGTTGTCCAAACGTCTGAGGCTGCAGATGAGGTGAGCGGGCGTCCGCAGGTTCCCAGGGCAGGGGCAGCAGTTGGTGGCCTTGTTCACGCGGCCCTGCCGCCTGTCTGCAGGTGTGAAGCGGCAGCTGGGGATGGTGCGGCCCGGCTTGAGCATGTTCTCTGTCTTCATCTGCCTCCGAGGCTCCAAGAAGGACCTGGGGCTGCCGTCTACCAACTACTACATTTATTTTGACACAGACATGGACACGGCGTAAGGCGTGGGTGTGCGTGTGTGGGGAGGGTGTCCTCCCCTGATGCTGGGGGAGAAGCAGCAGCATGCAGGATGGGAGGAAATGGGCAAGAATCTACTCCCGAAGGGCTTCTCCCTACCTAGGCTGTGCCTTGGCTTCATCCCTTCGGGGGTCCCTGGGGGTGCCCTGCCCTCGGGGTGGTGCTGGTGGCTGCGGGGAACAAGGCCGGGACCGACAGCCCCTCTCCTCCCCCAGAATGGAGCACTACCTCTCTCTGCCTGCGGACAAGGCTGTAGAGCACATGCCCGTTCTCTTCATTGCTTTCCCGTCAGCCAAGGACCCGACGTGGGAGGACAGGTTTTCAGGTGGGGCTTGAGGTTCTGGGGCGGGGCCTTGGGCGGGGGAGGGGCAGCAGTAGTGACCTGGCCCTGTGTCCCCAGGCCGCTCCACAGGGGTCGTGCTGGTGCCCACCTCCTATGAATGGTTCGAGGAGTGGCGGGACGAGCCCCGGGGAAAGCGGAGCAGCAGCTACGAGACCCTCAAGAGCTCCTTTGTTGAAGCCGCTCTGTCGGTCATCCTGAAGCTGTTCCCACAGCTGGAGGGGAAGGTAGGAGGGCAGATTCCTGTGGCTGGTGCATCTCTACCCTTTCTTTCGGGCAGGGGAACGAGGCCCGGGCTGACTGAGCTCCAGGAAGGGATAGGGAGCCCGTGCCGGCAGGCAGCTCGTGCAGGGGCAGGCAAGGAGGTGAGGGTCTCACAAGGTCCCACTCCCACTCTTCAGCTGCCTCTTTTGCCTCCTCAGGTGGACAGTGTGACTGGAGGGTCCCCGCTGACCAGTCAGTTCTACCTGGCAGCTCCCCGGGGGGCCTGCTACGGGGCTGACCATGACCTGGGCCGCCTGCATCCTGGTGCGATGGCCTCCATGAGGGCCCAGAGCCCCATCCCCAACCTCTACCTGACAGGTACACTGACTGCCGCATTTTGCCAGGACCTGCGACCCTGGGCTTCCCTGTCACCCAGAGTCCTCCACGCTTGTCCTCAGATTCTGCTGCTCCCTGCAGCCTCCCCCAGTCTGAGCTGGGCTGCCTCGGCAGCTGTGGACCCTGGTCCTGGTCTGAAGCCATCTCTGGGTGGCCCTGGCCCAGGGGCCCTTGTCCACCCCTGTCCCCCACTTGGGGGGGGGGCAGCGATGCCCACGGGCCTCTGCTTTTGTCTCCTAGGCCAGGATGTCTTCACCTGTGGGTTGATGGGAGCCCTGCAAGGGGCCCTGCTGTGCAGCAGCGCCATCCTGAAGCGGAACCTGTACTCAGACCTTCAGAAGCTTGGCGCAAGGGTCCAGGCACAGAAGAAGAAGAATTAGTTTGGTCAGGGATGAGTCAGAGGAAATTTGGCCAGTGCTGGGCCCCTGACTTACTTACCCACGTCTTTCTGCATTAGCTCCTCGATCACGTAAAGCACTCGTTTTTGATTTCTGAATAAGAGGTCCGACACACAAGTGTAGCATAGATGGTGCCTGTTTTTTTTTTTTTTGGCTGTGCTGCATGGCACGTGGGATCTTTCTTACCCTGACCAGGGATTGAAGTCCTGCCGTCTGCAATGGGAGTGCAGTCTTAACCACTGGACCATCAGGGAGGTGCCTAGATGGTGGTTCTTAAACTGAAGCTCTTCCCGCCAGGCAGGTGGTAATCTTCCATACCTTTTACAACATGCTGTCTCTATGAAAGGCCCAGCGTGGGCTACTGACTTGGGTGACTTTAATGGTTCATCATGCAGCGCTCTGCATCCCACACCCACACCTCCTAACTCTGAGCCATCAAACCAAATATTCTTTTGTCAGGTGGCTAGAACCCTTGAGAGTGTTGGTCGGCTGAAGCAGGGTGGTCCCATGGGCCCGAGGCGTCTCCTCCCATTCCCCCTTAGTGCCTCTCCGCGGGAGTTCTACGCAGTGGAGAGAGGGTGCCTGATGAGCATGGTTTGGGTTGTAGTTCCATAGGTTCAGAGGCTCCAGATCCCATTTCTCTCGTTCCACTGGCTTTCAGCGGGTGGGGAAACGCCTGTGATAGGGTCCATGTGGACGTGGGGGCAGGGAGCTGACAGGACGCATTAGTTAGCGAGGTGCATGTTACAGAACATCCAGTGCGCATGCAGCCAGGGCCTAGGCTCGTCTTCCTTATGATCGGGGTTAAATTGGGTTTTCACCATGCCAGCACCAAGATACCCTCCCAGACCTCAGGGCCTGAGCCTCAAGACTTAGCTTCCTAAAATACACAGCGAGACGGGCGTTCGCAGTCAGGGCAGAGGCCTGGAAAGACAACTTCACTGGGGTTGATGCAGGTGGAGAGAGCTTTCAAGCCAAGGGTACAGCAAAGGACAAGCCGAGAGGTAACGAGTGTATTATGACAAGAAGCCCAGCTACTCCCAACCTAGGACAAGGGCTGCCTCGTGAGGAGGAGGAGCGAGGTTGGCAGTCAGTCAATCAGCACATGGAAAATTACAGAACGTGTGCAAAGCCTGGGAATGCGTTTCCAGTGTATTGGTACTTACATGGGGATCGGGTGGGAAGGTGAGTGAAGGCTAAAGGTTTAAAAAAAAAATGACCTTCCACTTACGTTAGGCCTTATTTTAATCAATTTCAATACAGTACTATTAAATTTATTAAGAGGGGGATTAAGAGGTACAATATAATCAATAATACTGAAATAACTTTGTATGGTGACAGATGGTTACTAGACTTACTGTGATCAATTTGTAATGTATACAAATGTCGAATCACTATGTTGTATACCTGAAACTAATATAATGTTGTATATCGACTATGCTTTTTAAAAAAAAGGAGAAAATTTAATTTAATGATTTTAGAGCTTTAACATTTGAAATTTATTTTGGTTTCTGTGCAGATACAAAACTACGTGGTGACGGCATTCATAAAAGCTAGGTAAAACATTATATATGGAAAAATACTTGTCATTAGACCAAATAGACTTGCTTTTTTTTTTTTTTTTTTTTTATTTGGCTGTGCCGGGTCTTAGTTGCAGCGTGCAGGATCTTCATTGCCTCGTGTGGGATCTTTGTTGTGGCATGCTGGATCTTTTTAGTTGTGGCACGTGGGAACTTCAGTTGCGGCATGTGGGATCTAGTTCCCTAACCAGGGATCGAACCCAGGCCCCCTGCATTGGGAGCGCGGAGACTTAGCCACTGGACCACCAGGGAAGTCCCCAAATAAGCTTTAAAGAAATAAAATTAAGTGATTATCGTTAAGTTACAAGGTAGAAATACAAAACACTGCAAAACAGTAGTATCCTGCTAATTGGGTAAACAAAAAAAGAAGGGAAACAATTTCAACAATCAAACATTTATTGAACATGTTAGACTTCTGAATTAAAGGAATATCGACAAGTGTAAGGAAGCTGACTTTGTTGGCAGCTTGAAACACTATACAGCTCAGACCCAATGCCTTTACAGAGGAGTTTCTAGATTGGGATGTTTAGGAAATTCACACATGACTTAAGAAACTGAGGTGAGATTCAGCCTTGGTTCTTGGATGTACGGTTCAATTAAACTTGAGAATCTCTTCCCAGGATTCTTTCTTAAGCAAGGCAATGCCAAACGCAACTGTCCCAGCAAGAGTTTTTAGAAAACAGCTGGCAGAAGTACAGGGTCTGGTGTATGGCATACTCTCTTCCCTGTTCAAATGATTCAGAACATGTGCAAAGCGTGCTAGCTTTCATCACACGTGCAGCATTACATAACAAGTTACCCTGCAAAAATGAGGGGCAGGCTTTTGAATTAAATGACATGAAATGGGAGAAGAAAATGAGAATCATTATCGGGAATTTTAGATGTTTAGAGTTCTGTCACCAAAAGTTTCATTGAAAGCCATTATGTGAAAAGAAATGTCAGTGTGTACATAGCTAGTTGTCAGTTCTTTCTGAGTTATCTTAGCCTTTCTAGGTAGACGAGCCTTCCACTCCCCCCCGAGTCCAGAGGTGGACTCTTCAGATAATTCTGAAGCACAGATTCCTGCAAATAGAAACCACCCTGCGACCAAAAGCTGGGCCCAGGAAAGGAAGCACAGAGCCGTCTGGATAGGGCACCTCTCATGCCCACCCCCCGCACCCCCACCAGCTGGAGAGATCCTCCCCTCCCCCACCAGCTCACCCTCATCTGCACAATCTCTAGCTTCAAAGAGTCTATCTTCAAAAAGACAACTACCCAGAAAACAACTTTTCCTTTGTTGTGGGAGATTTCTTTCAGTGCAATTTCTAAAGTGAAACTTAAATTCTATTGTACTCTTTCACACAAGAAACTATACTTCTCAGAGGCTCAAAAAGTGAAGCTATGCGGACTCTACAACAATACTTGTGTGTCCACTTGGTGCCAACCCTCTTGGTGCCTGAAACCAACCTTTCTTTCTGCTCTCCTCCTTACTAGCAATATCCATCAATGAGGGGCAGCAAGCAGTAGCCAGAAGGAGCCGTGTGAGAGGCCTCAGTTAAGTCACAGCCACACGTCCTGAACAAAGAACATGTCTCCTCTGCAAGAAGAAACTGAACTCAAGTCCCCAGGGACTGTCCCGTGTTAGGCAGATATGCAGATGGTGCCCTGGGTGCTCCTGGAAGGAGCTTCATTTTCTTGGGGAGACCAGACAGAGATGGCAGATACCGGCTGCCCTGTTTTGCTCAAGTTCCAAAATGTGTGAGTGGCATTATCAGGAGCTATTACAGTAAAATGGAAAGAGTCAGTCATGCGGGCCGGGGGAGTCAGGAAGGTGCATGGGCAAACGTGAGCTGGGCCCTGAAGAAACAGGTTTTGGGGAGGCAAGGGAAAGAAGATAAGGTGGGGGGACGCGCCCTAACTGAAAAACAGCCACCAGAAGCCAGGGCCTGGAGGACGCAGCAAGGACGAAACGGCACAGAGGCCTGGATGGGCCCGACAAGAGGGACCTTTGGCCCAGCGCGGGTGCAGGGGAAGACAGGCAGGACAGTGCCAGCCTGCGGAGTCCTGAACGCCAGGGTCCACGAACTTGATTCTCGAAGCCACGAGACAGACGCTTCAGATCACGGCAAGCACTCTGGAAAGATCACGGACAGCAGACCAATTAAGGTGGCTCTTGGAAAAAAAAAAAAATCTAGGAGAGAAGTGGAATGGGTGGCGGTGTGGGGCAGGGAAACAAGGAAAATGGGAAGACTGTAGCTGGAGATGGTTTTCTAAAAATGGATAGGACTTTCGTGACAAGACATAAAAACGGCACAAGTCTGCAGTTTGAAGTTGAGATGAATAAAGAAATTGGGCACTTGAGAGGGGCAGCTTAATGGGCAGAAGAGAGAAACTCCGTTTCAGTGACAACTGGATGACCAAGCTGAGATATCCAGCACACGGCAGGACTGGGTTCTTTGGGAACTAGGCCACGGATGAAAACTTGGGAGTCACTCACTCAGAGGATAAAGAATGGATGAGTTTCTAAGGAGACAAAGGAAAAGACAAAGACAAAGACCTGTCTTTGAGGGCCTTCTCCTCCACCAGCACAGGATAAGACAAAGGAGTTCTCAGAAGCCAGGACAGAGACCAAAAGAGGGGAAGTTCGATTTGGACGGTCTAAGTGTCCAATTCTATCAGGCACAAGACTAAGCTTTGAGAACAAGCCACTGGATTTGGTGATCTGAACCTCTGGGAAAACATTATTAGCAGGAAGACAAGGACCGAAGTGACTTTGTAAAGGTTATGAGGAAGATGAATGGCAAGGGAATGGAAGCAACACTTTTTGGAGAAGCTGAACAGCAGAATGGACCACAAATAGGATGGATGGGAGCAGGGGAATCTGGGCATGCATGAAGATGGAAGGAAAGGGGCTAGTGGAGACAGGAAGAAAGAGAAAACATTAGAGGGGAGGAAGAAAGGCAGGGAAAGGGGAGACAGAAAAGGGAATAAAATAACCATGTCTGAGGGGATAATGCCAAGAAGAGTCCTCATTCCTTACCTCTACAGATGTTACCTGCAGAGAATGAAAATTTCAACTCAAAAGTCACCGGCTGTTTTAAGCGAGGTGGAAGATACCATGACAAACAGGATGGCCCCTTCTTCCGCCAGACTTCTTCGATAGCCTAGAATTCATCCTATTCCTCTCACTTCCCACATTCTTTGCATTTCCCTGAGATCAGCTATTCTCTTTCAGGTTTTTTTTGTTTTGTTTTTTTGGGTTTTTTTCCCAGAAACAACTCTCTTTAGGCTCTTGATAATAGGGTAGCACAACTAGAACAGATTTAAATAAAACAATAATCTGATACACAACACTACCCTCAGTTACCTCAGGGGAACTCTCTGAGTTTCTTTCTTTTTTTTTTTTTTTTAATATTTATTTATTTATTTGGCTGCACTGGGTCTGAGTTGCAGCATGCGGGATCTAGTTCCCCGACCAGGGATCGAACCCAGGCCCCCTGCATTGGGAGCGTGGAGTCTTAACCACTGGACCACCAGGGAAGTCCCCTGAGTTTCTTAAATTTTAATAACCCCTGACATGGGACAGAAGGAGAATTTTTACTAATTAGCATTGGCGTTTTATATCAGATAAGAGGACCATTAACTAGATTTAGTAAAGGAGGGAGTATAGTCAGTTTGTAAATATGTCTATTTTAGGCAACAAAGGCAAAATAGAGTTTGTGGGAAACCTGTTTCATAAAAGTCCTTTGAAATTTTTAGACCCAAACAGTCCTTGCTTTCTTGCCCAAAGCATGAACTCACCCTACTTCAAAAAGTTTCTGTAATGATGGTGAGTAGGGATAAACACAATGTTTCAATAATCATAACTGTGATTTTTAAAACCTCTGTGATGGGCACAGTGGCTTTACAGCTTTCCTCCCAGAACCCCCAAGTTCAGTTTTCTGCTCAGTACAACTAAATGGAAGTGGCTTCACTTTGTCTTAAATAATATGAAAATGTCAGAAGAACGTGAAGAGCTTGCACTAGGCAGGTTGGACTCGCAGGCAATAAAGCATGTTTTTCAGCTGCTGTTTTGGTTTGCTGCTGAAGCCTTTGAAGAGAATCGTGTTCAAAGGAGCCCTTTGCCCATCAGCATTCACCACCTTCTACATCTTTTGTAGGGCACATCTCCCCAAAGGGAGAGGCCTTGGTAGAAACGGACCACAACCTGTAGATTTCTCCTAGGTCCACGAAGGTAAGTAGTGGCGAGTGCAATGCTGTTTTCAAGGGCTAACTTTACGACAGGGCCAAGACCCGAGGGAGGGCAGTCAGCAGCAGTCACCTGCCCGGGGCTGAGATCTCCCTTTGGTCACAGCGGGGCGCGCCCACATGCTTCCCTACTCACACTCAGAGGGGGACAGGCTGGAAGACACCAGCATAAATAATGGGAACACAGGAGGACAAGTTCGCCAAAGTGCAGGTGCAAAAACCAAAGCAATCCCCTCTGCCTCTGCCAGCCCCGACTTGCCACCAAACCCTAGAGGAGGGGGTGTGTCTCTTAGGTCACAGTAGTTTTCTCTTCATTTTTCTTGATTTAGAAACAAATCAGCAGGGAGGACAAGGTTCTCAAGAACAGAAAAATCAAATCTGAAACAAGAGCAACACAATCTATTGGTAACATTCATCTTTTTCCAGAGGAATATACCTCACTGCTATGATTTTGGGGTGGGAGGTGGGGGGAGTTGCAGTTCAGGAGAAAAATTCAAAATTAAGACAAACTGACCCTCCACCATACAAACTTCAACTGATAAAACAAAAGCACATAAGATTATTTTAAAAGTCAGTTTGAAATAAAACATACACTAGAAAGATACATACTTGGTGGAGGGCATATGGGAATCTTGGCATCTACTTTGCACCATCCTGTATTGTTTTGAATTGTTTACATGCACATTTTTTTTTTTTAATCAGAAAAAAATTATAACAAAGGGGAAAAGAAATCCTTAAAGTCAATTATCTGGGAAGGTTCTAGGCCAGAGTTACATTGTGCAGCTGACCTACTGGGCTAGCTAACAAAGAGATTCTGAGCTGTGCGGCTTATTTTGTAACTGGTATGAGGACTGTGTTCCCTGTGGGAAGTCGGGCACCAACTACTCTTTACCAATGTCCTGGCTGTGGCTGCGCAGAGGGAGGGAGGGTGCATGCTGGCAGCAAGGCAGTGTGTCCCCAAGCAGGCAGGCTGCCTCTGGGGTGGAAGGAGGGCTTTGCTTTCTGGCAGAGGCCTGGGCTGGCCGCACTCAGGAAGTCTATTTGCAGGGCTGATCTAAGGAGCTGGAAGCTCCCAGATCCTACATTTCTGGATTTGTTTGCTTTCAGGGCGTGTAGTCTAGTGCTTTACTACCCGGAGTGTGGTTCCAGCAGCCTGTGGTGTCACCTGGAAACTCCCTAGAAACGAAGAAGCATAGGCTCACCCCATACAGAGTTTGCTCTTTTTTTTATCACAATTCCTAGGGTGACTCATATGCCTATGAAAACTTGTGAAGTGCTGATGGAGTGTGAAAAGTACAGGCCGGGAGCCAAGGGAGTTGCCCTCAGGTCTTGATTTTGCCAGGAACTTGTAGTGGGAACTTAGGGGAAAAAATCATAATGTTTCTGGGCCTGAGCTTCCTCATCTGTTGAAGGAAGAAGCTGTTGCAGAGGCCTTGAGAATCTCTTCTAGCTCGAACATTGCAGACATGTTCATCTGGATGTCTATATGTTGTGGTCTGAAAAGGGCGGGGCAATGGCAACAGCACCCCCAGAATCAGCTGCTGCTGCCGCCATGCCAAACACAAGCCCACTGCTGGGCCCATCTGGGACTGCATATCCCTCCTTCCTTCCTTACCTTTTGGTCCAAACGCTGGTAGTCACTGGCCTTTGGCCGCCGTGTAACTTTGGATCTTTTTCCTTCCAGGACGAAAGCAATAATCTGGGGAAAGGAACAAGACAGCGATGAACAAGTGACTCTCTAAAGACATATTTCAGTCTCTGAAATCAGAGGTAATCACCTGGTGGCCCATTTATTAATGACCCTGACAGTAAAAAGAGCAGGACATCCACAAAAAGGCCCTATTAACAACTGTAAGGAGGACAGGGCCTAGTTACATCAGAATCCTTTATACTGCTAAACAGGAAATGACAGATGCAGGAGGGCTCTTCTGGGCTCTAGCTTGTGGTGGTCTATATGATTTACTCAAGAGCACTTGGTGAAAAGAACCGCCAACTCCTCCCCAACTTAGCCTCCTCCAGGCTGAGTCATCCACCCTCCTTTTATTTTAATATTAAGCAATAATTAATTTGCAGATAAGATAATTATCTTATCTGCAAACGTACTCTTTCACCCCACACTTCGCTTCATCTTAACCTTACCACTCTCATTTCATACCTAAGGTTACTCTCCATGAGGAGCACTTGGATGTAGAATAAGGAATGTACCACTTTTTTTTTTTTTGTGGCTGTGTTGTGAGGCATGCAGGATCTTAGTTCCCTGACCAGGGATCAAACCCGTGCCCCCTGCAGTGAAAGTGCGGAGCCTTAAGCACTGGACTGCCAGGGAATTCCCAGGAATATACCACTTTTACTAAATGTCTTCCCTCATTTCTCACAGCCCTAGACCTTATGGCTATCATGAATTGAATCCTTCAATTTTAACCAGCCTACAGAAACTACTAAATTCTTAGGGCTCAATAAGAAATGAAATCATTTTGGGAAAAGAATCTGAAAATGAGTATATATACATATAACTGAATCACTTTGCTGTACACCTGAAACTAACATGACATTGTAAATCAACTACACTTCAATTAAAAAAGAAAAAAGGAATGCAATCATTTTGTCCTTAGAGTGGTTACTAAGCAACACAACAAACCCTGCTGAAGTAAAAGATGAGTGTATCCATGCAATTTCTGGCCTTTCGTCTAATCAGAAACTCAAATGACTGCAGAATATAGTCCCTGGGCTCTCTGCTGTTGGTGTTGAAGACTATGTAACCATTCTTTCTGCCACTGCACATGGAAAACAAAAGCTTGGGAAAGGAAGCTAGAAATAATAAGACAGGAAGCACTGTCTTTTCGAGAGGGGAAACAGGAAGATAAGGGCTCTAACTACTTACAGACTGTCACATACCCAGGTCCTCTCAGGCTCTGATGGATTGTAAATTCCAAGATTACGGGAGGAGACCCTAATTTGGGTCAGAGCATAATAACGTCCTAAACTTGGCACCTGACGCAACAGCAGAAGGCACTCAGAGGAAACAGACATGAAAACACATGATTTCTAAAAGAAGAATAAAGGACCCTAGCAGGGTCTCAGAAAAAAATGAAGTTTGTTTTTAAATTCCTAGTGCTTACAGGCAGATGAGTGACGGATACCCACACACCAAGCTTTCAGGGTGGAGGAAATCCCATCCCTCCTCTTAAAGCAACTCTTGACTTACCTTCCGCTTATTGTGGTAGGCAATATAGAGGACAGCAACGAGAATGGCTGCTGTCACCAGATATGCAAAGAAGTGGCTGCTCTCTGCACTGGAACTTCCAAGATTATCCTTATAAAGGTCATCCTTCTCCCTACTCCAGGGATTCAAAACTGTGCTTTCACGGTTCTCACTGGAGGCGGAGCCAGGCATTTCTTTCTCGTCTTTGGGTGGTGCACCCTCTTCAGGCTCTGTATCCCCTTCTTCAGTCTCCTTGGGCTCCTCATCTTCAGGTGGTTCTAAAGACTTACCTTCTCCCTCCTGCTGGGTAGAAGAGGGGTCAGACTCTAGCAATCCTTTTTCCCCAGATTCAGTTCTGGAAGCCTGCAGAGCTTTGTCAGCTCGTGTGTTTACATCAGGATTGGTTGGCTCCTTGTTATCAGAAGATGGGCTGGAGACCGAGTTGGTGGACGGGTCTCTGGAGGAATTGCCAAGGCTGTCATTCTTGTGGTGCAGCTTGGATTCCGAATTGCCAGTGACGGCTTTCACGGTGTGCCGCTCGGGTTCCGAATTGCCAGTGACGGCTTTCACGGTGTGCCGCTCGGGTTCCGAACTGCCAGGGACGGCTTTCGTGGTACTCTGACTCAGAGAGGGTCTGTCACTGTGTTCTTGCTCAGGCTGCGGGGTCAAGATGAGCTGCTTGGAGTCTCTTGTAGAAGCCGGACTTGTCACCGGAGCGTGTGTTGTGGTGACTAGCTCAGAAGGGGACTGCCCGGAGCCTGAAATAGAGAAACCGTCTGGCTGAAGAGAGGCAGGCGGGGAGAAAGGAATCCTCAGAACGTTGCAACGGGCAAACAGGGGAAGGGGGTGATGGCGAGCGGAGAGGTGGCGAGGGTCGGGCAGGGAAGAAGTGAGGTCAGGTGGCGACCGGCCACGGTGAGTATGGTGGGCCTGGGGGCGAGAGTGGGATTAGTGGAGGCGGGTCGAGGAGTGGTGGGGTGTGGATGGTCTTACCCGCCACTGCGACGCTCAGCAAAACGAACACAACCCGAAACCTCATCCTGCACAGACTGCGCTTCCGCCCTCTACTGCTCTCGCGAGATCAGCGCGCGGGCTCAGCGCTCATGCCCCACCCCTTCCTGCGTGCGTCTCCCGCAGCCATACCCGGGCGAGGGGCGGGGCTTGGGGAAAGATCCGGCTGTGTGTGGTTCAGCTGTTCTCTCCGGGATGTGATTTCTTTTCTTGCTGTCGGCGCCGTATTGTCCCCTGTGGAAGGCGTATCCACCTTTTTCTGGTTTCTTTGCTACATAGCAGCCGCTACAGACCGTTACTCCCCCTTTTCTTCTTTGCCCTCGTACTTATGAGACAATATAGGCAGAGCAGGAGCTCCCTGGCCCGCGGACGATCCCACGGGAGTGACATCGCTGTGGCCCAGCGCCTCTTCGCCCCATCTTCTGCCTACAGTTCTACCTTCTCCTTCTCTCGCGGTTCTTTCCCTGCCGTACACAAATGTGTGGAAATCTGGAAACGGAAACCCACCCCATCACCTTTGTAGCGGGAGCCTTTGCAACCCTGCTCCCCTCTCTCCTGACCCCACGGAAACTGTGCCCTCCGAGGTCGCCAAAGATCTTTTCTAAAAAGTCCATCCTTTATATGTATTTGTATGGCAGATTCACTTTGCTGTACACCTGAAACTGGCACAATATTGTAAATCAATTTCAATTATACCCAATAAAAATTTAAAGAAAGGGATCTTCCCTGGTGGCACAGTGGTTAAGAATCCACCTGCCAATGCAGCGGACGCGGGTTCGAGCCCTGGTCCAAGATGATCCCACATGCCGCGGAGCAACTAAGCCCGTGTGCCACAACTACTGAGGCTGTGCTCTACAGCCCGTGAGCCACAACTACTGAGCCCGCGTTCCGCAACTACTGAAGCCTGCGCGCCTACAGCCCATGCTCCACAACAAGAGAAGCCACCGCAATGAGAAGCCCGTGCCCTGCAACGAAGAGTAGCCCCCACTCGCTGCAACTAGAGAAAGCCCGCGTGCAGCAACGAAGACCCAAAACAGCCCAAAATAAATAAATAATAAATTAATTTATAAAAAGAAAAAAGAAAATGGCGGGGGATGAGACTGGAGCAGAGCCTCCAGCCAGATTAAGTATTAAATGATCTAGGTTCCCATTAACACAGGTTGAAATGTAATCCTACCAAAAAGGATTACAGCTGCCAGGAGATATAACACTCTTCTGCAGTCTGAGTACAATATTTGGGTTATGTGGCATGCAGTTCTAGTCAGGTGAATTTCTGAAGAATTTTAAGGACTAGTATATGATGTAAATATAGTTTTCAGGAACAAGTACTTTGTTTTGCTACTTTAAAACCTTTTAGTCCAGTGGTTAGGACTCGGCGCTTTCACTGCAGTGGCTGGGGTTCAATCCCTGGTTGGGGAACTAAGATCCCACAAGCCAAGGGGCGCGGCCAAAAGTAAAAATAATAAAATTAAAATAATCTAAAAAAAAACCCTTTGATATGCTTCTCAATGTTTCTCTGTTGTAAGAGAATCTCTCACACACACCCTCATTACTAAGGAGAGAATAAGAATCAAAGAGAAGTGAGAAATCTTTTACAAATTAGTTCAGAACTGTGACTCTGGCTTAAGGAAGTGAACTGGTAAATGAATGTTTCTAAAATTCTCTCCACCTCCCCTAAATAAATACTTGACTAACATTAAAGGATTTGGCTTAGGACAAATGGTTACTAGACTTATCGTGGTGTATTTTGTAATGTATGCAAATGTCAAATCACTATGTAGTATACCTGAAACTAACAATATTGTCCATGAACCATATTTCAATTTTAAAAAAAGGAAAAAAAAAAGGATATTGGCTTGGTACACTCGTGTGTGCGTTTGTGTGCGCTTGTGTCTGTGCATGTACGTAGGGGAATGGCAAATTATTAAGCCTGACCTTGTGTCCATATTATTAGGCAGGAGAGAAAATAAGGGTCCAAATCATACAGAGTTTGTGGGCTATGTCCAGGGTTTTATATTTTATCTTAACATTAACGAGAAGCCATTAAAGCTGTTTAAGTAGGGGAAAGATAGAGTTGGGAATTATTATTTTTTTTGGCTGCATTGGGTCTTCGTTGCTGCGGGCTTTCTCTAGTTGTAGCGAGCAGGGGCTACTCTTCGTCGCGGTGCGCGGGCTTCTCATTGCGGTGGCTTCTCTTGTTGTGGAGCATGGGCTCTTGGCACGCGGGCTTCAGTAGTTGTGGCATGCGGGCTCAGTAGTCGCGGCAGGTGGGCCCTAGAGCACGTGGGTTTCAGTAGTTGTGGCTCGTGGGCTCTAGAGCGCAGGCTCAGTAGTTGTGGCGCAAGGGCTAGTTGCTTCGCGGCATGTGGGATACTCCCAGACCAGGGCTCAAACCCATGTCCCCTGCATTGGCAGGCGGATTCTCAACCACTGTGCCACCAAGGAAGTCCCCAGAGTTGGGAATTTTTGAAGATTAGTCTGGTCGTAGGGTGAAGAATCTACTCTTGGGGTGGTGGGAAGAGAAGAGTGGATTTAGAAGTTAATCAGGTAGGAGGCTGTTGCAATAGTCCTAGTAGGACTAGCAGAGGGACACTGAGAATGGAGGGAAGTGGTTGGACTCAAGATAAATTTGGGAGGTAATACCAACAGACTGGATATAGGATATAGGCCTGGCTTATGTGAGGCACAAATCTACTGTGGCAACTATTTCAGGTGTGTGGTTTTTCTCCAGGAAGTGCTGCTACCTAGAATAGGAGTAGAGAAGGCAGATTTTAGCACTAACTCCTAACTCACACCAATTTTGGTTTAAGGGAATGGTAGGGTGCAACTTGAATAAATCTTAAATTTCCTTGTACTTCTTCGTGATAAAAATACTCAACAAATTTGGAAAAGAAGGGAACTTCCTCAACCTGAAGTGGGCATGTACAGAAACCTCACAACTAACATTATAGTTAATGGTAAAAGACTAGATGCTTTCCTCCTGAGATAAGGAACCATGTCTGCTCCCACCACTTCTACTCAACTTTGTACTGTAAGTAGCCAAGACAATTCAGCAAGAAAACAAAATAAGAAGCATCCAGGTTGAAAAGGGAGAAGTAAAACTATCTCTGTTTTCAGATAACATGATCTTGTATAAAGAGAATCCTGAGGATTTTCTAAAAATTTATTAGGACGAGTTCAGCAAGGATGTAAGATGTGAGATCAATATATAAAAATCAATTATATTTCTATACACTTGCAACAGACAATCTAAAAATGAAATTAAGAAAAATTCCATTTACAGTAGTATCAAAAATAATAAAATAAAATTTAAGAATAAATTTAACAAAAGAAATGCAAAACGTACACTCTGAAACAATAAAGTATTACTAAAAAAAACTAAAGAAGCCCTAAATAAATGGAAAGACATCCCATATTCATGGATTGGAAGACATAATTGTTAGAATGCCTGTGCTCCCCAAATTGATCTACCAACACAATCCCTATAAAAATCCCAGGTGGCTTCTTTGCAGAAATTGACAAGCTGATACTAAAATTTATACGAAAATGCAAGAGACCCAGAATAGCCAATACAGGTTTGAAAAAGAAGAACAAAATCAAAGGACTCTCATTTCCCAATTTTAAAACTTATTACAAAATTACAGTAATTAGGACAGTGTGGTACAGGCATAAAGATATATAGATGAACGGAATAGAATTGAGAGTCAGGAAATAAACCTATATATTTATGGTCAGTTGATTTTTGACAAGGGTGCTGACTGTTCAACGGGGGAAAGAATAGTGTTTTCAACAAACGGTGCTGGGATAACTGGCTAATAAACATATGAATGGTTGTTCAACATCATTAGTATTAGTTGGGTAAATGCAAATCAAAATCACAGTGAGATATCACCTCACACCTGCTATAATGGCCATCATCAAAAAAACCCCACGAATAACAAATGTTGGTGAGGATGTGGAGAAAAGGGAACCTTCGTACACTGTTGGTAGGAATGTAAATTTGTGCAGCCACTGTGGAAAACAGTATGGAGGCTTCTCAAAAAACTAAAAATAGAACTACCATATGACCCAGCAATTCCATTCCTGGCTATATATCTGAAAAAAAACATAAACACTAATTCGAAAAGATACATGCACCCCAATGTTCATAGCAGCATTATTTACAATCGCCAAGATATGGAAGCAACCTGAGTGTCCATCAACAGATGAGTGGGAAAAGAAGATGTGGTGTATATATACAATGGAAAACTACTCAGACATAAAAAAAACACAAAATTTTGTCTTTTGCAGCAACGTGGATGGACTTGGAGGGCATTATGCTAAGTGAAATAAGTCAGACAGATAAAGACAAATACTGAATGACATCACTTATATGTGGAATCTAAAAAATACAACAAACTAGTGAATATAACAAAAAAGAAGCACACTCAAACAGATATAGAGAACAAACTAGTGGTTACCAGTGGGAGAGTGGGTGGTACAAACTACTGGGTGTAAGATAGGCTAAAAGATATAATGTACAACATGGGGAATATAGCCAGTATTTTGTTATAACTGTAAATAGAGTGTAACCTTTAAAAACTGTATTCAAAAAAAAAAAGAAAATAATATGTTGGTGAGGATGTGGAGAAATTGGAGCCCTCAGACATTGCTGATTGGAATGTAAAATGTTGTAGCTGCTTTGAAAAAGTTTGGCAATTCCTCAAAATGTTAAACATAGAATTACCAATATGACCCAGCAATCCCACTTCTACATATAAACTCCGAAGAATTGAAAACAGGGACTCAAACGTTATATTTGTATGTGAAAGTTCACAGCAACACGATTCACAATAGCCAAAATATGGAAACAACCCACGTGTTCATCAGTAGATGAATAAACAAAATGTAGTTTATACATACAATGGACTATTATTCAGCCATAAAAAGGAATGAAGTTCTGATATCAATACAAGCTACAATATGGATGAACCTTGAAAACATTATGCTAAGTGAAATAAGCCAGACATGAAGGGACAAGTATTGTATGATTCTACTTATATGAAGTACCTAAAATAGGCAAATTTATAAAGATATAAAGTAGATTGCAGGTTCCTAAAGTCTGGGGGGAGGGAGGAATGGGGAGTTAATATTTAATAGGTATGGTGTTTCTGTTTGGGATGATGAAATAGTTCTGGAAGTTGTTAGTGGTTACGGTTGCACAACATTGTGAATGTACTTAGATTGTCCACTTATATATATATAAAATATATAATATATATATTTTATATTTTTTATATTTACCACAATTTAAAAAGCTTTATGTCCGAGTAGGGTAAAAAAATCTGGCAAGTACTCAAAAAAAGGTAAAGGAAGACAAGGCTTAAAAAAAATGAAATTCTGATACGTTACAACATGAATGCACCTTGAAAACATTATGCTAAGTTAAATAAGCCAGGCACAAAAGGACAAATGTTTTATGATTCCATTTATATGGAATATTTAGAATAGGCAAATTCATTGAAAGAGAAAGTAGATTAGAGGTTACCAGGGGCTGAGGGGAGGGGAATGAGGAAGTTATTGCTTAATGGTTATAGAGACTCTGTTTGGGGTGATGAAAAGTTTTGGAAACAGATAGTGGTGATGGTTGCACAACACTGTGAAGGTAATTAAAGCCACTGAATTGTACACCTAAAATGGTTAAAGTGGTGAATTTTGTTATTTATCTACTTTACCATCATAAAAAAAAAAAAAAGGGAATGATGTGCCGATACAGGTTACAACATGGATGAATCTTGAAAATACTCTGCTGAAAGAAGTCAGTGAGAAAGGACCACATAGTGTATGATTCCATTTAAACGAAATGTCCAGAACAGAAAAATCCAGAGATAGAAAGTAGATTCATGGACGTAGAAAATGGACTTGAGGACACGGGGAGGGGGAAGGGTAAGCTGGGATGAAATGAGAGATTTAGCATTGACATATATACACAACCAAATGTAAAATAGGTAGCTAGTGGGAAGCAGCCGCAAAGCACAGGGAGATCAGCTCGGTGCTCTGTGATCACCTAGAGGGCTGGGATAGGGAGGATGGGAGGGAGATGCAAGAGTGAGGGGATATGGGGATATATGTATATGTATAGCTGATTCACTTTTGTTATACAGCAGAAACTAACACAACATTGTAAAGCAATCACACTTCAATAAAGAAGTTAAAAAAAAAAAAGTAGCTTCATGGTTGTTTAGGGCTGGACGTGGGGATGGGGGTGTGAGGAGGAAGAAGTGGAGGGTAAGTTCTGAAGAGTACGGGGATTCTTTTTGAAGTAACGAAAATGTTCTGAAGTCCAGTGTGATGATGGGTACACAACTTTGAACAGTCAAAACCACTGAATTGTATACTTTACGTGTTGTGTGTTTTTTTTTTTTTTGTCTGTGCTGGGTCTTCGTTGCTGCACGCAGGTTCTCTAGTTGCGGCGAGCGGGGGCTACTCTTTGTTGTGGTGCGCATGCTTCTCACTGCAGTGGCTTCTCTTGTTGCGGAGCACGGTCTCTAGGAGCGCGGGCTTCAGTAGTTGTGGCACGCGTGCTCAGTAGTTGTGGCTCACGGGTTCTAGAGCACAGGCTCAGTAGTTGTGGCGCACGGCTTAGTTGCTCCGCAACATGTGGGATCTTCCTGGACCAGGGATTGAACCCATGTCCCCTGCATTGGCAGGCGGATTCTTAACCACTGCGACACCAGGGAAGTCCCGCATTGTACACTTTAAATGGGTGAATTGTATGTTATGTGAATTATACCTCAATAACACCGTAACAACAAAAAAAATTAATTGCAGTGCTAGATACATGCAAAGCAATCCAAGGATACCTCTCCTATCTTGGCAAATACAAGAAGACAAACGAAAATAAAAAGATTCATCCCTTTGTATCTCATTTATCTATACTGACTGGTCTGTGCACATTCGAGGCTGGAAACTGGGTTGAATTTTTCTAGTCGTGTCAGGAATGATTTATATCCCCTTCCAATAAGCGGCATTCCTCCTTTGCATGTCTGCAAAAATCTCACACAGGGCTTGGTGTGAAGAAGGGGGCTTGATTCAAGAAAAGGACTAAAATACTCAGAAAAGGTCTTGCAACTGCAATTTTATTTTCTTTTGTGAAAATAAACAACTGGGAGTTTAAATTGCTCCAAAAAACCCCATAAAAATGAAAAGAAATACACACAGAAGAAGCATGTGAGGTGATGGGGGAGGGAGGAGGGTCTTTAGAGCTTTGGCAGATTGTGCTAGCACGGACCCGGGTGACAGGAGCCAGACCTTGGAGCCAGGTCCTGTCTGCCACTCTGGGGCTGTGAGGGAACATCTCGACTGGTAAGGGGGGTGGTACACAGGCTTCTCACTGAGGAAGTGGCAGGCACCTTGAGTCCCTTTAAATGCGGGAAAGAAACCACTGCAGAGGACCTCTTCCCCCACCAAAAGCTGGAGACTGGGGCATTAGGGCCACTGAGGGAAAGGGGATGCTGGTGGAGACAAACGAGGCCAAGGTGTCTTCACACATGGTGACAGCCTTACACTGGGCAGAGAATGAAGATGAAGGCAAGAACCCATGGAGCTGAGCAAAGGAGAAGAACGTGGGCCAAGTTAAAAGGGAATGTCCAGGAGTGGGACGTAGATGAAGAGGCTGCGGGCTAGAAATGGCAGCAACGGCCAACATGCAGGCTGGGTGGGGGAAGCCGGGACGCGGGGGGACGATGGGAAGAGGGAGGAGGGCAGAGAGTCCAGGAGGTAGAGACAGAGGTGCCTTCTGCCCAGGTCCATCCACCGCTGCACATACAGGAAGAATAACACACTACTTTTCATTTCTTGTTTTTTAAAGATTTTTTTTGTTTGTTTTGTTTTGTTTTTTAAAAAAGCCTTAAGATCAGCTACTGGTTACATCTACAAAACGTAAAGTGCTGCTGTTACCAGTCACTTTACAGAACAGTCCAGAGTGGTCAAATATTGACCAATAAAGTTTCCTTTTTTTTTTTCTTCTTCTTCTTCTTCTTCTGCGTCATTACTACTCGATGAGTCACGTGACAGCCTGCATAGGTCAGGGGGCAGCTTAGTGGGCAGACTTGGTAACCAAGGAAAGAGGCTGGGCCTGGAGCACGGGGAGGGCCTGGTGGGCATGGAGCGTGGCTGGGAAGGAAGGGGGGGACGTCAGCAGAGCTGTGGGCACAGACCCCAGGGGGAGGGGCCGGGACAGGACGGGGGGCTGGCTGCCCATCTGGCCAGAGGAGGTGGCGGCAGCCTTCGCTGACAGGAAGGCAGCCGAGTGGAGAGCCAGCTGGGCCCGGGTCTCTGGCTTGGTGGTGAGGGAGAGGGGCTGGGCTTGCTCCGAGTGGGTGGCGGCCGGGGCAGCCGGGGAGGCCAAGGCCGTGGAGGGGGTGGCCGGCGAGTCCAGCATGCTGCCGTGGGAGGAGGCAGGGCTGTCACAGGGCTTCTCAGGGGGTAGGTACTGGACACATGGCTTCTTGCTTTTGGAGGCCAGAGCACCTAGGGGAAAAAAAAACCACACGAAAGAGTTAGCAGCTAGGAGCACGGGGGGAGGCGGAGGTTGCCGAGGAAGCCCAGCTGTACACATCAACTCCGGAAACAAGAATGCGTACAGGGAGGGACGTGAGAACCTGAAATGACGGCTATGGCTTTCAAGACACCTAGAGCACAGACAAGGGGCAATGCCCAAATGCCAAAGACCCATTCAGTACCTGCCTGGAAGGAAAATAGCTCAGCCTATCACATCATCATCTTCCTGCTGAAAGCTCATCATTCTGGGGATGGATCTCCACTCAATTTGCTTTAAGATCTTTGGTTTATGGTGCTGTCAGAGATAGTATAGCACCTGCTAAGCAACGTGGTATACAGTGGATTTTGCATCATATACATAGTTAACTTACATGTACTCCTATGGAGATGAATACGCAAATTATACAGATATTAGAAAGGTAGGAAAGGAGATGAAAAGAAAAGTAAGGTGATAAAAAGCACTTTAGGGGACTTCCCTGGCGGTCCAGGGGTCAGGACTTGGCGCTTTCACTGCTGTGGCTCCGGGTTTGATCCCTGGTCAGGGAACTAAGATCCCACAAGCCGGGTGGCGCAGCTCCCTCACCGCCCCCCGCCCCCCAAAAAGCACTATAGATGGAACTAAACAAGTTCTGCACTTGTCCTGGAGTGAGCATGAGATGGGAGGCTTGACTGAAATACTGGTCACAGTGTGAGCATCTCTGTGCTGGGTGTGATTCTGGTGTAAAAAGATACAGTACATATTTGTGGCACAAAGGGGCCCCCCCCAATCCAAGTGAACAATTATTTCTGATATTCGACCAAACAAACATTGGAGGAAAACCTGATTCTACTGGATTCACTGATAGGTGATAATGTCAATCTCTAATGGGCTGCCTTCCTAAGGGAATTTCAAGGATCATTTCAGCGACATTCAGTTTTTACCTTATGCATTGATTTTAGAACCTAACCCTCAAATAAGACACAACTCAACTGAATTGAAAAGAGCCTTCCAAGTGACAAAGTGCTGGACCATTTAACAAGCAGAGTGACTGGAAAAATCCCTTCACTTCTTCGAGCCTCTTAACAGATCATCTCCAAAAAGGGGATAATAATAACACACCCCCTGAGTGTACATAAGGCTGAGGCCTTGAAAATGGCAGCTATCATAATACGGCATTGTCACCGTGTCCATCAGAGACCCGGGTACAAAGTGCCGGCAGGTTGTAGCTGGGATAGTGGGAAAAAAGAAGTAAAGATGCAGGGCCCTCCTGAAGACTCACCGTCTGCCTCCTGGACTTGCTGCTGGGACTGGGTCTGGGAAAGCTGCTTTTCTCGCTTCCTCTTCTTTTTCTTACCCTGAAAGATAACAGCCAAAGGAAGAGGTAACCAGGGACAGAATAACCGGCTTTCTGCGGGACTCCCAGCTATCAAGTGGGGAGACAGGATACTTCCTGTACTGGGCACCCAGATCACACTCCCCACGGCAGCCTCACAAGGTGGCACAGTGAGCCTTCCTGGAACACCGCTTCCCTCCCCCACTGGATCCCTTCCCTCCAGCTCCGGTGCCCTGGCTTTCTCGGAAGGCCTCATTCTTTCCCTGCCCTTCAGGCTTTTTTTTTTTTTTTTTTCAGGCTTATTTTTCCATTTCTCTCCCTAGAACAGTGTAAGGTTCCTGATCTTTTCTGAGGGGTCCCAGGTCTCACTGAAAATCTAATGCAGCTGGGAATTCCCCAGCTGTCCAGTGGTTAGGACTCTGTGCTTTCACTGCCGAGGGCGTGGGTTCAATCGGCAAAAAAAAAAAAACCAAATAAACAAACAAAACCCCCAAAAAACTAATGTAGCTATGTAGCCTTTTAGCACAAAAAAAAGCAAGTAAGAACATACATACAAAAACCTTCCCAGTTTCAGGGAGTTATCAGAAGCGCGGGCAGTGGCTGGTCTCTGAGCATTGGTCTCTCACGCATTGGTCTCTGAGCCCCAGGTTGGGAACCGTTGGCTAGAGACACTGACCACAGAGCTAGCACACAGCTCACACTGCACCCTGAATTATGGAATTAAAGGCTGAGTCCACTTCCAATGGGACAGGCACAAATTGGAGTCTGTCCTCAGGATACCAAACCATGGCCTTGTTGCCCTCCTGAGAACTAAAATGTCTTATCTCCAGAGAAATATAGACTTCTCCCTGGCCTCCCTGGAAGCTGACTCCGTTGATAGGGTCCTCTGTCCCTGGAGTGACAGCTTCCTTTTCCCCTCTTCCTCTCGCAGAGGCTGCTCCTGGTGTCTGATGGGCACGTACGTAGTTGTCCCGGGCTGACCAGGTCGGGTAGAGCTGCGAGTGAAGCTGCCGCTCCTTCCGGGCCAGTTCGTAGTACTTGGCCTGTTCTTCTCGGGACAGGTTTGTGCCACTGCGGGAGAGAGGACCAGCGAGGGACAGAGCGGTGAGCGCAGGGGCGCTGAGCCGCACAGCCCGGAGCACAAGGGCAGGCCTTACCTTTCTCCCCAGGATCTGGTTAATGGCTGCACTTTCCTTCAGGGTGCACTCGGCCACCACCTTGGCCCTCATCTCCTTCATATATAACATGAAGGCGTTAAGAGGCTTCTTCACGTGGGGTTTCTTTTCTTCCTCTTTTTTCACCGTGACGGGTGATTTCCTGGGGAGTCATAAGGCTGTAGGTTAGCTGGTGTCAGCTGTCATCTCTCTAGGAGGCTAAGTGCTGTCTGCCTCTGGGGAGGGGAGAGGCTGTCGCTTGGATGATAATGCAGGTGGCCCGGGGTTGCTTTCAGAGCCTGAGCACCTAGCTCCTAGCCTCTGACTGACCTCCGGCCATGTTCTAGGAAAGGACAACCTCCTGACAAAGGAGCGGAGGGTGGTGGTGAGAGCTGGGATGCACTGGCCGCAGGTGAGAAAGAGGAGGGGGCAGGGCACTTCAGGCAGAAACGGAGAGGGGAGGTCTCCTTGGCTACGAGGCACCGACTTTGGCTTTCCTGCTGTCTTTATGGCACAGTGGACAAAGCACAGGCCTTGGTGCTGGGCCACAGCTCTGCCACCGGTCAGCCATTGTGACCTTGAGAATATTCTCCTTTCTGCGGCCCTTACAATTTCGAGTGTATGGGGGGGGGGGGGGGGGGGGGGAGAAGGAAGCTAAAAGCTCTCTCAGGTTCTCTTTCAGCCTCAAAGTCCTGGTTGTAAAACTTTCCTGAATGTGAGAAGAGATGCACGGTGTCTCTGAGAGGATGGGAACTCCAGGGGTCAAAGGGAAACAGTTCCCAAGGAGAGGGTGTTGTAGTTGAGGAAGCTGCCGGGCTGCCAGCTGAATGTCCCCAAGAAAGCAACCAATGGCACTCGCTGCTCAGAGACTGGCCACCCCCCATCAGGCTGCCTGTTACTCACGCGATCACGGCCGGGCTCAGGCTGGGGGGCGCCGGTTCCTGCTTGACGATGGGGGAGACGATGGAGGGGTGGGGGATCCCTGAGGTGGGCAGACCAGGCTGGGCCGGAGCCCACCATGTGAGGGGAGAACCGACTGGAAACCAGGCTATGTACCAGATGGAAACAAAGGACAACAGAGGGATTGAGGCAGAATGCTTATCCACCCACAGAGGATGTGGCGGGCCCCCAGTCTTGGTGGCGGAGGCATGTAAACACCTCTGCTGTGGCAGCGTTGGAGCAACGCAAGGCCATGCACTGACCTCGACAGAACCGGTTTGGGAAACACCCAACAAACCTCCCTTCCCCCACAAGCGCGCAGGTTTCCTATATCTGGTGCTGAAAGCAGGTAGGATGAAAAACACAAAAGAAGACGCAGCGGGTCTGAGGCCAGGGTACACAGGGGGGAAAGAAGGGCTTAGGCTGTGGGTTGCACTTCTTTTGTCATTGGCGGTACCACTGTCAGGCAGATCGGCCACTGAGACAGAAATCCCCTTTCACTGTTCCCCTCTCCTGACATCATTGCAGGAACAATTAATCTCCCAGCCTCCGGCTTCAGAGTGACGTACTCAAAATGCTTCAGTGCCACAAAGCCCAGCCTAGCCCGTGAGGGGACGTGCAGGAGGGTTGAGTGCGAGGGCTTTGAAATGCTTCTCTTAGAGAGATGGGGCAAGAGCGAGCTGAGCCTATGGTCTCCATCCCCACCTTATCAGAGAGGCGGGAGGAAAGGGTGAGCACCTGCCCTCCTCGCTTACTGCCAAGAGAAAGCTGTTGTAAACGGTCCAGAATGGCAGGGACGCTGGTAGACAACCATTCCCTGCACTGCCACTTCCTGCTCACAGCTCCAGCCCCAGGACTCACCTGGACATTGAGGCATTCATGGCGAGGGCAGGGTAGGGGTGCCGGAAGCCGCCGGGGAGGAAGGGAGTACATGGGCTGTCCTTGCCTATAAGGGCCAGGAGCAAGGAAATCTGGTCAGCAAATTGCTAAAATGGGAATGTTCAGGACAGGGAAGGAGAGGCAGTTGGGAAGAAAGGATGATAAGTAAAGGCAGGAAGTAGGAAGGAAGAGTTGGGGGGACCACTGCCCTGGGGAGAGCAGGGAGGTCTGAGTCCTGGGCTTTGGTGAGAGGGCTCCACGTGGGGGGGGTGGGGCGTCTGTATACGGACCACCAGGACCGGCTGGAGGTACAGAAGTTAGAACTCAGCATATAAGGAAGGAGGGGGGTAAGAAAGGCTGTAAGTTTCCTTACCTGTGGGACGAGCCAGCCGAGGGGATGGGGGATTTGCCCGACAGCTCCGGGCAGCCAGTGGGTAATACGGAGCACAGTCAGAGGGTGAGGGGGCCGGGGGATTCCTGCTTCCAAAGAGAGATGTGTCAGACAATTCCTTGGCCCTACATTAACACCTTAAAATAATATCAAACAGGAGGTTCCTTGCCCTATATTCCCAGGTGCCCTGGAGCTTGGAAGGCCCTTTCTTTTATTATCCCTGCCCTCTGTCACCAGTAACTTCCAGCTGCTCATACAGGAGTCGTCCAAGACACAGGCAGGAAATTTTGGACTGAGAGACCCAAGATATCCCCAGAGTCATCAGCTAGAAAAGCTGCCTCATTCATGGAAAGATAAACTTTGGATCTCTGTTCCACATTTGTCCTCCTCATTATCTGTAACTTGTACTAGCTGTGATTTCTCTAAAGAGGAGCTCCAAAAATGCTTTGACCCATGGAAACTCTATGGGAATTTTATGAAGACTATGGCTCCCTCTGGGATGGAGTTTGGGTGAGCAAGTTAAAAACAACAAGCCAACTCAGTCTACTGCTTTATAGCTATACTTATGTCTGGCTAGACTGTTTACTTCCATATGTTCAGTTTAGGGCATAGGTTTTGGTTTAAGGAGGCACAGCCTGCAGCCGGCTAGACTTCAAAGTCAATGAGAAAGGAGATTTTTTTTCCCCTTCCAGGTCATTCCAATCTTAAAGTTTTAAGAGATTCTAAAGTAAAAGAAGCAGTGGCAGAGCAACACCAAATGCTTGCTGTGGAGCCAGGCCCTATGCATCATCTCGTTTAATCTCCTTCCATCCTCACAATGACCCAGTGATGCAGAAGGGACACGTAAGGCACTGATGAGCGAACTGAAAAGGCTAAACTTAGTGGGCAGGGTTAGAGACAATTCAGAGTTGGAGACACGGTTTGAACCCAGGTCTGTCTGATTCCAGGGCTGAAATACTCCCCGAGAAGAAAAGCCCACCCCCGCTGGAGCTGTGGAGCTGGTCCAGCCTGAGCAGCCGCTGACTCACCTGTCTTTGGATCGATCTCTGGGGAGAGGTGTGTGGGAGGGGAGCCAGGGGAGAAGTGGTCGTTGCTGTAGGTGATGAGGGGCGTCAACGGATGCATGTGGTGCGGGTGCTGAACAACAGGAACTTTATTAGACTGAAAGACAGAGAGAAAAAGACTAGGGACAGTTGCCAAGGAGATGGAGGGTACGGGCAGACCTCAGAGATACTGCAGGTTCCGTTTACTGCTTTATTTGCAGTAAAGCAAATCACACACAGTTTTTGGTTTCCCGGTGCATAAATCTATTTTTTTTTTTGAAAAAGAATTTTTTTTTTTTTTTTTGGCTGTGCTGCATGGCGTGTGGGATCTTAGTTCCCTGACCAGAGATGGAACCCGCACCCCCTGCAGTGGAAGAGCAGAGTCTTAACCACTGGACCGCCAGGGAAGTCCCTCCCAGTGCGTATAAAAGTTATGTTTGGGGCTTCCCTGGTGGTGCAGTGGTTGAGAATCTGCCTACTAATGCAGGGGACACGGGTTCGAGCCCTGGTCTGGGAAGATCCCACATGCCGCAGAGCAACTGGGCCCGTGAGCCACAACTACTGAGCCTGCGCGTCTGGAGCCTGTGCTCCGCAACAAGAGAGGCCACGATAGTGAGAGGCCCGTGCACCGCGATGAAGAGTGGCCCCCGCTTGCCGCAACTAGAGGAAGCCCTCGCACAGAAACGAAGACCCAACACAGCCAAATAAATAAATAAATAAATAAATAATTAAAGGTGCTAATAATTAGAAAAAAAAAAGTTATGTTTACACTATACTCTAGTCTGTTAAGTGTGCAATGGCATTAGGTCTAAAAAAATATGCACATACCCTAATTAAAAATACTTTATTGTCAAAAGGTGCTAACTATCATCTGAGCCTTTAGTGAGTTGTAATCTTTTTGCAATAGTGACATCAAAGATCAGTGATCACAGATCAGCATACAAATATAATAATAATGAATAAATTTGAAATATTGCGAGAATTACTGAAATGTGACCCACAGACACAAAGTGAGCAAAGGCTGTTGGAAAAATGATGCCGACAGACTTGCTGGATGCAAGATATTTATAAACCTTCAATTCATAAAAAATGCAATGTCTGCGAAGCACAGTAAAGTACAATAAAACAAGATATGCCTGTAAAACCTGTGGTTATGTACTTGGTTGAATAGGTACCAGGTATTTTCCATGCAACATCCCATTCAGCCCTCGAAGAGTACTTGAGAGAAAGCAGCGGTCTATACAGCAGAGAAGGAACCAACAGAATTAGAGAAGGGATTTACATCCACCCTCCTACGTACCCTCTTCAAAACAGCCCACCATCACTCACTTCATGTGTACTGTGTGGTGCTAAATGCTACAGGCTGCTGAATTATGAACCGTGCTCTGTGTAATCTCAGGGACTTTAGAACACACGCTTTCCTTTTCAGTTTTTTTTTTTTTTTTTTCTTTTTGGCTGCATCGTGCAGCATGAGGGATCTTAGTTCCCCGACCAGGGATCAAACCCATGCCCCCGGCAACGGAAGCGCGGAGTCTTAACCACTGGACCGCCAGGGAAGTCCCTCAACACACGCTTTCCAAATGAACCTCCTAGAAAGGGTAGCTCATGGGTTCACATCTGAGACTGGTAACAGAGCAGTGAGGGAACTGTCACCATCAGACCTCATATAACCAGTTGTCATGTTCAGGGTTTACAGACACCACCAAGAGCACTTAAAACAGTTCTCCCTGGAGAGTTTCAAACACTCTGCTGACCTAATTATCACATTTCATTTACAACACCAGAGAGTGTAAGGAGCACATTTTACGTAACTGTTAAGAAAGCAAAAACACTGGCATGTCACCAACACATCCTGCTTCAGAAATGTTAAAAAAGGGAAAAACCTGTGTGTCCTGGAATTAGTAAACTGAATTAATTTTTAATTGTTTTGACACTGTCTGACTTAACAATAAAGATTTTTATTGTAAAAATGGCTATCGTCCTTATTATAACCTAGCAAAAAAGCTATGCTTATCTTCATTTGAGGAATGAGGAAACTGAGTGGGGAAAGATTAAGTGACTTAGCCTGAGCCACAGGGCTAGTAAGTGGTAGAACTGGATTCCTATCAGCCCTTTATGGCTCTAACACACCAGGCTGTCTTCTCTTGCACTACCTGGCACCTCAACAGCCTAATCAAAACATCTGTCAGAGAAAGGACTGACACACATTTTTTCGGATAATAAGGTAAATGAGTTACAAGTGGAGAAGAGATTTATTAAAAAAGAGATTCGTAAAAAGGATGATGATTTGGTGGCATCTCAGGGGGCCAGAATTCCAAACTTCTGTCTTCCCAGTTGAATGTTTCGTTTCATAGATTCCTGAGCCCTTCTGCCTTTTACTCAGTGCCCCCTGGGTGCTCATCATGCAAGCAACTATATGTACATCTCCTAGGCATTCGTGTGCTGACAGTAATCTTGCTCCATTTTCAGTGGGCTAAGCAGAGATGAGAGGCAGAGTCCTGGAGCAAGGCCTAGAACCCAGGGGCCCAGCTCTCAGACTCACAGAAGTGAGACCAAGAATGCAGATGGTTCATAACCAAAACCACTAGGTGGCGCTGGCACACGGCTGGACCCTGCGGGTACCTCACCTTGAACAACTTCCTATCACCACCTTCAGTGGGCACATTTGACGTTGCACAATAAATTCTAAAATTCTTTTCTTCTTACTGTTTTCACCTGTTCCCTCACTGGCTTTTGAAGAGGTCTCCACGTACATGAACATTCCGCACAAATAAGAGTATAAAAAAATTATTTTAAGGTCAGATTTCTAGGATCCTGATGCAACTCAATGATGCACTGAGGTTTCCTGGAAACAGCTTTGTCTAAAGGGTGATTTTTAGTATCATAAAAGCAATAGAATTATTACTAAAGTGATAGTAAATGATAAAAGAATTACACAGAATGATTACAATTTTTAAAAAACACATAAATTCTATGATTTAAAAAAAAGACTAGAGGCAGTTCCCTGGTGGTCCAGTGGTTAGGACTTGGTGCCTCACTAGCATGGGCTGGGGTTCAATCCCTGGTTGGGGAACTAAGATCCCATCCCACCAGCAGTGCAGCGCAGTGGAAGAAAAAACAAACAAACTAACAAAAAGACTAGAAGCACACCAAAATGTAAACAGTAAGTATATTTGAGTGGTGGGACTACAGGTGCTTTTGTTTTTCTTATTTCCCTTTCTGTATTTTCCAATTTAATTATTACTTACTTAAAACTATACTTATGATGAACACAAATTTCCTAAGAAAGAAATATAAACTATATTATAAAACATTTAGAAAACACAATCACACACACACAAAAAAACAAACCAAAAAAACTCCATAATCACACTAGCCTAACCCAGTCACTATTATCATTTTGGCATATCTCCATTCATTTAGACTTCTTGTACATCTGTTTTTCATTTATATCATTTATAGCCATCTTTTTTTAAATTTAATATTTCAGCTTTATTGAGGTATAATTGACAAATAAGATTGTTATATATTTAATGTGTACTATGTGATGATTGGATATATGTACATAGAGCCATCTTAAAATACTTAATAGTATTATGAATCCTGACTGGCCATGTGCTGTTGAGTTTGGCTTCATCAGAAACTGACAAACAGGACTAAAGGTCTGGAAGGCTCGGGTTCAAGATGGTGGAGTAGAAGGACGTGCGCTCACTCCCTCTTGCAAGAGCAACGGAATCACAACTAACTGATGAACAATCATCAACAGGAAGACACTGGCACTCACCAAAAAAGATAACCCACATCCAAAGACAAAGCAGAAGCCATAATGAGATGGTAGGAGGGGTGCAATCACAATAAAATCAAATCCCATAACTGATGGGTGGGTGACTCATGAACTGGAGAACACTTATACCACAGAAGTCCACCCACTGGAGTGAAGGTTCTGAACCCCACGTCAGGCTTCCCAACCTGGGGGTCCGGCAACTGGAGGAGGAATTCCTAGAGAATCAGACTTTGAAGGCTAGCGGGATTTGACTGCAGGACTTCGAAAGGACTGGGGGAAACAGAGACTCCACTCTTGGAGGGCACACACAAAGTAGTGTGTGTGCATCAGGACCCGGGGAAAGAGCAGTGACCCCATAGGAGACTGAACCAGACATACCTGCTAGTGTTGGAAGGTCTCCTGCAGAGGCGGAGGGTGGCTGTGGCTCACCGTTGGGACAAGGACACTGGAGGCAGAAGTTCTGGGAAGTACTCCTTCGCATAAGCCGTCCGGGAGTCTGCCATTAGCCTCACCAAAGAGCCTGTAGGCTCCAGTGTTGGGTCGCCTCAGGCCAAACAACCAACAGGGAGGAAACTCAGCCCCACCCATCAGCAGACAAGCAGATTAAAGTTTTACTGAGCTCTGCCCACCAGAGCAACACCCAGCTCTACCCACCACCAGTCCCTCCCACCAGGAAACTTGCACAAGCCTCTTAGATAGCCTCATCCACCAGAGGGCAGACAGCAGAAGCAAGAAGAACTACAATCCTGCAGCCTGTGGAACAAAAACCACATTCACAGAAAGATAGACAAGATGAAAAGGCAGAGAGAGGGCTATGTACCAGATGAAGGAACAAGATAAAACCCCAGGAAAACAATTAAATGAAGTAGAGATAGGCAACCTTCCAGAAAAAGAATTCATAATAATGATAGTGAAGATGATCCAGGACCTCAGAAAAAGAATGGAGGCAAAGATCGAGAAGATGCAAGAAATGTTTAACAAAGACCTAGAACAAACAAACAGAGATGAACAATACAATAACTGAAATGAAAAATACACTAGAAGGACTCAATAGCAGAATAACTGAGGCCGAAGAACGGATAAGTGACCCGGAAGACAGAATGGTGGAATTCACTGCTGTGGAACAGAATAAAGAAAAAAGAATGAAAAGAAATGAAGACAGCCTAAGAGACCTCTGGGACAACATTAAACACAACAACATTTGCATTATAGGGGTCCCAGAAAGAGAAGAGAGAAAGGACCCAAGAAAATATTTGAAGAGATTATAGTTGAAAACTTCCCTAACATGGGAAGGAAATAGCCATCCAAGTCCAGGAAGCGCAGAGAGTCCCATACAGGACAAACCCAAAGAGAAACACGCCGAGACACATAGTAATCAAACTGGCAAAAATTAAGGACAAAGAAAAATTATGGAAAGCAGCAAGGGAAAAATGACAAGTAACATACAAGGGAACTCCCATAACGTTAACAGCGGATTTCTCAGAAGAAATTCTACAAGCCAGAAGGGAGTGGCATGATATACTTAAAGTGATGAAAGGGAAGAAGCTACAACCAAGATTACTCTACCGGCAAGGATCTCATTCAGATTCCATGGAGAAATCAAAAGCTTTACAGACAAGCAAAACCTAAGAGAATTCAGCACCACCAAACCAGCTCTACAACAAATGCTAAAGGAACTTCTCTAGTGGGAAACACAAGAGAAGAAAATGACCTACAAAAACAAACCCAAAACAATTAAGAAAATGGTCACAGGAAAATACATATCAATAATTACCTTAAACGTGAATGGATTAAATGCTCCAACCAAAAGACACAGGCTTGCTGAATGGATAATAAAACAAGAACCATATATATGCTGTCTACAAGAGACCCACTTCAGACCTAGGGACGCATACAGAGTGAAAGTGAGGGGATGGAAAAAGATATTCCAAGTGAATGGAAATCAAAAGAAAGCTGAAATAGCAATACTTATAGCAGACAAAATGGACTTTAAAATAAAGAATGTTACAAGAGACAAGGAAGGACACTACATAATGATCAAGGGATCAATCCAAGAAGAAGATATAACAATTATAAATATATATGCACCCAACATAGGAGCACCTCAATACTTAAGGCAACTACTAAGAGCTCTAAAACAGGAAATCGACAGAAACACAATAATAGTGGGGGACTTTAATACCTCACTTACACCAACGGACAGATCATCCAAACAGAAAATTAATAAGGAAACAGAAGCTTTAAATGACACAATAGACCAGATAGATTTAATTGATATTTATAGGACATTCCATCCAAAAACAGCAGATTACACTTTCTTCTCAAGTGCTCACAGAACATTCTCCAGGATAGATCACATCTTGGGTCACAAATCAAGCCTCAGTAAATTAAGAAAATTGAAATCATATCAAGCATCTTTTCTGACCACAATGCTATGAGATTAGAAATGAATTACAGGGGAAAAAACGTAAAAAACACAAACACATGGAGGCTAAACAATACATTAATAAATAACCAAGAGATCACTGAAGAAATCAAAGAGGAAATCAAAAACTACCTAGAGACAAATGACAAGGAAGACACGACGATCCAAACCTATGGGATGCAGCAAAAGCAGTTCTAAGAGGGAAGTTTATAGCTATACAAGCCTACCTCAAGAAACAAGAAAAACCTCAAATAAACAATCTAACCTTACACCTAAAGGAACTAGAGAAAGAAGAACAAACAAAACCCAAAGTTAGCAGAAGGAAAGAAATCATAAAGATCAGAGAAATAAATAAAATAGAAACAAAGAAAACAATAGCAAAGATCAATAAAATTAAAAGCTAGTTCTTTGAGAAGATAAACAAAATTGATAAACCATTAGCCAGACTCATCAAGAAAAAGAGGGAGAGGACTCAAATTAATAAAATTAGAAATGAAAAAAGAGAAGTTACAGACACCACAGAAATACAAAGTATCCTAAGACACTACTACAAGCAACTCTATGCCAATAAAATGGACAAGCTGGAAGAAATGGACAAATTCTTAGAAAGGCATAACCTTCCAAGACTGAACCAGGAAGAAATAGAAAATATGAACAGACCAATCACAAGTAATGAAATTGAAACTGTGATTAAAAATCTTCCAACAAACAAAAGTCCAGATGGCTTCACAGGTGAATTCCATCAAACATTTAGAGAAGAGCTAACACCCATTCTTCTCAAACTCTTGCAAAAAATTGCAGAGGAAGGAACACTACCAAACTCATTCTATGAGGCCACCATCACCCTGATACCAAAACCAGACAAAGATACTACAAAAAAAGAAAATTACAGACCAATATCACTGATGAATATAGATGCAAAAATCCTCAACAAAATACTAGCAAACAGAATCCAACAACACATTAAAAGGATCATACACCATGATCAAGTGGGATTTATCCCAGGGATGCAAGGATTCTTCAATATATGCAAATCAATCAATGTGATACACCATATTAACAAATTGAAGAAGAAAAAGCATATGATCATCTCAACAGATGCAGAAAAAGCTTCTGAAAGAATTCGACGCCCATTTATGATAAAAACTCTCCAGAAAGTGGGCACAGAGGGAACCTACCTCAACATAATAAAGCCCATATATGACAAACCTACAGCAAACATCATTCCCAATGGTGAAAAACTGAAAGCATTTCCTCTAAGATCACGAACAAGACAAGGATGTTCACTCTCACCACTATTATTCAACATAGTTTTGGAAGTCTTAGCCACGACAATCAGAGAAGAAAAAGAAATAAAAGGAATACACATTGGAAAAGAAGGAGTAAAACTGTCACTGTCTGCAGATGACATGATACTACACGTAGAGAATCCTAAAGATGCCACCAGAAAACTACTAGAGCTAATCAATGAATTTGGTAAAGTTGCAGGATACAAAATGAATGCACAGAAATCTCTTGCATTCCTGTACACTAATGATGAAAAATCTGAAAGAGAAATTAAGGAAACACTCCCACTCACCACTGCAACAAAAAGAATAAAATACCTAGGAATAAACCTACCTAGGGAGACAAAAGACCTGTCTGCAGAAAACTATAAGACACTGATGAAAGAAATTAAAGATGATACCAACAGGTGGAGAGATGTACCATGTTCTTGGATTGGAAGAATCAATATTGTGAAAATGACTACACTACCCAAAGCAATCTACAGATTCAATGCAATCCCTATCAAATTACCAATGGCATTTTTTACAGAACTAGAACAAAAAATCTTAAAATTTGTATGGAGACACAAAAGACCCCGAATAGCCAAAGCAGTCTTGAGGGAAAAAAAAGGAGTTGGAGGAATCAGACTCCCTGACTTCAGACTATACTACAAAGCTATAGTAATCAAGACAATATGGTACTGGCACAAAAACAGAAATATAGATCAATGGAACAGGATAGAAAGCCCAGAGATAAACCCACGCCCCTATGGTCAACTAATCTATGACAAAGGAGGCAAGGATATACAATGGAGAAAAGACAGTCTCTTCCATAAGTGGTGCTGGGAAAACTAGACAGGTACACATAAAAGAATGAAATTAGAACACACCCTAACACCATACACAAAAATAAACTG
Organism: Balaenoptera musculus; assembly: GCF_009873245.2. Classification (NCBI taxonomy): domain Eukaryota; kingdom Metazoa; phylum Chordata; class Mammalia; order Artiodactyla; family Balaenopteridae; genus Balaenoptera; species Balaenoptera musculus. The sequence goes on from NC_045797.1 coordinate 15,058,728, forward strand.
AAAATGGATTAGAGACCTAAATGTAAGACCGGACACTATAAAACTCTCAGAGGAAAACATAGGAAGAACACTCTACGACATATACCACAGCAAGATCTTTTTTGATCCACCTCCTAGAGTAATGGAAATAAAAACATAGATAAACAAATGGGACCTAATGAAACTTAAAAGTTTTTGCAAAGCAAAGGAAACTACAAACAAAACGAAAAGACAACCTTCAGAATGGGAGAAAATATGTGCAAACGAATCAATGGACAAAGATTAATCTCCAAAATATATAAACAGCTCATGCAGCTCAATATTAAAAAAACAAACAACCCAATCCAAAAATGGGCAGAAGACCTAAATAAACATTTCTCCAAAGAAGACATACAGATGGCCAAGAGGCACATGAAAAGCTGCTCAACATCACTAATTATTAGAGAAATGCAAATCAAAAGTACAATGAGGTATCACCTCACACCAGTTAGAATGGGCATCATCAGAAAATCTACAAACAACAAATGCTGGAGAGGGTGTGGAGAAAAGGGAACCCTCTTGCACTGTTGGTGGGAATGTAAACTGATACAGCCACTATGGAGAACAGTATGGAGGTTCCTTAAAAAATTAAAAATAGAATTACCATATGACCCAGCAATCCCACTACTGGGCATATACCCAGAGAAAACCATAATTTAAAAAGACACATGCACCCCAATGTTCATTGCAGCACTATTTACAATAGCCAGGTCATGGAAGCAACCTAAACGTCCATCGACAGACGAATGGATAAGGAAGATGTGGTACATATATACAATGGAATATTATTCAGCCATAAAAAGGAATGAAATTGGGTCATCTGTAGAGACGTGGATGGACCTAGTGACTGTCATACAGAGTGAAGTAAGTCAGAAAGAGAAAAACAAGTATCGTATATTAATGCATATATGTGGAACCTAGAAATATGGTACAGATGAACCGGTTTGCAGGGCAGAAATTGAGACACAGATGTAGAGAACAAACGTATGGACACCAACGGGGGAAAGTGGCAGTGGGGGGTGGTGGTGGTGGTGTGATGAATTGGGAGATTGGGATTGACATATATACACTAATATGTATAAAATGGATAACTAATAAGAACCTGCTGTATAAAAAAGTAAAATAAAATTTAAAAATTCAAAAAAAATAAATAAAAAATCAAAGAAAAAACAAGGTAAGGGGTGTTGGGAAGATAGATGAAATAAACACAGCAGAATACTGATGGTTGTTAAGGCTAGGAGATGGGGACATGGGATTTCTTTGTACTGTCTTGTTTTGTATATGGTTGAAAAATTTTGCAATAAAATTTTTAAAAAGAAACTGACAAACAGCACCGAATGGGCGGCAGAGTTAAGTACAAAGCAGGGAAATGTGAGTTATATTTGAAAATGCAGGTCCCTCACTTTAACACTCCATGAGTTATTATTATTGGTTCCCATTAGGTGGCATCATTTTCCATAAAATGGACTGGAAAGTGGTGGGTTCACAGAAAGAAAGAGGAAGGTAGACTTTTCCTTGGTCAGGCTGGGAAGACGAGGCCTCTGGGACTGATTAGCAAAGATCACTCTCTTTAGGGCTGACTCCAGGAAAGCTCTCTTAGGAGGCTACCATCCCAAGAAAAGTTCCCGCTTTTTTTACTCCTTCGCTGTCCCCAGGGGCAGGATGTCCACAGCATAAACCCAGGCCAAGGGCAGGAACTCTGAGAACCACCACACACCTCTCAGTGGACAGCCTGCTGTGCAAAGAGCACGCCCAACCCAGGGTACAGGTGTCCCCTGGGCAAGGTAGCCGAGTCCAGTTTTATCCAAAGAAGAGCATCTCAGAGCTGCCTTGGACCTGAATCCTTCTAGCCCATCACGCAGACCCACCCCTTTCCCAGCTCAAGTGTTTTCTTGTCTATTTTGGTCTGTTTCTAGGGTTGGTCCAAGCCAAAGTTCTCCTTGAAACTCCTGGTCCTGAGGAAGCAATTCATCCTCTCTTCTACTGTTCATGACTTTCTTCCAAGCTCTAAGTAAAGCCAACGCTCCACTGCAGATGGACCAGCCACCTCTCCACAAACCGTCCTTCCATGAGGCCCTGCCACTCTCCACCGCCTGCTTCTCTCAGCAACTGGTTTGAGGCCTTCACAAAGCCTCCTGCTCCTAATGTTCATTCACTGTCTTCTTCTCTTCCTGATCTGAATTTCAGCGATCAGAAGGATAACGTTTTTCAGATCAGGCAAAGAGGAGCCTTAATTCTGTGGTATCACCTACAAAGCAGACACAGACCACCCAACAGGCTGCCCAGAAAAGATCCTCACAGGTGCACAGGTTGCTAACTGCACCTGATTTTATATGTTTAAGAAATATGCTCTATCCACAATCAATCGTCTGTTTAGTGATTGAGAAAACCTTCTCTTCTAGCGGGCCAGAACTGTTTTCAGGAGATTATGTGCTTAAATGCAGGACTTGCGGGAAAAAGCAAACTGGTTTGTTCCTAAAATACCAGCCCAGTCACAGCGGTGGATTTATAACATAAGCAGGGGCAAACAGGAACTTAATTAAAGTTGAGGGAAAAAACTCCCAATTCTCTCTGTGTGTGCACACGCACACACCACTCTCTAACAAATACCACTTTAAAGGCAAAGTGTAAGCTCTTTGCCAATTCTGTCATCGTATCCTATTAAAGAAAGGAAATTTGAACATATGTCTCCTATACAGAATTTTCGAGAGAAATGGAAATTCACACTTTTATTTATTGGGTAAATGTTTGTGGAGACTGTCTACACAGCAGGGACCGAGTTGGGCAGTCAAAGGGCTGGAGGCCAACAAGCAGAGGTGGAAAGAACCTGGGTCTCTGACGACATGGCTGGATTGCTGATCTAATTGGCCCTGCAGAAAATACGGATCCCAGGTATTTATGTTGCATCAACTATGTGCCAGGCACAGTTCTAGGTCTCGTGAAAAGGCACTAGAGAATCTTGTCTTTTTAGACAAAAATACCTATCCTTGCGGTAGGTGCATTCTAATTGGACAGACAGACAGTAAGCCAAATAAATAAATAACTAAAATATTAGATAGTGATAAATGTTAAGGAGAAAAACCAAGTCAGGGACGGCAGATAAGAAGCGAGGCAGGTGTGGGTTATAAGTTACACACGCTGACCAGGGAAGGCCTCAGTGAGAAAATGACTTTTGAATGAATACACGAAGGCAGTGGAGTGAGATGTGTGGGCATGAGAGGGAAGGGTGTTTTGGCAGAAGGCACCCAGCGCATTGGCTCCGAGGTGGGCAGGAAGCTCCGCGTGTTTGAGGAACCCCCAGGAAGCCAGTGGACCAGAGCGCAGAGAAGAAAATGACGGGATGAGAGTCTATATTAACGTACTAACATAACAAATATTCTCTGAGCTCCTCACAGGCTGCAAGCAGTAAGCTGAAGGCTGTGAAAGATGTGAAGATAAATCCAGGGTCTCTGTAGGGCAGCAGCAGAGAGAAAATGCTGCAGGGAATTAGAACGTGCTTTAGGTCCTTCTTGGAAGCAGTGGTACATTTCTGAGGTCTTTGCAAATTGGACTGGGCACAAAATTCTTGGGATAAATCTTTCCTTATCAAGACTCTCCCTTTACGGGCTTCCCTGGTGGCGCAGTGGTTGAGAATCTGCCTGCTAATGCAGGGGACACGGGTTCGAGCCCTGGTCTGGGAAGATCCCACATGCCGCGGAGCAACTGGGCCCGTGAGCCACAACTGCTGAGCCTGCGCGTCTGGAGCCTGTGCTCCGCAACAAGAGAGGCCGCGACAGTGAGAGGCCCGTGCACCGCGATGAAGAGTAGCCCCCGCTTGCCGCAACTACAGGAAGCCCTAGCACAGAAACGAAGACCCAACATACCAATCAATCAATCAATCAATCTTAAAAAAAAAAAAAAAAAAAAAAGACTCTCCCTTTTCTACTGTTTGCTGGCATTAAAGGCAGCAAAAGAGAATCCTGAGTTTACCTTTATTTTTGCTCCTTTGACACTGGCCTTTTCCTTCCTGCATAGATGCTTGCAGGAAAAAAAAAAAAACAAATTAAACCCTTACAATTCAGACTGTTGCCAGGACGTGTCTAGGTAAATGTCAATTTTCATTTACTTTGTAGAATTCAGGTGAGTGCTTTCAAGCTATACACTTGAGTTTTTGTTTTTATTCATTTATTTACTTGTTTTTTATTTTTTGGCCATGCCGTGCAGCATGTGGGATCTTAGTTTCCCGACCAGGGATGGAACCCATGCCCCCTGCAGTGGAAGCACGGAGTCTTAACCACTGGACCGCCAGGGAAGTCCCTAGTTTTTGTTTTTAAAGCCCAGTTTCACTTTCTTATTGCCCACTGCCGTTTTTATTGGTTGTGTGGTCTCTTCTTCAGGAACACTATTTGTAGACTGGTTTTTAGTTTCTGTCCTCTATCATCATCTTTTTCATCTGTGTCATCAGTGCACAGACTTGACTTGTCACGATGTCCATGAGCTGGGAGACACAAGTAAGGTTTCCCAAAAGCTAAATCTCAGGAGCAGAAACTAATAAGGGAACGATGGAGGTCGATAATCTTCAATGCCTGCCATGAATCGTGGGTGCAAGTTTGATGAGAAACAGGGCATTTATGTAACTTCAAAGCCTCTCCCTATGGAGCGCTTATTAATTACAAAGGGAAAGAATAACCTCACAGAGGAAACACATGTCAGACACCACCTGAATCAAACGATCAAAGCCAACATCACCGACTTTGGGACAAATGGACAATAAATAAATAAGAACAAATGGACATCGGACTCCCGACGTGATGCACGGAGAGGCGCACATCAGTGCGGTGGTGTTCTTGCCAAAAACGCACAACCTGAATCTAACCATGAGGAAACCTCAGACAAACCCAAATGGAGGGACATTCTACAAAATAGCTGGTCTGTACTTCCCCAAAGATGTCAAGGTCAGGAAAGAGAAAGGATAAGGAACTCTGCGAGATTAAAGGAGACTAAAGGACCGGCAACGAAATGTAACCTGTGATCCTGGGTTGAACTGTGGACCAAGAAACACATACAGCTTAACAGACATTACTGGGACATTTACTGAAATTTGAATATATATTGTGGGTTAGACAATATGACATGTTAATTTCTTGATTTTGATAACTGTACTGTGGTCATTGTAAGATACTGTCTTTCTTCTTAAGAAATACATCTGAAGTATTTAGGGGTAAAGGGACACAATGTTTCCAACTTACTGGCAAGTTGTTAAGAAAAACTCATATATACTGCATGTGTCTGTGTGTGTGTGTGTGTGTGTGTGTGTGAGAGAGAGAGAGAGAGAGAGAGAGAGAGAGAGAGAGAGGGAGAGGGAGGGAGTGCGGGGTGGGCAAGGGATGGGGCAAAATCTGTAGATCTAGATAAAAAGTATATGGGAGTTCACTGTATTATTCTTGCAATTTTTCTGAAAGTTTAAACTTATATCCAGATAAAAAGTGAATACTGTGCAGGAGGAACTGAAATCAGCACTGGAGGTAGAATGGAGCAGCAACGGGCTATATGGTGAGTTTTGGGGTCTACACGGGTATATTTATAAGATGGAGAAACTATACAATTTAAAAAGGGAAACTTCGATGAATGTTTTTAATCGAGAACTGGCATGCTGAGCAAAGTCAGGCTTCTCAGCTCTCAGCTCAGCTACTTCTTCGGAGCAGTGAAGACAGTCACCCTTTAGGAGGGCTTCCAGGCCCTGCCTTCCATTAGCCATTGGATGCAAAGCTCTGTGCCTCGCTTCTGAGCGTGGCCCAAAGCTTAGTGCTAAAACAGGGTGTTCACTGTGGTTAAAAGAAGCATTCAGTCATCATCTAGAAAGCAAGTTACAGGTGTGCACACACACAGAAAAGAGACTGAAATAAAATGCTTGTGGGTTGTGGGATTACAGGTTTTTTCTGTGTACGTTTGCATTTTCCCAAGTGTTCGACACACACATGCATTAATTTTCTGGTTTCAAAAACGATTTACTTAGGGACTTCCCTGATGGTCCAGTGGTTAACACTCCGTGCTTCCAACGCAGGGGGCGCAGGTTCGGTCCTTGGTCAGGGAACTAAGATCCCACATGCCACACGGTGTGGACAAAAAATTAAAAAAATTAAAAAAAAAAAGATTTAATTAAAAATCCTGAACGAGAAGAGGAATTGGACTCAGGGGCAGAGAGGGGTTCAGAAGCGGGCATAGACCTTTCCCCAGATCACTGATTCTCCATCCATTCACAAATGCTTCCTGAGTACCTATTCTGTGCCAGGCACCATGACAGATGCTAGGTAAACAAATGTGAACAAAACAGTCGAGAGTCCTGTCTTTGGGTTGGTTATACTCTGGAAGCGCGTACATTTGTCTTGTGTGGTTGGGCACAGCGTTCCGGGGAGAGGGTGGAGGGAATGACAGGGACCAGGCACGTGGGCCACGGTGAGGGATCAGGGTAACAGTCTACACGCGGGGATACTTAGTTTTTAAGAGCTTGTTTCGAAGGCATAAAAATTCAAGTGGTAATAACACGTAATTCCATCCCCACCCTGGCCCAGTTACGGCTTATTTATACACATTTCCCTGACAGGCAGCTTCGACATGACTCACTGCATCTCTCCCGGTATGCAGGCTGTTTCCTCCATTTGCCCTTCTCCCAGGGCCAAACTCATCTTAAAATATTTTGCTCATGATTCCAGAAGGAATTCCATAATCAAGTGTTTTCATTTTTCTAATAAAAAAAGCCAGCGTCCAAACCTCCGACTACTTCCGGTAACCTGCTTCTCTGCTTACGCCTGCAGCCTACAGAATCCGGCATCTAATAAACTGGGATGGTCTCTGGCCCCTCCTTCCCTTTTGCTTCTGATATGCGCTGAGGGCAGTGATTCTCAATTCTGGCTGCCCCTTAGAATCTTCCGGGGAGCTTAGAAAACTAAGATACCAGCCCCACCCCAGACCAGTTAAATCATATCCTTGAGAGGGCAGATGCTAAATTCTACAGGCTTATTACCTCCATTACCTTTGCAATGTGTCTATTTGATCTGGCACCTAGTAATTCCAGCCTTCATCACCTCTTAGTCTGCTAAATGAACAGTATTTTAATTGTTCTTTCCCTCTCTTCATCAAAGCAGTGCTAGTGGTGGTGGTGGTGATAGCAGCAAGCTAGCCAGCACTGAGTCTTATTCTGTGCAAGTTACAATTCTAAACTCATTACAATGCATGGCCTCATTTGCACACAACTCTGAGGTCAAGTCCTCTTCTAATTCCTGTTTTATAGATGAGGAAACCAAGGCAAAGAGAGATGAGGTAATTTCCTGCAGCTGCACAAGTAGGAAGAGGTGGAGCTGGGATTCAAGCCCACTTTATTAAACAACCTCCAACACACAGGCATCTCAGGTTTGGCTCCTACATACACATACACACGTGTATCTCAGAAGTTAGAATGAGAAGCTCTGACTTGAAAATGGAAAATGGTGGTCTTCTCCCAGTCTACAGAATTTCAAGTTAATGTTAAGGTTTTCTCCCATGAATGTTCTTTAAGTTTTTGAGGTCTGTTTCTGTTTATCTATATTAGAGTGCAGAGTATAATAATATACAACTTACTAGAAAAGTATCCATTTTGCTATCTACCATGTAATGTATCCACTGGTCCCGGTTTTCCACTCTCAGACAAAACATGAGCCCCTGCTCCACCGCAGTCCTGAGATCATATCCGTATAGCACACATCTGCAGCGGCTGTAGGTTTGCCTGGCAGTGGGAACTATGGGTAGAGAACCTTGTTAAGAGCTTAGGGATTTCATATATTTTCATGCCACTTACACTGAGATAATAAGTGAGGATGAGTAGCTGATTTATTTAAGGAAAAGAAATCCAGAAGGAAATGGAAGCTTAGAGAGGGTAAAAAAACCTTGATAAGGTCTATTAATACAGTCTCCCAGAGCCAATGCAAGAATTATAGGAAGCAGAGGGTTGAGAAAAAGTTGGGCAAATGACTAGACTAGGTATTAGATGGCAAATGCATCGGGGATGGAGGTGGAAGGTCTAGCTCTTGTGTGAAGTTGGGCGGTGAACATTAGAAGGGAAATAAGATCATGCATCACAGGAGGAGGAGGGCCATACACAACACAGGCTTTTTATTTCATTTTTCAGAGCTGGATTGCTCTGTGCAACGGGGAGGATGGGAAACTCAAAGAGTCCATGTGTTAATTTTAAAGAGAATTCACTTCCTCTAAACGTAAATGAAGATTTTAGAAGATACGTAGACAGTATGTGAAGGATACTGGCTGGGGGATGCCACAGGATGGGTGGGGTGCGAGCAAAGATTTGAAACAGTTAGAGACAGCTGTGCTGGGAGGGGACAAGCCAACTTTGTGGCACGGGGGTTGGGATGCCATGTCCCCCACAATGACTGACCACTAGAGGGCGCCTGCACCTCGCGCTCGGCCATCCCGAGCTGTCCTGGAATCTGGAGGGCCACAGGCCCTACGGGCTACTCAGGACTTGGTGACTGGCCGCAGACCTCTCAGGGCAGCCTGCACAGGACGGCTGGCCCTGCTGCTCACTGGTTTCTCCTAGAGATTGTGAAACAGCAATCCCCACCCGTCTCCCCAGTGGATGGCTGTTGACAGTCACCTCAGAACTACACATGACATTGCTTTGTGAACTACCAAGGGCTCTGCCACTGTAAGCTGGTCTCATGATTCCTGGAAATCATACGGGCTCACCGTGCCATTATATATCTCTCTATGTATACCTTCCTTCTCCTCAACTAGGCTCTAAGCTTTTAACGAAAAAGGACTATGAGGATATCTTAAAATGTCCTGAATGAGACGAAATACTACGTCTGGATTTGCTTGAAAACAACCCAGTGTGGGTGAAGGGAACCACTGAAATTTTCCCTAATAAAGTTTTAGAAGCATCATGTATTCCCAGGTCTCCCTGTCTGTAAAATGGATGAGTCACACCAGCTGGGGTTCCTTCTAACTGGACCCTCTGTGTTTCTGAGATCCACTGCACAGGGGACAACATCAGTTAGCTTGTGGGGCACGTGGGTTGCCCCAAGCTCTTAAGAAAGTCCAGGAAAAGGGGATGCAGGGTCCTGGCTGGGAACATCTCTTATCCTAACGATTTCAGTCTGTTGCAAGCCCAGAGGTGAGGAGACCTGTCAGATCCCATGGCCCCTCCTCCCAGGACGCTCCAGACCTTCCTTTGTGGCTGTGTTGCCTCGGACCTTGGCAGGAAGGCCTCAGTTGCCCCTCGGGATTTTTGTTTGCCTATGTTTTAATTCTTTTTTTTTTTTTTTTAAGACTATCAAGGAGGAAGGAGGGCTTATTTATTTATTTTATTTATGGCTGTGTTGGGTCTTCGTTTCTGTGCGAGGGCTTTCTCTAGTTGTGGCAAGCGGGGACCACTCTTCATCGCAGTGTGCGGGCCTCTCACTAGCGCGGCCTCTCTTGTTGCGGAGCACAGGCTCCAGACGCGCAGGCTCAGTAATTGTGGCTCACGGGCCCAGCTGCTCCGTGGCATGTGGGATCTTCCCAGACCAGGGCTCGAACCCATGTCCCCTGCATTGGCAGGCAGATTCTCAACCACTGCGCCACCAGCGAAGCCCTAATTTAATTCTTTTCTCTAACATCCTTTATAGAAGAGCCTCTTCAACTGTTGCCATGCAGCTCTACAGGAGAATCAGGGCCTGCTGACCGAGCTCCAGCGGGAGAGAAAGGAGAGAATGGAGAACGTCGCTGCTCAGGTGGAGGGGCGGCAGGGGAGGACCGGGGTCACCAGCCAGGGGCAGGGCTGGCATTTCCGATGGCACAACATCCCGGGTGGTATGAGCGTGTGCCGAGGTGGCAGTGATGGGGGCGTGCACGGGCAACACCCTAACTGCTGTGCCCCTGACCGTTCGGCTCACACACTTGGGGCAGTACTTGCTAGAACTGCGGGAAGGTGGAGGCAGAGACATGGGATAAGTCAGCGAGTGTCCCTTCCACGCTTTAAGGAGAAACAGACTTACCAAGTGTGCTGGGGACGGTGACCTGGTATCCTTGACCGTGGCACTGGTGGGGACATCGAGGAGGGGCCATTTCATCTGCAGGTACTGCACAGGGGACAGAAAACAATGCAGCTGGTGAGCGGGGGCCTCTCGTGCGTCCCAAGTGAGCAGGGAGGTGCTCTGCGGTGGGGGGACGACTGTGGCTTATTTTACCTGCACGCTCCTTACTGGGTCAATGGCCAGAGATCAGAAGAGTGTAGAGCATACATTGACAACCACTACTGCCACCAGCCCCTCCGTCATTCTGGGGTAAAAACATGACAGCACAACTGACCAAAGTATTCAAAGACCCTATTGGTGAGGGTCTTCAGTGGTGGGACAAGCAAGGCTCATCAAGGGACCCAGGGCTCCCAGATGGTGACCCTGCCTGTTCATTTCCATCTCTTACAGCATCACACACAACACTCCCCAGGAAATAAACAGCCTCTCCAGAACTATCTGGTGAATGAATGAATAAAAACCATCTGCCTGCCACTTCCAGGGTCACGAGTAATATCTGTCCATATTCAAGGATGTGGATCTTTACTTCGTTGTAGTGTTTCTCGATCTTGAAAAGATTTTCCAGTACCCTACCCTCTCCCATGTATTACTGCAAAAAAACCAAACCGAACAATAAACCCCCAACACACACACACACACACACACACACACACACACACACACACACACACACACGTTGTCTTTACATGAAAAGCCTCTCCTCAACCCCAGCATGGCAGAGTCTTGGGCAAGAGTCTGAGAGAGAATGGGTGGAGAGGCAGTGACAGGCTCTGGAGTTGAGTGTTCGTGGGTTCAGGTTCTCACTCTGCCAATTATGCTGTGTGACCCTGGATAAGTGTCTTAACAACTCTGAGCCTCAGTTTCTTCATCCATAAAGCAAGGCGATTATCATTAACTTTACACGTTGTTAGAAGGATTAGGGACAATGTCTAGTATTGAACACAGTGCTGTGCACGTGGAAGACATTTGATAAATGGCAGCTATTATTTTCATAAGCAAACCATTAGTCTTTGCCAGGAGCAAAATACACATGTTGTCTGAGTGTCAACACTGATATGGTGCTTCTGGGCAGCAGACCAGCCATGCAGCCTCTTTGTAGAATTCTTGAGGCCACTTTGAAAATTCGAGCTCTAATAGAATGTGGTGGCTCCAGGAAGAGTTTTCCCAAGGAGACAGAAAGAAGTCTTTGAATCATCCCTTGCTCTGGTCATTCAATTTCAGGGGAGGGGGATAAAAATCATGATTTGGCCTTGAGCTCTGAGCACAGGTCAGGAAAGGAGGATGGGCAGTGCCCCTTTGCTCTCCATCAACCACAAAAATTGACTGAGAGGGCAGGGGCTGGGCTTTCCAAAAGGTATCCACAGGCAGGAATAATAACCCAAGGACACATCTGCCAAGGGCCAGCGAGTGGCAGAGACAGCAGCTGGGATGGGCCAAGGATGCTTGGCCATGGGAGGTGGGAATGAATTAGGACAGTTCCACTCGGGACCCTCTGGTGCCCTGCCCCTCCCCCCAAATGAATGCCATCTCTATCCCTGTGCTTTGCTGATCCTATCTGCTTCCTTCCTTCACACCCTCACTCACCTATTTCCCTTCCCAGGAGCCTACACTTCCTAGATGAACTAACCGCGATTTAAATGCCTTTGGCAAGTTAATAGCACTGGACAAACATCGGTCTAGTGAGTTAAACTCATTTCCTCAGTGAACAACAACATTTGTGCTACACTGGCAGTTTTCAAAGCAGACTTAACACACGTAAACCAGTTTAATCTCCACAGCACCCCTGCTACGACAAGTCAGGGTGACTGTCCTAATTTTCAGACGAGCTAATGGAGGTAAATTCAGGGTAAGTGACTTGCCCACGTTATGAGGAGGTGGCGCTGAGGTCTCTTGACTTCAAATCCCACACTCTTCACCACAACATGAGTCATAAAGCTTTTCCTAACACTGTCCTCTTGAACATTCCACTGCTCCCCACAGCCTCTGCTCTGATGGCCTTTTCTCTCTCCTCTTCCGTCTCGCACAGGGTTGGCCACCCAGAAGCTGAATGAATACATACACGGCCATGTTCTCCTGTAGGGACACTTGAGGTGGCTGGAGCTTACTTACCCTTGAGTGCTAACCATCACACTCTTCTCTCTACAACCCATATCAGGTGCTAAAGAGAAGTGTCCCAAATTTACCCCTCGCCACACGAAACACAAAAGAAGTGTTCCTAAAATCCATCAACTCTACCAGCATCTGAGTCCCTATTTAGAGTCACAAAGATCCACACTGAACACTTCTTCACTCTTGTTGCTTACCAGGAATGTTCTTAGACCATGTCAGGGTGGCCCAGAGAAATCGATCTGAATCCTGGTTTGGGACAGTGCTGCAGATTTGGGTCTTTAAGAATACTATCCGCTGACCTTATGGGCTGTTAGACATAGCAGGCTTGCAGGGTGCTTGCACAGAGTTTCTCAACCGTGGCACTATTGACATTTTGGGCTAGAGAATTCTTTGTCGTGGGGCTGTCCTGTGCATTTTAGGATGTTTAGCAGCATTCCTGGTTTTACCTACTAGAATCCAGGGATGCTGCTAAAAATCCCTGCCAGTAGCTCCCACTCTCCGGCCCAGTTGTGATTAGCAAAAATGTCTCCAGACTTTGCTAAATATCTCCTGGAGGGGCAAAACTGCCCCCCAGTGAGAACCACTGCTCTAGTGGTTGAGGAGCTGGTACCCACTATACTATAAGATGCATGAGGGTCCATATGCCTCGGTACTGGGGCGATCAATGTACAAACATACATATAAACACATACACACAGGCATAATAAGGGTTTTTAGTAGTAGCTACTATTTATGATTGTGTATTATGTGCTTGGCGGTTATGTACCCCCCAAGACGTCTGGGCTTCTGATGGGAGGAAACCACAGTGGCCTCTTCTCCCCTTAGGGTCCACTCTTTTTTTAAAAATTGAAGTATAGTTGATTTACAATGTCAGTTTCTGGTGCACAGCCAAGTGATTTAGTTACACATATATATGTATATGTATATTCTTTTTCTTTATAGGTTATTACAAGATATTGACTATAGTTCCCTGTGCTATACTACAGTAGGACCTTGTTTATCTATTTTATATACGGTAGTTTGTATCTGCTAATCCCAAACTCTTAAGTTAGCCCTCTCCCACCCCATTTCCCCTTTGGTAACCATAAATTTGTTTCCTATGTCTGTGAGTCTGTTTCTGTTTTGTAAATAAGTTCATTTGTATCATATTTTAGATTTCCACATATAAGTGATATCATATGATATTTGTCTTTCTCTGTCTGACTTACTTCACTCAGTATGATAATCACTAGGTCCATCCATGTTGCTGCAAATGGCATTATTTCATTCTTTTTTTAATGGCTGAGTAATATTCCATTGTATATATGTACCACATCCTCTTTATCCATTCATCTGTCAATGTACCTTTAGGTTGCTTCCATGTCTTGGCTATTGTAAACAGTGCTGCTATGAACATAGGGGTGCATGTATCTTTTCAAATTACAGTTTTCTCCAGATACATGCCCAGGACTGGGATTGCTGGATCATATGGTAACTCTATTTTTATTTTATTTTTTTAAGGAACCTCCATACTGTTTCCCATAGTGGCTGCACCAATTTACATTTCTACCAACAGCGTAGGAGGGTTCCCTTTTCTCTACATAGGGGCCACTCTCACTCACTAATTTTAACTGAAACCTGGAGGCTTGGAGGGTGGGTGAAAATTTTGAGCCCCGTCCACTGCTGAAGTCTGGCTCCTTACAGATAAGACAGGCGTGGAGAGGTGGTTCTGGGAATAGTATGTGTCTTCCCAGGACCCTTCCTGCTCCAGTCGATGACGGGGGCTGGGGGGTGTGCCTGTGTTCAGAGAGGGCTTCATTCCGAGTCGTAGGGAAGTGGAGGTTTGTCACTTCCCCCTTTCCACTTTTCTGCTTTTTTTAAAGATTTTGAAACCAGTGGTGGGAGCAGGGGATGGGAGAAGACCTGTAAGAGTTGGAGTCCCTGCAGCTTAGTCATGGAAGGCCTCTGGATTGTAATTCTGAGGAAAGGGGCATTCTAAAGGGACAGCTGAGCTTCCCAGAACCATCAGTTGGGGCAGAAGGAGCCAGCAACACCACTTATAACCCTTCCCAACCTCCTTCCCAGAAATCTGGAGGTGGCTCAGCCCAATGTTCAGCTGAAATAAATCTCTCTTGGCTGTAATTCTCATGTGCGGCCAGCCCCACAGGGCTAATCACTCATTGGTGGGGAACATGTTCCTGTGGATTAAGAGATGTGTGGCTAAGCCTAGATTCTCTGCACAGTAATGGCATGTGGGCAAATTAAAACTGCTGGTTTCTCCAAGCCCAGGCTAGGCTCCATCCAACTGGCCACAACTGGCTCCTGACCAGTCTGTCATGGCCAGACTTCAGCACCTCCCTCCTGGGGGATGCTCACCGTGATGGACCGCATGGGACCCGTGTGGCATCAATGCACTGACGGCCGAGCAACAGCAACAGCCACCACTTATGGGATAAGCGCTCTCTTCTGATTCTCAAAAAACAGAAAGAAAAAACTAAACCCAAATGGTGAGGACTGTTAACCCTCGATTTACAAATGCTACTGAACAACATGCTGCTGTGTGCGGTGACCCTCTGAGACAGGCCAGACAGGCAGTTTCCCAATCTTACCGAATCTGGGAAACTCTTTTTGTGGGACTGGAGTTCCGTGGAATGCATTTGGGGAAGTCCTTTTTTTTTTTTTTCTTTTTTGGCGACGCCGCGTGGCATGCGGGATCTTAGTTCCCCAACCAGGGATCGAACCCACGTCCCCTGCAATGGAAGCTCGGAGTCTTAACCACTGGACCACCAGGGAAGTTCCCCCCACTTTTTTTTATAGTTGATTTACAATGTCATGTTAGTTTCAGGTGTAGAGCACAGTGATTCAGTCATACATACATATATATTGGGAAGTTCTGCTATTGTGGGTCACAGTTAAGTATAGTGAGGCTGTGGTTTAGAACCTGTCTTTTTACCGTGTTAAGGAAGGATGATTCTGTTCCTATTTTTAAATCGTTTTCCCTGGGACAGTTGTTGAATTCTCTCAGAATCCACCAAAATGGTGGTTTCTCTTATTTGCCTCGGACATGAGATGGATACATAGTAATAGATTTTCTTACACTGAAGCACCCTTGTATTCCCCAGGTAAACCCTGTTCGGTCACGGTGGCTTGTTCGTTCTTGTATATATTGTGGAATGCTACACATGAGTGTTTTAAGATTCATACTTCTACGTTCCGAAGAGTGAACAAGTTTTCTTTCTTTTTTTGGTGACGTCTTTATCAAATGTTGCTATCAGTGTTATTTTGGCTTTATCATGTATACGGGTGCTGCTTGCTGCTCTTTTTCTTAATGTTCTGGGTCTCTTGGGCCCCCCTCCAGTACCCTCCTTGGGGATATCCCTTGGCCAGGTGGGCTGTTTCCACCCAACTTGGGCCTAGGGAAGGGTCCCTCTGCAGCGTCTCTCACTGGAGAGCCAGAGCCCTCTTCTTGCAGGGAGGTGGGGCACTGGGCCCACAGAATCCCGCTTAGCTTGGAGACTGTGCAGCAGATTAATTGCAGCTGTGCCCTGGAATTTCCCCAACATACAAATCTTCATGATGTAAAACAGCTGGGAGGAAATCCCAGCATGCCCTGTCCAGAGGCAGAACTGCCAATGAGCTCTGGAGATTAACCCTCCGCCTCCCAGAAGGTAGGAACGGCCCCTCCCCCAGCCAGGCCCCCCAGTTCCAAGCTTGCTTTGCTGGAGACAGGAGTCTCCAGGACTCTTGGGAACGCCCACATTCTCCCCACTCATAGGTTCTCACAGAAAACCCTTTAAGCAGGGCTCGGGCAAGAGAGGAAGCAAAGCCTCATGTTACAGACTCAAATCGCAGTGTTCCCGGAGGGGGGGTGCCCTACAGCTGGAAGTCAGGAAGCAAATCAGCTCCAAAAGATGCCCAGGTGAGAAGACTCCACTCCACAGAATCCCTTCTGCTTCTCCTTGGTGGGAGGGACAGGCCTGGTGCACACAGAAGGGGCCCCTTTCTCTACCTTTCCTGTCTCATGGTTTTTGTGCTTCAGAGCAGAAGCTTACCAGTTTAGGTGACCAGTCTTTCCTGCCTCTCTGGTCCCCAGTGGTGAATGGAGATTCTGGGACCCCATGAATAGAGAAAAGGCCTTCCCAGGATTCCCTCCCAGGAGATCATGTGGTGCGGCAGCCACCCAGGGGCACAGGCTAGAAACCCAGCCCCACAGGCAGATGGCCGTCCACCCCACAGCGACGAGGACATCGTGCAAAATGCTCTCCACTTCCTTTTAAAGACGATCTTTAACATCAAGAATCGTATCATAAATGAAAAATGTGAACCATCTATCAGTTTTTCCTTACTTTCTATTCTGCCACAATCGGGGATGAAATTGTTCTTCGGGACAATTGCAGTGGTCTCCCAGACCCTACAAGAGTTCAGACTTCTAAAAACCAACCTAGGGACTTCCCTGGTGGTGCAGTGGTTAAGAATCCGCCTGCCAGTGCAGGGGGACACGGGTTCGAGCCCTGGTCCGGGAAGATCCCACATGCCACTAAGCAACTGAGCCCGTGCGCCACGACTACTGAGCCTGCGCTCTTGAGCCTGCGAGCCACAACTACTGAGCCCATGTGCCACAATTACTGAAGCCCGCGCGCCTAGAGCCCGCGCACTGCAACGAAGAGCAGCCCCCGCTCGCTGCAACTAGAGAAAGCCCGCGCACAGCAACAAAGACCAATGCAGCCAGAGATAAATAAATAAACAAATAAATAAATAAAACAGTTGATTTGACTGACGTTCAACTAAATTTAAAAAAATAATAAATAAAAAATAAATAAAAAAATAAAAACCAACCTACCAGATCTCTTCCCTGCTGAAAATCCTTTCCTGGGTGGTTGCTGGGTCAGGGGATACTCACCAGCAATCTAAGGCCAACATATCCTCTGGCTCCAACCCTCACCATCCCCACACCCCCTCACACCAGCTGCACTAAAGTTCTTTTCTTTTTTTAAAAAATAAATTAATTAATTTTTGGCTGCGTTGGGTCTTCGTTGTGGTGCGCGGGCTTCTCATTGCAGTGGCTTCTCTTGTTGCAGAGCACAGGCTCTAGGTGCACGTGCTCCAGCAGTTGTGGCTCGTGGGCTCTAGAGCGCAGGCTCAGTAGTTGTGGCTCACGGGCTTAGTTGCTCCGTGGCATGTGGGACCTTCCCGACCAGGGCTCGAACCCGTGTCCCCTGCACTGGCAGGCGGATTTTTAACCACTGCGCCACCAGGGAAGTCCCTGCACTAAAGTTCTTAATGCACTCTGACTGTGCCATATTGCTCAACTGGTTCTTGGCCTGGTGTATCCTTTACTCGTGGGAAACTCTATCCCCTCCTTTAAAACCTGGCACCAAGGTCACCTTCCCTGACAAGGCTTCTCCAGCTGCACACAATGGCCAGTCACACTCACCTCTGGGCCCCAGTTGTGCTTGGTGTTCCCATGGCACTCAGTATGCTGCTGTTGTTACCCGTTTGCAAATTCTACCTGTCTTTTGAACCGTCAGTTCCTCAACGGTCACGTCCGCATCCTCAATTCCTTGCCCAGAAGCCAACATTCATGATGCCTCCAGACCCTGTCCCACCTTGAGCTTAAGCATGTTACCAATCTCATAAGCCCCAGTTTCCACATCTGTAACATGGGTCATCCAGCCTCTTCCTGAATCCTTTAGAGACATGAGACACACATAATGGAGCCCCTTTCACTCTTAAGCGATTGGTCCTCACTTCAGTTGGCTTAGTATTGCCGAGAATTTGTAAATGCAGCCTGGAGGCTGTGATACCCAACCCTGCCTGTTCCTGGAGGCTTCTTAAAGTCCTCTATCTTCTTTCAAAATGGACATGTTGATCTAAATTTGAAAACGTACCAACATTGAGTAATGAACTCATTAGTGAGGAGACAGAACAGCTTTCCCAAGTGGGAACAACGTTTAGTTTTCAGAAGTCGCTGAGGAAGATAAAATGAAAGTATTAGAAGAACTGGTTCCCAAACACGATGGATTAGACACAACTCCAGGAGCAAAAGCATAAAAAACAAGGTTTACACCCTTATCCCTTATTACCTTTTTCTAAAGATGAGTAGTTTCTGCATTTGCTTAGTTTTATGAATGGCACTAACCCCCAAGTACAATCACCTTCTTTGTTTTGCTCAAGTGTAGAAGGCTGGGTTCCTTTTTCTTCTTCTTTTTAAAAAATATTTATTTATTTATTTATTGGCTGTGCCGGGTCTTAGTTGCAACATGTGAGATCTAGTTCCCTGACCAGGCATTGAAGCTGGGCCCCCTGCATTGGGAGCACGGAGTCTTAACCACTGGACCACCACGGAAGTTCCCTGGGTTCCTTCTTGAGGTTTTGTTGATAGGTGAGTTGTTACAAATAAATCCAATTAATAAATCCACAAAGCCCTATAATAAGTGACTATTCAACTTGATACAACAGACACAATTTTCCTTGGAAAAGTTATTTAGAACCACAGTTTGGTAGTGTTTTAAACCAATGAAGTGACTTTTGTCTGTCTAGCACCTGTCACAGCAACTTAGTCAACAAATATTTTTGGAGCCCCTCTGTGTACTGGCAGCAGAGGGTCTCCAAGATTATTCCACGACTGAAGAGTAAACTCAAAAATAAGACTGGGCTGGGGACTTCCCTGGTGGTCCAGTGGTTAAGACTCCGTGCTTCCACTGCAGGGGGCGCGGGTTCCATCCCTGGTCCGGGAACTAAGATCCCACGTGCTGCGTGGCACAGCCAAAAGAAAGAAAAAAAAAAAAAGAGTGGGATGGCTGGGTTTCAGTTTCCCCATAAACACCCATTTCCTCCCCTTCCCCCCCAATAATTCCCCTTCTTTCCTGGATGGCCTCAAACTACTCTCTTCCCCTCCCAATTCAGAGAATCTGGCCATTTTGCCTACCAGATTTGATGAAAGGGTTATTTTTAAAATTGGCTCCCCCCCCCAGAGGCCAATTTCTAGTGGTGGAAGACAGAGCACAGAGGTGACACAGCAGGGTTCCAGGCTCTTCCTAACTTCTCTGGACTAGGTCATCTCACCTTTAAAATGGGGCTATTTTACTTCATCAGCCTGAAGGCCGGGACCTGGATCAGCCAGCCTCCTATGGAAGAAAAATCAAATGCGGCTGTTTGTCTAAAGCACAGTGGATGCCTGGGAGTGGAGCCTGGGTTGAGGTGCTCCCTGGATACAGAACCAGGAGTCCTAGCTGATCCCCACTTCCGAGCTGTGGACCTGAGGACGTGACCTGACCTTTCAGAGCCTCTGCTTTCTCACCTGTAACATGGGAATAAAGGGTTTTTTATTTAGAGGGGTGATCCCTCGGAGAGGACCAAGAGCTGGGCACGCGGCAAGCTCTCGGGAAATGTGTGTTTAGTCACTAAAACTTAGTTATTCTTGCTCAATGAGCATTACCTGCACTTCTCCCAGGGACAGCTCATTAACAGGCTTTGGCTCCTCACTCATCTCTGGGTGCTTCGTGGGGAGAGGTCCTGCGTGGGTAAATGTTTAACAGCTGGCTCTCTTAAGCAAAAACAAAAAGATAAGCCCTGCTTTGCAGCATTTGCTGGGATTCACGGTGTAAATATTCCCACCGTGGCTGATTGCAAGCTCCCGCAGTGAGTCGCCGATGGCAACGTTGGGAAGAGATGCTTGTAACTGGCTGGGGCAACACCAGTGAGTGTAGGCGGGAGCTGAGGGGGTCTCAGGTCTGCCCCGACTTGCCGGGACTGCTGGCTGTGTTCACAGATGGCTGGAGGCTGACACGTGTGGTCTTGAGGGAGAGCTGGACACTTGGCCGAGCGTGTCTTCCTGGCCGCTGTGTGCTCCTTTCAGAAGGAACAGGGGACCTCTGTCCCCAGAGCTCTGGGTACAGCCGCTCTGTGGTAAAGGGACTTCTGGGGCAGAGACCTGGGCTTTCCAGAAAAGTCAAAGTTAAACAAACTGCTTTTGGGTCCTCATTTTCCAAGCCTGGAGCTACAGGCCTCCTGAGTCCTATGTAGCCTCTTGCAGTGGCTTTGAACTTGGGTCTGCTGGGCCCAGGTAGTTTCTGCGCTCACTGCCTGACAATGGACACACCATAGAGAAGCTTCTTCACGGGAACTGGCCTTGGATGCCGGGCCCTCCTTCCCTGGGCGGACCCCTGCCTGACCAGTCCTCCTCTCCCCTCTGGCTCCGGCCTTGTCGTGGCCACATCTGGCGTATACTGACGGTACACCCCTGCTATCATGTACGATCACCTGTCCTGGCCCCGCTGTGGCCTCTGCCCTTGCACCACGTGTGCACCTAGAGCTGACCCCACACCACTACACAGGGAGCTGCCTTATTCTGCTAACGGCCTCACAGTAAGCGCAGCATGGAGGTACCATAATCTACTAAGTAGTCCCATAACCGTAGACACACAGGTGCTTCCCAGTCTTTTGCCGCCATGAATATCCTCATCACTTTGCTCACGTCTGAGTATATAATTGTAGGACCCATCTCCAGTTGTGAGGGGACCGCTAGGTCAAAGGTATGTACTTAGCTTTTTGAGAAGTATTACCGAAGACCTCCCAGTCTACACTGCTCGCTACCAGCAACACACGAGAGCGCTCATCTCCCCAAGCCCTTGCCCACACAGTGTTATTCAACGTAACCTTCTTTACCAGATGGGCAGGTGAAAAACCGTAGCTCACTGTAGTTTCAATTCACATATCTCTTGTTGTAAGTGAGGCTGGGAATTGTCACAAGTACAGGTACTGGGTTGAAGGACAGAAAAAAGATGTGTAGCCGAAAGGGCTTACAGTCTATGGGGGCGGCAGGGAAAGGGTGAGAGTGAGTGAGAGGGGTCGCTGGGGTTCCTCATAATTACAGAGGACTGTGCAGCCTCTACTGCATTTGACCTTCACTCGGGAAGAAAAAGGGCAGATGTGATAGGAGCCGAGGGCACGGTCTCTGGGGCATGGACGCGAGCGGAGGGAGAGGGGAGCCCAGGAAGTCACTGCTGCTTCCACTTCCCACCACCGTCCCACCCGTCTCTGTGACTGCAAGGCCCCTGATGACTCGAGAAAGAAAATAAAGGCAACTGGCCTTTTACCTGCCAAATCCTATAGGCATCTCTGGGGAAACACATTTCCTGCCCGGAAGCCCTCTCCCGCCTTGGCTCCTGTGGTTCCAGGTTCTGTGTGGCCTCTGGTTGGTCTGCATTTATTGACCTGCATAAATGTCTCGGACCAACTCTTCAGTGAGAAAAGCCAGTTACGGCGGAACCCGGAAGGACAGTCACCAAGATGTTCTCACTGGGTTTTAGCATTTGGGGCAATTCTCTTACTTTCTTCTTTGCGCTTTTCTTATTCATTTGAAATTTTTACAATGACTGTGTAGCGTACTATCGCAACAGTAAGCAAAGCTATTAAAATAACAGCAACCCTAGGTTAATTATTTTCATCCCCCCCAACCTGTGCCTTCAGTTTTCCCAAGTAGAAACCTCAGAATCTACCACCTTAATGTCTTCAGCTGCCTCCCCTACCTCCTGTTGGCCACCAAGTTCCATGGATCCTGGGCATCTTTCTAGATTCTAGGGATTCAGGTCCTCCCTATTCACAGCTGGGCCACTGCAGCACCTGCAGCTGGTCTCCTGGCTCCTGTTCAGTGTCTGCTCCACACCATCCCGGAGGCACGTGGGGGGAGCAACCCAGTTCGAAGGGGGTGGGGGTGGGTTGCAGGTCATTTGGCCTCAGATTGACAAAACGTCTGTTGTCCATATCAAAGAACAGCGTGGTGAATGGAGATTAAGGGGTCCCAATCCTCTTCCACAGTGTCACCACTGCTTCTGTCTCTCTCCCCATCTCTTCCCGTCCACCCTTTACTGGCTCCCTGAAACATCTTTCTAAAACATAAAAGTACCCTATTTAAAGCTATCAGGTGGCTTCCCATTCTTACGGAACTGCCTACTTAGACTTATAAAACTGACCAAGAGGCAGTGAAAGCTCTGTACAGAACACTCCATAAATGTTTAATGGGTACCTCCTCTATCAGGTGGCGGTTTATGTGCATGATATGCCACAGGGGAGATTTTTTAAAAGCCATATAAACAACTAGAATATAAGTCAGCAGATGACAGGTTCAGAGAAGAGAGGGATTGCAGTGGGCAGGATTCTCGCGGAAAGACCGGAAGACTTCACAAAGGAGGTGGCATCTGAGCTGGGTCACACAGGGAGAATACACTTCTGTAGTCATTTACTTTCTTTAAAAAAAAAAATTAATTAATTATGGCTACACTGGGTCTTAGTTACAGCATGCAGACTTCTTAGTTGCGGCTTGTGGGATCTAGTTTCCCGTCCAGGGATCGAACCCGGGCCCCCTGCATTGGGAATGCAGAGTCTTACCCACTGGACCACCAGGGAAGTGCCTGTAGTCATTTACTTTTGAAAGCACTTTAATTACCTCATTTGATCTTACTGACCCCTAAATATGGATAAAGCAGATATTATCATGCTCATTTTAAAGATGGGGAAACTCAGCCTGCTGGAAGCTCTCGGATTTACACAAGGGTCATGAACTAGTTGATGGTCCAGTTGGCACGGGAATATGGGGCTTTGGACTTTTATGGTATGACTCACAGGGTACGAGGGCATGCTCTCTGTCTTCTAGAAGCTTCAATTTCATCCTGGAATCTTGGGATAGCAAATACCGGGCATGGGTGCTGCCACACTCCCCTGGTGGACCCATGGCAGACATTGCTAATAGATCATGGGACTTCTCCCAATTAATGTTGGGTTAAGACCTCAGAATTCTCAACCCAGTACACCAGGCAGCCACTAATAGTTGGTTAAAATTGATGTGTGAGGTGTAGGCTATTTATTCTGATTTAAGCCTGAAGTAGATACAGATATTCCGGCTGGCGAAAAGGAGAGGTGAGACCAGGCCTCAGGAACATTTCCCTCCTGGCTGGCACGTGAGGAACTAAGTTTCTAGACAGAGGGGAAGAAGCCAGGGAGAATGTGACTGGATAGCAAAACCTGTAATGACTGCAAAGCCCATTGACCAAAAGCAGGCCTGGGAATTCTGAAGTTTATGGATTTCCCCTGGGGGAGGAGAAGCTGGAAGGCATCCCAGGTATTGAGGAGAAAGGAAGCAGGATCTGTGGATAATCAATGGGGAACAGGAAGCACTTATCTGGGGCCAGTAAAGCACACAACACAAAAGAACAGCCAGGAGGCCTGGAGCTGCCTCCCAGTGCATGGAGCTCCGAGGGCCTCTCTCCAGAAGCCTTCTCCGTGGCTCCCGCAGGCCCAGCAGTGGCCAAAGTCAACAACTCCTGGGCACCAGGAAATGGGAAATGTCTGACGAGGTCCCTCAATAGGTGGGCAGTTCTGGGAGAGATCTTGGATCCCACCGGCGAGACAGGATGCTGAGAATAAGGCCACACTAGCCATCTCTACACAGGGCTGTCACTCCTGATAACGGAGCCCAAAGTCCAGGTTCCTGCATCCGATGCTGCTGTGTATGCAAATTTCTGTGCACGAGTGGGTTAGTCACGCAGAGGGAACCTAAAAAGATTCTACATTCATATGGAAGCGAGGCTGCAGGAAATTAGGATAGGATAGTGGAAGGGCTAAGAAAGTAATGTTTATGGTGGGTACATTGTATGTTGATACTTTATATGCATTATCACACCAAGCTCATGCCTCCTCCGCCTCACTTCATTTTAAAATTTTATTTATTTAATTTTTAAATTTATTTTTTATTTTTTTCTTTTTGGCCACTCCATGTGGCATGCAGGATCTTACTTCCCTGACCAGGGATCGAACCTGTGCCCCCTGCAGTGGAAGTGTGGAGTTTTAACCACTGGACCACCAGGGAAGTCCCCTCCTCACTTCATGAAAGGGTACTGCACCTCACTCCCAATTCCCATCTCAATTCTATTAAATAACATCTCCTATTTTTAGTATTAAAATGAATACTTTAGTAGGCATTAGCATATAATATATGTGTGTGTGTGTACATATATATATGGAAAACTGCTTTCTTGGACACTGTTGCTTTCAATAAAGTTCCATTTTAAAAAGTAGAAATAAAGTGAGTCAATTCAAAGAAAAATGTTAAGTAGATGCCATAGGTGCTATGTGGCAAAGATTATGTACATAAGGGACATTTGAGGAACGCTGTTGTAGACTCACGTGTTTAGTATGGTCATCCAGAGGCTACAGCAAATTACAGGCGGCATCCCTAGGAACTGGGAGAGGTCTGCAGACATAACCCCAAAGTCAGCATGTCCCAGGACACACCACTATTTTCTTCCCAAATGCTTCTCACCCAGACCCACCATCCTCTTGTGCACTCCCAGGTCAAAACCTCAGAAATCTTTCCCTCCACCCTCTCCCTCACCGCTGGCTAAGTCCTGTCCATGGGCTGCCCCGGTATTTTTTTCCTCTCTACCACCCCTGACCTTGCAATGGCTTCCTAGTTCCTCCTGCAAGTCATGCACACATCCTGCTGCCCCACTGACTTCCCTGCTCATAGCCAGGCTTGCGGATCCCTCCTCACCTCCCCTGGAGCTTCTTGGGCTCAGGAACCACTTACTCATGCCTTGGGTTGCCACAGCCCTTGGCAGAGCACATCATCTGAGAGCTGCTTGATGACTACGGCAGGGTGTTTCAGAGTCAACAGAATCAGAGACACAAATGCTTCTACCCTCTAGGTGTTGCTTCCCAGCCAGTTCTAGGTGGAAATGCATCTAAAGGTCAAAGGCAATCAGTGGCTATCCTCCTGCGGTCGGTAGTTACCAGAGACCCTACCCTTGCTGGCCTAGGGCAAGAGCAGTGATAACCACAGCCTTCTGGGCAGGCAGTGGATAGAGCCAGTGGGACCATCTACTGGTAGTGGGTGGTCTAACAGCCGATAAAGACTCCATTTGCTTAATACAATAAGACTGATCAAATAAAAAAAATTCACTGATATCATATCTGCTTCCAACTATTTTAACATTTCACCATATAGTTTATATATTGATCACAAAAAATAACCTGGTATATCTTCTGTAGGGCTGGTGGTGGGGGATGATGACACCAGGCTTGTGCTGCTCAGCACTGCTGTGGAACACAGCATTTCTGGAATTCATATTCTGTTTGGTATTATCATTTAGGTAAGCAGGTAAGTAGGTGCAAAAGCCAAGGATAGCAAACTGTCTGCATAGAAGAGTAAACAGATGTCTTTAAAGATAACATTTACTGGGACTTCCCTGGTGGCGCAGTGGTTAAAAATCCGCCTGCCAATGCAGGGGACACGGGTTCGAGCCCTGGTCCGGGAAGATCCCATATGCCGCGGAGCAACTAAGCCCGTGCGCCACAACTACTGAGCCTGCACTCTAGAGCCCACGAGCCACAACTACTGAGCCCACGCGCCTAGAGCCCATGCTCTGCAACAAGAGAAGCCACTGCAATAAGCCCACGCACTGCAACGAAGAGTAGCCCCTGCTCGCCGCAACTAGAGAAAGCCCGCCCGCAGCAACGAAGAGCCAAGGCAGCCAAAAATAAATAAATAAATAAATTTAATAATAAAAAAATAACATTTACTGATCAGTTACATTGTACCAAGCACTGTACCAAACTATTGTATTTCCATGTGTTATTTCATTTAACCCTCATAGCCTTATAAATTTTTTTTTTTTCCTGCGCCATGTGGCATGTGGGATCTTAGTTCCCCAACCAGGGATCGAACCCATGCCCCATGCAATGGAAGCATGGAGTCTTAACTGCTAGACTGCCAGGGAAGTCCCGTAGCCTTATAAATTGATGCTATTATTGTCCCCATTTAACAGAGGAATAGAACAGAGAGGTTAAGTAACTTGCCCAAGCCCTGTTCATCCCAAAGGCCACACTCTTAACCCTTTCTTTATACTAGTGTTGGAAGAGAAATAAACCACACCTCTCCTCCAGTCCATCCTGGCATTTCTCAGATAAGGGCACTCAGGCCCCTGGCAGAGCTGGGATTAGAACAACCTAGGCATCCTGGCCCCCAGTTACAGAAGAACTAGGGTGGATCAGGTTATTTTTTTCAACCAACATATAACTTATAGGGGAAAATATAAAAATAATTGGAAGGGGATGAAATATTGCTCTAAACAAAGCAATATTATGAATGCCAACAGCAGAAGTCATATAACACACAACAAAGGAATGATTGTATTATTCAAGATTTTGTTTTGGAGAATCCAGAAGAGTTTTTGAGTGTGGCCATAGCTCCACACTGCCCCCTGGTGGTTCCCATGCACACACTGGGAGCAGGCCAGGCCAAGGACTAGCCTGAACAAAGACTTTGGATCAGGATAGATGCCATGTGTACTGAAAACCACATCAGGGAAAGGCCTCAGAAATCCCAGAGGCAGTAAAGATCCTTTGGTCTGGGTACTTACCCAAACAGTTAAGGGAAATCTCTGGGCTCCACTTCCATTTGTATGCAGAATTTGAGGTAAAGAAGTTATGAACTCAGTAATGAGTTAAATGCTTTCAGTCTGTCATATTGGCTAAGGCTTTCCCCTTCTTTAGTTACCATGGGCACTTTTTCATACCCTGTTGGTGGGAAAGTAAATTAGTAAAGCTTTCTTGTGCAATTTGCAGGTAGGTATCAAGTCTTCCAAAGGCTTACCACCCCTAGGAATGTATCCTAAGGAAATAATTAAGAATGTGAGCAAAATATAGCTCAAGAATGCTCACTGAAGAGCTGTTTATTATAGCTGAAAGCTATTCAGTACCTTACGCTACAAATATGATATCCTAACTTATGAAGTAGGTGAATATTTATAGACGTGGAAAAGTGTGTATACTGTTAAAATGAAAAAGCAGGATACCAAACATGTATAGCATCCCACTTTTGAAAAAATGTCTTCATATACATACATTTTTTTAAATTAATTAACTATTTATTTATTTATTTTTGGCTGTGTTGGGTCTTCGTTTCTGTGCGAGGGCTTTCTCCAGTTGTGGCAAGTGGGGGCCACTCTTCATCGCGGTGCGCGGGCCTCTCACTATCGTGGCCTCTTTTGTTACGGAGCACAGGCTCCAGCCGCGCAGGCTCAGTAGTTGTGGCTCACGGGCCTAGTTGCTCCGCGGCATGTGGGATCTTCCCAGACCAGGGCTCGAACCTGTGTCCCCGGCATTAGTAGGCAGATTCTCAACCACTGCGCCACCAGGGAAGCCCTTCATATATGTTTAGAAGAGAGGTCTGGAAGGATACCCATCAGGAGGTGAGCTGAACTTATCTCTGGATGACAAGGTTATGGGTGTTTTAATTTTCTTCTTTTGGCTACACATATATTGCTTTTAAAGTATAAAAACAAATATAGGCAATGGGAATCGCTTTTTAATTAGAAGTTTTAAAGACAGATAAAACTGATTGGGGGAAAAAAAAATCAATAAAGTCTATATTCAAATCTCCAGTCTCTCATTTCTGAATTTCTAAGGGCTATTTTTCCTCGAGTGGTGTCCTGCCCCTGACAACTCTCCCCCACCATCGCCACTAGGGCCTGAAAAGGGGTGATATCAGCCCCTCGAGAATCTCTACTTGTCTCTGGGCAAGATGCGCTGGGCCAGCAGTGACCACCAGCTGCACTCAGCCCCACTCCACAGGCAGTGCCCTTTGACACGCTACTCCAGCTGTTTTCCTTCCCCAACGGAACACAGATGGGTGCCCCAAAGGGGGCAAGTTTGGGTACCATTTCGACCAGAGGGGAAGGGCTGTGGAGATAACCCAGTCTACAGGAGCTCAGACCTCCCTGGGACCTGCCTGGAGGAGCTTGAAAACATTGATTCCTGTCTCCCCTCCCTATCATGTTCTAGGGTAGGACTAGAGTATTCTTATTTCTTTTTTAAAGCTCCCCAGGTGATGCTAAAGTGCACTCAAGAGTTTTCTTCAGCTGCTAACAACCCCTTCCCCCTAAGAACTTTCCGCAGTTTCTACCCACTGGGCTTCTCGTTCAAAGATGACCTCCGTGGATCTGATCCTGTCCCTTTGACACTCTTCTTATCCCCCAGAGCAAGCATTCACCCACTTACCCTTTAAACATTTTTAAGTGTTTCTTATTGTATGCCAGGTCCCATGTCTCGCCCCTGCCTAAATGCTTACTCAGAACACTATCTTTATTACAGAGAAACCATTATATGGATAAAGTTCAAAGTGAAAGTGTCTGGGAAATATGGAGAATCCACAACCTGAAAGCATCCTTTGCAGAGTCTCACAAATTAACCATCAGGAGGTTAGAAAGGAAATGCCTGCACTGTGATTCCTGCTAATGTCACTGGGCAAATTCACCATCACAACCAGTATCCCTTTAACATTCCTACTGGCGTCAGCACAAGACATGCCTTATTTCTGGGTTGGGAGAGGGGCCGCAGCGCATTCCCCGACCTCTCCAACCAAATCGAAGGCTTGGTCTTTATGGAATTTCAAGCATCTGGGCTAGGCTAGTTAGGTTGGGGAAGGGGGATACATTTCAGAGCACGGAAGTCCTAAAAATATTTCTTGAATCTCATGTCATTTCCCAAGTGACCCAGGAGCACACCTACTCTAGGCATAGCCTGGGCATGAGGCTGCTTGCGGAACTGAACTTTCATAGGCAGCTGTTTGGGGAGCGGGGCGGGGAGGTGATCAGGCCTTGTTCAGGGCCCGCATCCGACGAGCCCAAGATTCCACATTTCTGCCACTTCCTTCCTGAGGCCCTGGTTCCCATCCACTGACTCTGAAAGGCGATCCCTGAAATGAGTGACAATTCCATCTCCATGTCCCGGGATCCGTGATGCACACAGAGCCAGACTGGCTAAGTGCGGCTCATCTGAACGCTTTTGGTAAGTCACCGGCCAAATTCTCTATTTGATCCACCTTTATTTTCTATGTTACATTCGTAGACGTCCCACACTACTTATTAATTCCTTGAGGCCAGGGATACTCAAATACATGCTGAATTAAACTCAAAGTCATGG
Organism: Balaenoptera musculus; assembly: GCF_009873245.2. Taxonomy (NCBI): domain Eukaryota; kingdom Metazoa; phylum Chordata; class Mammalia; order Artiodactyla; family Balaenopteridae; genus Balaenoptera; species Balaenoptera musculus. The sequence goes on from NC_045797.1 coordinate 15,087,860, forward strand.
TTTGAATGGGTCATTAATTTCTTCCTTCTCAATTTCCATTTTTCTCCCCAAAGAAGGAAAATCAGAGCAGTTGGCCAGCGTCCCACGATTGGGTGGGCCCCTGTGCTGCTGCCATCTCTCCCTTATATTATAGTCTTTGGGGGAATTCCCTGGCAGTCCAGTGGTTAGGACTTGGCGCTTTCACTGCCATGGGCCCAGGTTCAATCCCTGGTTGGGGAACTAAGATCCCACAAGCCGTGGGACATGGCCAAAAAAGAAAAAATTGTATATATATAATAGGCTTTTTATAAAAACCCCAAAACACCCCACGTTGTCCCTTCCACTCCCAATGCCTCATCCCACTGCCATCTGGCTTCCATGTCACTGACACTGTTCCTGGAAGGTTACTGCTGACCCTCTAACTACAAATTCAATGTCATCTTCCAGCTCTCCTCCCTAAGAAGGCCCTCAGCTTCTGGGACCCCCCTTTCGGCTGGTTCTCCACTTCCCCTCCCACTACTCCTTGGTGTCGGGTCTACCCCTCGAAGGCTGTGTTCTCAATCCTCCTCCCTGTGTAAGCCCGTCCACCCCGGTCAGGACCCAGTGGTGGGCACGCCCTGTGGCTGCCAGTAACCTCACTTCTCATTCCCAACAGCTTCCTCTGCACCTTGACACAGGCAGCTCGATCCCACACAGACTCAGCGAAACCCAGCCCTGATCCAGTTTCCTAACCTCCTACAAACCAGAGCTCTTTTTAAAGCAAAGGGGAACATTTTAACAATTACACCAGGTGTGATGGTTAGTTTAGAGGTCAACTTGACCGGACCACAGAGTGCCCAGATATTCGGTCAGCATTATCCTGTGCGTTTCTGTGAGGGTGTTTTGGGGTGAGATGATTACATTTGAATCGGTAGATTGAGTGAAGCAGATCACCCTCTGTAAGGTAGGTGGGTCCCCGTCCAATCAGTTAAAGGCTTGAGTAGAACAAAAAGGCTGACCTTCTCCTGAAGGAGAGAGAATGTTTCCTGCCTGATGACCTTTGAACCGGGACATCAGCTTTTTTTTTCTGCCTTTGTACTCAAACAGAAACATCAGCTCTACCTGGGCCTTGAGCCTGTCAGCCTTCAGATGGAAACTACATCATTGGCACTCCTGGTTCTCAGGTCTTTGGTCTCAGACTGAAATTAAACCATCGACTCTCCTAGGTCTCCAGTCTGTTGATTCACCCTGCAGTTCTTGGGACTTGCCAGCCTCTATACTTGCGTAGACACACACACACACAGACACACACACACACAGACACAGACACAGACACAGACACACACACCCTATTGGTTCTGTTTCTCTGGAGAACCCTAACACATCAGACAACAGATATGAACCAGGACGCAAGGTCACTGACTACTTTACAAACCTGGGGACAGTCTTTTCTCCTTCCCTCATCCTTACATCTGACGGAGGACCAAGTCCTGTCCTTCTAACTCTGGACTGTCTCTCAAATCATTCCCTTTCCTCTGTTCTCCTCCTCACTGCCCTGGACCTCTGCAAAGACTCCCAACTGACCTCCTGCCTGTAGCCCTTCCTCGGGCCAGCCCATCCGTCATGATACTGATCGCCTCACTGCCTTGCCGAGAGCTCTGGCGGCTCTGTGTTGCTTGCAGAATAAAACCTGCCTGCTCAATGGGCATCAAGACCCTAGCCCCCCCTTCCCACTGCCAGCCACCTGCCCCCAACCTCCAGCAACAACCTCCACCCATGCTCTAGCCACCCCGCCTTACTCTGTTCTCCGAGTGCTTCACTGTCAGGCCCCCGTGCTTTTGGCAAAACCCTGCCATGCTTTGCCAGGGGCTGGACCAAGGCACCCCTGAGGGACCTCAGCTCCCCCCAGCTGCATCCAGAGGATGTGTAGCCGTCACAAGGTACATGAGACAGAGCAACTGAGACCCTTGTTACAGGGCAGACAGGCCTGCTAGTGGCCTCCTGTTATTTCTGGAATTCCAAGTTTGGGGTGAGGACAGGGTATATTTGAAGCCACAGCAGTAACAAATACCTAGCATTATTCTCCAGTTCCCCACCCTCAGGAGTAATACTCCCTCCGTCCCTGAGTCATAATCCCAAGGGAACCTGCTAGAAGGCAGTATTAGGCATCGGCTCCAGGGACCACAACCCTTACCCTTACTCTCGAATTGCTTTCGGGGTTCCAAGAGACCCTAAGGTTGCCGGGTACCCCCATGTGTATAATGGCTCGTTCTTCTGCAGTTTATTCTCATTCCCTTTTGGCAATACTCTCTCCGGGAGTCTTCAAACCTGGATCTCTAACAAGTCCTCGATGAAAGTGCCTGAACGACCCACATCTGTACTGGGCACTCGAGGCACAGTTTCTTCCGAGTCACGTCCCTGAGGCCTGCAGACCACTTTCTCCCTTACTCCACTTGGATTGTCAGAGGCTCCAGGGAACCGAGAGATTTCCTCCCGAGAGGAGGCCCTGAGCTCACAGCATATTCTTTGTAGCTTCGACAACACCTACTTCTACTTGCCCTGATCGCTTAGGTTGGCTTTTGGTCACAGCTAATGCCTATCTTCCTGTCCTTACAAACTCTGTCAAGACACGTGGGTGCTGGTGGAATCAGAGACGGCGCCCACTTCACAACGTCCTCTCCACGCGGTCAGGGAGGTGTCCATGGGCCCGAGCTCACGTGCTTCATAATCCCAAACCCACTGAAAACGTCCTTCCCTTTAACGCCTGCATAGAGAGTGGCCACGGGAGTGGGAATCCAGAGGTCTGGCCTGTGTGATGCGTCTCAGTAGAAACCAAATACCTTCATATACAGGCTTGTGGGCCTTCGGGTATTCTAGTTAACTTTTATGGCGGGTTTGAGGGGATTAAATAATTCTACTAATATTATTAAAAGTAAATTTTACAGCTTTGGCTTTGGAATACACCCACACACACAAATACACACACACCAGCAATAATCCCTTAAGTAGTCAAGAACTATAACAATGCTCTTGAGTACACAGTCAACTACCCAGTACTATAAACCACAATGATACTAATTAGAAATGGCAGAAAGGTTATTGGCAAGAAGGAACTCAGAAGACGTATATAGGGCTTGTCACAAGAAGATACGATGATCGAGGGTGAGCAAATGCTTACTAATTGTAATGCAACCCCCAAATCCCAACAGAACTACTTCTACATCCTAGAGTTGAGGACTGCTACTTCGGGGTTTCACCACTTAGATGTACCTCTAACTATGGTACAGGTCACAGCATGATATTCAACACATCTTTGTCAGATGACCACTGAAACGTCTTTCAACAGGTGTTGACAAATGGCCAGGCCCGTCACATACAATGTTTCTTTAAATGATGAATCAGAAACATGGACATCTCTTCTTCAGTTTAAATTCTGGCCTCCCTACCTGTAAAACAAGGCTGGCAACACTGCCTACTGCACACAGCTATACTGAGGATTAAGTGAGGGAATGCGCGTCAAGCGCTAGTGCCTTGTAAGCACTCAATAGCCATTAGCCACCAGCATCGTTTCTTCTTGTTGATGTTACTGTGACACTGTGGACAGAGCAGTGTTTGCCTTAATAAATAAGGGTGAGTTTGCAAGGCTTGTCTCCAGGGACGTCTTTTTTTTTTTTGGCTGCACGGCCATGTGGGATCTGAGTTCCCCGACCTGGGGTCGAATCTAGGTCCTCGGCAGTGAGAGCGCGGAGTCCTAACCACTGGACCGCCAGGGGATTCCTGGGGATGTCTTAGTTCCAGGTGCTTCAATGTGCAGTCCAGGAAATGGAGACGCCAGATAATCCTGTAGTTTGGGGCAGGCCCCAGGAGGTCTGCTGGGGGGGGCACCATCCCTCTCTGAAGCCCCTCCCTCACACGTGCACAATGTCTGGTGACCTGGCCTATGCCCAGGAACACCCAGCCAACCCGCCCTCCCTTCTTTTCCCGGCATTTCACAGCTCTCCACCAGCATTTATTGTCCATTGTTCAGAAAAAAATGAATCAAGCCATGACTTGAGGCTTGAATTCAACTTAAAAAATTGTGTGGTTCTAAAGGTCTCCATCCAAGTTTTTCCCAAAAGACTATTCTCCGAGGAAAAAAAGACAACGAAATGGCTATATCTCAAAAATTTTCAGGCTCCATTATCCCACGGCTCTCCTTACCCCTTGAGACACAATTTTCAATAGTAAACTGGGCTGAAGTTTGAGGGCAAGGCCTGGAGAAGCTGTTTAATTCCTACCACCAAAGACAAACTCGGATTCTTTCACAATTCTCCCTCAGGCTGGCCCTCTGCTTTATAGAGCCAAACCACTGACAGAATAAATGAATGCAAAAAATTTGCCTTACAGCAGCGAACGCTAAGATTTTCTACAGATACAAATTCCCAAGCAAACCCACCCGAAAGATAATAAAAACGAGGATTGGGTTGATTGGGCTTGTTAAAGGCTGGCTGCCTGATTTTCTTTAGGGTCTGAATATGTTTACATGGGGTGGGAGGAGCTTACTGACACAGCAGTTTGAGAAAATCAACACAGGTCCACAGAACACTAATTAGTCTGCTCACCTCTCATTCCACAAATACTTGCTGTGCACCTACCGGGCTCAAGCGCTCTGTGCGGTGACACGCGGACAGAAAGACTGTGGCTTGGGATGGCCTCAGCCCAATAGGGAAGACAGGCCTTGTGCCCTGAGTGATACATGTGAGTGGGTAGTGCAGGCAAAGAGGTGGGATTTGACCTAGACTTTGAAGAATGGAGAGTCTGGGTTGCCACTTGGACAATCTACACAGAGCGGGGGCTCTATTCCAGAACTAGTGTATTAATAAATATGCAAAGGTTCTGAATGGAAAGGATCTGGGACAATGTTTTCTTTTTTTTTTTTTTCTTTAACTTTTTGTGTTTATTTATTTATTTATGGCTGTGTTGGGTCTTCGTTTCTGTGCGAGGGCTTTCTCTAGTTGCGGCAAGTGGGGGCCACTCTTCATTGCGGTGCGCGGGCCTCTCACTGTCGTGGCCTCTCTTGTTGCGGAGCACAGGCTCCAGAGGCGCAGGCTCAGTAGTTGTGGCTCACGGGCCTAGGTGCTCTGCGGCATGTGGGATCTTCCCAGACCAGGGCTCGAACCCGTGTCCCCTGCATTGGCAGGCAGATTCTCAACCACTGCGCCACCAGGGAAGCCCCCAATGTTTTCCTAAAGACAATTATGGAGGGGGCCTCAGAGGTCAGTGGCTGTGACTGGGGAAAAGGGGGCACCCAGGAAGGCCCATCCCTAAGATCTGCGGGGCCCATGACAAGAGTGTAGAGGAAAGCCCATGTGCTGACATATTTAAGACTTAAAACTCAAGCTAACAAACTGTTAAATATACCCTATCCTCCTGCCTTGACAAATATGCCTTCCTAATTGTTACGAAAAGGCTAGGTTCAAATTTAGAATTCCTAGACTTCTGAGTTCTGGACCAGAATGTGGTGGTGGAGGAGCCTGACCCAGGGCCCCTCCTTTCTCTTCTACCCCCAGTTCCATCCCGTACCATAAGGTTTCAGGACCACACAGGGGAACACCCAGACACCTCAGCCCCAGGCAAGCAAGCAGTCCCCTGGCCCCCCCAGTGTAGGGGTGTGCACACCATACTCAGGGCACACCCAGGAGGAGGGACCTGAGGAAGAGACTGGAGCAGGCCCTGGACTCAGAACACCCCCTAGTTCCTGGGCCCACGGATGCTCTACACCGTGGGGAAGACAGGGGGCGCTGGTGGCAGAGTGGGCCCCCTACAGCGGGGGGCCCAAGGCAGGGGCCCCTCCTGCTCAGCCTAAGGGTGACACCGAATACGGGGAAGAATTTGATTTGCGGGACGATGAGGCACAGTGTCCTGTGGTTTTGGTTACGATGATGCTAGAGGCTAACTTTTATCCCAGATAATGAATACAACAACATTGGTTTTCACCTAATCCTCTCGCAAGCCTACAAGTTCAGTATTGTTTTTATTCCCTTTTCACATATGAGGAGGCTGAGATTAGAGAGATTTTAATTTTACCAAGGCCACACAGCTAGGGGTGGCAGAGCCAAGATTCGAATGTTAGGCTGAGTCTCGTGGCCTAAAAATACAGAGGAAAATCATTTCCCGATCCTGAATCATGGAATCAGAGACAGAAGGAACCATGAAATTCATTATGGATGAATCCTCCCAGTGTGGATCTGCCGGTGGGCAGTGCAGAAGAAGAATCTAGGGTTCTGCCTGCTGGACCATCATCCCCTCTGTGCACTGGGCACAGGCTCCCCAGGGGTGGGGGAAGCCACCTGGGGCCAGCAGGTGGCCAGGGCTGCCCAGCAGGCATGTCCTGTCCAGAGCCATCTCCGTGGCCCTCTGTGAGCTGGGAAGGTGACTCAGTCCAAGCAGGCCCCTGGGAGTTCTTCCTAAAATTGCTGCTTTGATGTTTTCTCCAAATCCCGACAGCAAAGTGGCGGGCTGCGGTGGGGAAGCCCCAGAATCTGGTTGCTGTGCAACTTCATTCTGTCTGCAAATGTCGGTGTGGGAGCTCAGACATCCACAGTGCTCCGGGTGCTTGCATGCCCACGCGCTGGGCCCAGAACCCTTGTCCCCACCTTCCCTGCAGCTGTGCCAGCCAGGCAAAGCCTTGCAGGTTGGGAAGGAGGATTTCTTTCTTTCTTTCTTTTTTCAAAATTGATCTTTAAAAGCTTTTTAAACGGAGGTATACATTTTATATAGGGAAGTGCCTGAAACCTGTGTGTAGCTCGATGTATTTTTAATATGTACAATATTATGTAAGCACCACCCAGACAAAGATAGAGAATGTTTTACAAGTTGATTGTAGGGACTTCCCTGGCGGTCCAGTGGTTAAGACTTTGCCGCCCAATGCAGGGGGTGCGGGTTCCATCCCTGGTCGGGGAGCTAAGATCCCACATGCCTCGCGGCCAAAAAACAAAAACATAAAACAGAAGCAAGGGCTTCCCTGGTGGCGCAATGGTTAAGAATCCCCCTGCCAATGCAGGGGACATGGGTTCGAGCCCTGGTCCAGGAAGATCCCACATGCGGCGGAGCAACTAAGCCCGTGCGCCACAATTACTAAGCCTGCGCTCTAGAGCCCGCGAGCCACAACTACAGAGCCCGTGCTCCGCAACAAGAGAAGCCACTGCAATGAGAAGCCCACCACAGCAACGAGGAGTAGGCCCCGCTCACCGCAACTAGAGAAAGCCCACACGCAGCAACGAAGACCCAACGCAGCCAAAAATAAATAAATGTTTTTAAAAAAACCCCCCAAAACAGAAGTAATATTGTAACAAACTCAATAAAGACTTTAAAAATGGTCCACATCAAAACAAAAAAAAATCTGTAAAATAGATAAATAAATAAAGATGAGGAAATTGGGGGGGGGGTGAGTGGGAGGTTAGGTGATTTGCCCAAGTCCGCAATTAAAAAAAAAAATTGATTGTAAATTGCAGAAGTGAGCACAGGAACACATTCTCCTTGTAAAGCATTTCCACACCACACGTAAGCTGACCCCCCTCTGGCCACCGCCTCACAGCATTCCCCTCCACACACAAGGCCCCACTGTTATAATTCAGTGTGTCCGGAAGCAGGGGCTTCCCTCTCAGCATTCCCAGGCCTTCAGGCAGCAAAGCAGCCCGGCCAAACAGGTTTGGGGTCTTTCTCCGACAACATTCTCTTCTGCCCACCCCACCCCCCATGCAATTCCTGCAACAGAGAGCCTGTGATTCCCCCACTGAGGAGAGCACAGCTGCCTTCCCGAGCTCCTTCCTGCGGTGTCAGGGGGCGGTGAGGGCCGCAGGGACCTCTCCCCATCCTCCTGTCTTAAAGCAGTCTAACCAGGACCCCTCTGAAGCTTGGCTGCTGCAAACAAAGAGCGGCCCCCGGGGGCCTGGGCTGCTGGGCCTACACAAGGTAGAGGGGACTGGGGGGGACGCCAGCCCCTGAGAGGTGGAGGCACGTCTAAGCCAGAAACTGCCCGAACTGGTTACATTCCAGCCAGATTAGCACAAGGCCCGGGCCTGCTCCTGAGCCTACCCCTCCCTCCTCTCTGGGACTGTGAACAGGAGGTTTAACTATTTCCCTTCCACTTGGTGTCCAGCTTCACACACACTGACAACGCTCCCTGCTGTTTGCACATTAACCTTCCATTTGCCAGGCAGCTTCTCAGGGGCTGTGGATTAACACCCTCCAACCCAGACAATGGCCTCCGGGGAGGGATGCAAGGGGCTCAGACAAGGGCTCAGACAAAGGCTCCGGGCCCCAGGCCCAGTCAATCACTGCACAGTAATCACTGCCCACATGGGGTGGGGCTCCTGAGGGCTGGCTGTGCTCCCATAACAAGGTCCTAACTGGGAGCTGCCCCCACTCAGTCCGATCTGAATGTGCTGGCCTTGTGATGACTGAGTTCAGGCCTGAAAGGAAGCCCCAGCTCCTAGGAGAGTCCTGCAGGGACCAGAGACCAAAGCGCTGGGATGGGGAGCCCTCGGGCAGGCCTGGTTACCCAGCCCACCAAGTTTAGCTTTTCTCCTTTCTCCTGGCAAAATTGGATTCTCAGGGGATACAGCAGCAGGAAGCAGGAGATTCTGGCCCCTGCCCCAAGGCTCTCAGGGAAGCTTGCCTGTTCTCTCATTAAGCCCTGACAGAGGCAACCAGTAGACATTACGCCACGTCAATGCCATCTTCTTACTCTCATGTGCAGGTACGCACACCTGCATGAACTTGGAAAAGAAGTGGGAGGGGAGGGGAGGGAAAGGGGAGAGAACCAGAGTATTAGGTGTAGAAATGGTTCTTAAATGTTCCAGGCTAGTGGCTTCTCAGCTCCGGCTGCAAGATAAAAGCCTGTCCTAAGTATTCAAAAATTCTACTCCAGGTGATTCTAATGCAACCCTGTCCTGAAGCAGTGCCTCTGTTCACAGGAATTAGCCTGGGATCTCATTAAATGCAGATTCTGGGGCAACAGGTCTGGGGTGGGGCCTGAGATGCTCCATTTCTAACGAGCTCCTGAGGGATGCTTGTCTGAGGACCACGCTTTGTGTCCGAGGCACTAAGACTGACACCACATTCACCAGGAGACTGAATCCTCTCCAAACCCAGAGCAGTTGTCCCAGCTGTGCACAGCGCTGCTGGAGTCCTTCCTTACATGGAGATGACCCCACGACAATCTAAAGTCTCTCTTCTCTTGACCTGGAAGTTCCTGGCCCTCTTGAGAAAAACCATTGGGTTTCCACTCCTGTTTTCCTCACATGCCCGTGGCTCCTGGTCTAGGCCAACGAGACCATTTTTCTGACCTTCGTTTCATTCATAGTACTAATACCAGACAGGGGGTGGGTGAGTGCGGCTGCAGATTGGTGAGACTTTTGGGGGTTGGGGTGCGAATACAGCCCCAACGGAAACAGAAACCCTGGGGCAGTGCACATACAAGAAATTTAAGGACAGTTAAACAGCAACAGCCACAATTAATAGGGTTTACACAGGCAAAACTCATTAGGGTGGGTCAGGGTGCCAGAGTTTACCTTTACTGGGCAAACCCCTTCTTTACAGATAGTACAAATTAATTGCAAACAAGACTGCAACGGGGGATATTTAAAAGGCTGTGAAACAACTTCCGAGCTCCCCAGATGCAGGCGGGGGCACCACTGACCTGCAACAGACACATGCAGACCCTCACTCCGGGAGCCCTTTGCCAGCCTGGCCCAAGTTCCTGGAGAAGTTCACATGCAATAAACCTGTGCTCCGTTAGAAAGGTTTTTTAATTCAGAAGACTCCCTAATCCACACCGACATCCACCCTGAGACCGAATCAACCGTGCTTCCAGGCAGTGCTGCCCGGGCCCCTGTGTACTGCTAGGGGAATCACTTCATGGTCATGGCTGCTTACGGTTTGCAGTGGCAACAAGTCTACAAATGATTATCACAAACGAGATGATGTAAGAGCAACCTCAAATAAAGCGCTCATCTGGCCACCCGGTGCTCCGCAGGGCTTTCTGCCCTTCCACCTGGCTCCAGGTGATGAGCCCTCTGGCGGGCTCTGAACAGCAAGAGGCTGTTCTAAAGGGTAAAATGTCCCCCAAACCCCAGGGTTCCTGCTGCCATTCCCTGCCCCCCTGCAAGGTCATAGACCATCGCAGGGTCTGGCTGCGCTAGGATTACATCCTGACTGCACCCCTTATGAATTGTATTACCTTGGTCTAAAGTTACCCTTTCTGAGCCTCAGTTCCCACTTGTTAAAAAGGTATTAGTATAATTCAGTTCATACGGTTGTGTTGAGGTGTAACTGAGTTAAAGTTTAGCAAGCATAGGGTCTGGCTCCTATAATGATAATAAGAAATGGGATTTTTTTTAAAGGTGGAGTTGGTCTTGCACCTCTCCTTCTTTGAGGCTCCAAAGCATATCATTCTCTTGAGACACTGACCTTTCTCTGCCTTGAGGTCAGTTCAGCTACTAGTCTTGTCCTGATAGATGGGCAGATAGGAAGTCCAAGGTCATGGTCTTACTCATCTTTAAACCTCCCGCGATGCTCAACCCAATGCCTGCAGTCAGTAGGAAGCTGGTGGTTATTTGTTGCACTGATTTTCCAGCATGAACCAGCCAACACAGGACAAAGCATGGACCCCATGACCAGGTGGGTCCAGTGGCAGCACAAACCAGACCTCCCTCCCACCGTAAGCAGGTGCTGTTTCTGTCCTTAGGCACAACGGTGAAACAGGAATTGCACTTCTGCCCTGGTGCCAAATTCTTCATGAAAATGACCACCAACACTATTTTAAAAAAATCAAACAGTAAATATGTCAGCCACACAATGAGTAGGATCATTAACCTCTGTAGTTTCAGAGGCCCCTGATTCTTTTTCAGAAGCATGAATCCCTAGGGACTTCCCTGGCAGTCCAGTGGTTAAGATTCCCCACTTCCACTGCAGGGGGCACGGGTTCGATCCCTGGTCGGGATACTAAGATCCCACATACCGCATGGCGGGGCCAAAAAAAAAAAAAAAAAAAAAGCACAGATCCCTGAAGTTTGTATTCAACGTGACAAAGGTTCAGAATGCATCGTTCAACAGTCTCATTGCACTGTCCCTATATTACACCTTGTTTTGTCATAAGGTCAGGGGCCACCTTCTCCCAGGCTGTGACACACTTTGGTTGGACAGGACTATCTCTTTTGGGGTGGTGTTGGTCTAATTTTAGGCCTTCTGAGAAACTGCTGTGCTGTTTTCCCCAGGCTTAATTTCCTAGAGTAGGCAACAAAGATGAAGTTTTTAGGTTTTCTGAGGTTTTAAAATCAGTAAGTACTTTCGTTTGTTTGAGCTGTCATCTATTGAGCCCGAGAAGTTTCAGCCTGCCCTTTTGGGCCCCAAGAGGGGCAGGACTAGCTCTGAGGAAAGCCCGCCCGTGGAGCTGGATACTAGTGGCGGAGTAGGGGTGCGGTAGGGCTCCCCAGGCAGGGCTGGGTAGGCAGAGGCCCAGGGTCCTGGGGGAGCTTGCGGTGCACGCTGCTCCAGAACCACTGCTTATTCAGGTGACACTGTTTGTGCGTAAACACTTCTGGAGCTCTTCCTCAGAAACGGGCTGGAGCGGACAGTTGCTTCATTACACACATACTCTCACGGTCTGCTCGGCCACTGCCTCCCTGGAGCCAGGGACTCGCCAAGCCCGCAGGGAAGAGCAGTGCTGGGCAGGGACCTCTTTTAGAGGGGTCATGCCGAGGGGTCATGCCAAGGGGTCCCACTGGGGCTTGGAGCAGGTGTAAGAGCAAGGAGACAGAGTACACACCCATTGTGTGCAGCCTGCCTGGAGAGCTGTCTGCATGTTATGACAAGGATGTGACTGCCTGTAACCGTGTCTCTGAACTCTCCAGAAGTCCTGCAACTGTGCAGGGGGCAGTCCCTATGGCGGCCAATTCAGGCCCATGGCTATGGCTTCAACAGAAGGGAGCAAGTGTTCCTCAGCTGAGAACCACTGGAAACCAGAGGCGCAGGTGAAACCTGTTGCGGGTGGGTGTGGAGGGGAGACCAACCCAGGGTTCCCCGTATCCTTGGGTGATCAGTCACTCTTTTAGTCCTGTTACACTACCTCCTTCCTGCCCTCTTGTCACTCCCGTCTCCCCACCACACACACACACACACACACACACACACCCCAGAGACACAGCATGTCCAGCAGGGAAGCGTCTAGAATGTCTCTTAACTGCAATCTGAACTAGAATGGGAAACTGTCCGCGAGTTTCAGGGGCAAGCAGACATAGATGTCAGTCACAGGGAACAATCAAGAAGCAGAGACTTGCCAGAGTGATCCTAGAGAAGAAGAGGGGGCATCTGACATGAAGCTGTTGTCTGGTCCTCTCCCCCAGTGCCTCTTATGTCCAGCTGGTCCCTTACCAGGTGCTGACAGAAGTAAATGGCATCAGGCCGGGGGCCAGAGACTTGGGTTTGGTCAACTCTGCCCCATTAGCCGTGTGACCTCAGGCAGGTCCCGCCCCTTGCTGGGCACAGCTGCTAGAAAAAGCCTTTATTGAAACAAACAAGTATTAAGCACCCACTGTTTACACTATATGCTGTGCACAATAAAAGGCTGAGGCTTTTTATTTCTTCCCCCTAAGCCTTCTCTTTGTGTATGATGAGAACGAGGGCTGGTCATCACTCTGGACAATAATCCTATCCAGATATGGGTCATTAAGCGGGGCCATGACCTACCCACTTGTTACACTAACCTCTTCTTGGTTATTCCAACACATTATTCAGACAGCATGAGAAATTGCTTAATTTTTCTTTCTACTCCTAAATTGTTCAATTAGACCCAAGCCCCAAAACAAACAAACCATACAAACCTCCTAAGTACAAAGTAGGACCTTGGTACTAACATCTGTTTCACTCCCGACACAGGGGCTGGTGGAGCTCTCTCCCCCTATGGTGGCCTCAGGCTATGCTCTCCACATTTGGCCCCTAACTCTTAGCTGCTATTTAGAAACGTGCTAATTACTCCTTTACCACCTTTTTGCTGCTCAGACTGAACATTAAGTGTCCTCCGGGGCCTCTATTTTCTGCTTTCCCTTTTCTAAGTGGCTCTGAAAGGTCTGTCAAAGGTTATTTATCTGTCCCCCAGATGTGCTGAATTCCCTGCATGCAGGGCTTCCTTCAGAGAGGACAGCACAACCTGGGGGCTTTGAACATACACAAAACACAAAGTAGTGTAATATGAAGTTTGCACACGCTTATTAAAAATCCCACTTTTTTTTTTTTTTGGCCGAGCCACGCAGCATGCGAGATCTTAGTTCCCCGACCATGGATCGAACCCGTGCCCCCTGCAGTGGAAGCGCAGAATCTTAACCACTGTACTGCCAGGGAAGTCCCCCTAAAAATCCCACTTTTGAACTAGTTTATGTTTAAGATCTTATCACTGAGTGCTTTTTAAAAAGGTCAAATTGGGACTTCCCTGGTGGTCCATTGGGTAAGACTCCACGCTCCCGATGCAGGGGGCCCGGGTTCGATCCCTGGTCGGGGAGCTAGATCCTGCATGAATGCCACAACTGAGACTCTGCATGCCACAACTAAAGATCCCGCATGCTGCACTAAGACCCAGCGCAACCAAAAATAAAAACAAACAAACAAATAAAAAGGCCAAATTACCAATTCCTATGTGTGGTAGGGGGAGAGGCCGGGGATGGCCACAGCCTTATGGTTTCTGTCTATCACAGATGCCTCCCAGCGGTGCAGGAGAGCCAGCTGGCCCTGGATTATCAGCATCTCTTCCTAACCCAGTGTTCACTGTCGCCACACTGGTAGCTTGAAATCGGTCATGGTGGGAGTTTTTACACCATGGAAAATGACAAACACTACAAATCAGGGCACCCCCCACCCCCAGAGCCAGTTGTTAAACATCTACCAGCATATCATGCTTGTAACTCATCCTTCCCATCATTCACTTAAAAGAAACATTTATTGAACATACAATCTAGTACATTAGACACTGGAACTCAAAGATGAGTTGAATAAGCTCATACTACAGAAAAAAAAACAATGCAAACGCCACACAAAAACCACAATAATAACAGTTAAGTTACTGTGCCCAGAACTGCCCTAAATCTTTGCATATGCAAACTCACTTAATCCTTAAGACAACAGTGTGGATCAAGAACCATTATCTTATCTTTTCTTTTCCACAGATTTGGAAACTGAGCCTCTTCCTCACCCCTGGAGCCCAGGGGTTTTCTACTGTCCCGTGAAAAGGCCTAAGTGTCGCCTAGGTGCAAAAAACTCAGAGAAAGGCTCCACCAGAGCTCAGACTCAAAAGCAAATGATTTTTATGGAGGCCTTGTGCCAGGAAGGGTTCTTGGAAGTGACAAAGATTATGTAAGTTCTGAGGAAGGTTCCAGAGACCCCAGGAAAGGCACTGGAGTGACAGTTCAGGCCAGCCTGAGAAGAGGGGTGTTTGCAATACAACAGGCCCCTTGTCACAAAGCCCCCTTCTCCTGGCTCACTTTGTCAAGCCAGGGAAACCCCTTCCAATTCTGGAGGAGAGAAAAGGAAGAAGGCACAGTACGCAATTATGAGAGAACAAACACGTCCTTGGATTCTCACAGCTGAACAACCGGGGGAAAACCCAAGCCTTAAAGCATCCAGAACCTGGGGGTCGCCAGAGCAAACACCCTGAAGGTCTCTGCTCACCCCTGTAAGGGTAACTGCAAGAAACAGGGCCCATATCACCACCGGACAGCAAGGGGCCATATTTTCCAAGCAGTCATGGTGGTGGCGGCAGCTGGTTTTCCTGCTGGGTTCCCAGTTGGAAATTCTGGAGGGAACTGCTTTCTGCCTTTAAGCATCCAAAGAAAGAAACTGCAATTAGCGAATAACAAAAATTACATTTCTTAATGCTACTTCATAAGATGCAAATAGCCATATCCTGCAAACAATCAGACAGTGGGCTGGGCCTTTCCTTAGGATACTAAGGAGAGACAGAAAACCAAATCCACTCCCGCCTTTCCCTCCTTCCTCCTGCCTTGCGGTTTTTTTTTTTTTGCCTAGGGAATGAGTCAAGTCAGTCAACAACTATTTATGGAGCAACCACAGGATTGCAGAGTTTGGGAGGAGATGTGGGTTGCTGGAAGAAGCCCAGGATAGCTCTCACTTGAGACAGTAAAAGGAAATGTCAATCCTCAGGCCAGGTCTAAACAGAGCAGTAAAGAACTGACTGCCACCCTGGGTGGGTTTATTCTGGACCAATCATTCCCTTCTGGCTGAGCGGCCTCTGAGATTGTAAGGCCAAATGGGTGGATCCGCCATGATCATGCACATTTTTGGAAAAATACAAGCACAATGCTCACAATCTTGATGGTTCTGGGGTGGGGATTGGCGGCTGGCTGAGATGCTCTTCTTTCTCCCAACTCCCAAAGGGCCCCACAGCAATCAAAATTAAACAAATGTTGTCAGATGTTCATGATTTTCTCCTCTGCAAATGTAAACGTGTATGCGCTAGAGGGGAGAGGCTAGGAAAATCTAGGGCCGACAGGAACAGCCTTCTGGGGGCCTGACCCTCTCGAGTTTGGAAACTGGGTCGCATTTACTTGGCTCTAGAGCCTCGCTACTCAAAGTGTGCCCCTCAGACCAGCGGCATCACCACCATCTGCATTATGTTAGAAATGCAGAGTCTCAGGCACCACCTCAGACCTGTGGAAGCAGAATCTGCATGAAATCAACAAGCTCCTCAGGGGATTCCCACGCACGTGCAAGTCTGAAAGGCACCAACCAGATAACCATGCAGCTGTTGTTAAACGCCGCAGATCCCCCCAAAGTCACATTTGGGGGACACCTGTCCTCCACACTGCAGGGGGCCAGTTAGCAGGTTCCCTAGATTTTCTGTTCACAAAGAAGCAAATATCAGGAAAGCCTAAAGATTTGTAACGATATTATGACTACTGATTTAAAAATAAGTCACCTGGAAGGTTCCAGGTCAATTACATATTTGTTTAATCAAGATTGGAAGATACCTTCTTGGAGCCGAACAGAACTGAACGGCAGCCCACACGGCGCCCTCACACTTCTGTATTACACTCGACGAACAGTGCATGCTGGCCTAGATTCTCTTCTTTTTTAAATATCCAAGTATGTTTGAATAACCTGTATGGTTACAATTAGGGTCAGTGCATCTGGGGAAGTCACCGCAAACCCCCGCACATAAATATGGTGATTTTAATAACAAATAACACGTTTGGAGACTGGAATATAAGTATGCAGGCAGAGGGAGCCACTGAAGATTGTTAATTTGCATGATCACAAAGGAATGGAATCCAGCTGCAACATTAACGCTTCATTCTACAGAGCCATAGGATTCACGAACAACCAACCTCACAGTTTAAAGCCCATTTTCAACCCCTCACGATTTTGCCTAAAACTCAAATTTAGCTCCTTGAGAAGGAGACTGGATTTTATTTTATTTTCTGTGAATCCTGAAACAGTGCCCAAAAAATCCATTTGTTTAAGTTTTGTAAGTTAAATCCAAAAATCTGAATAGATTTGATCAGATTTCTCAAAATACTCGCCTTGGCACAGAAAGAAAAATGGTCTAATTGGAAGAGATTTCTTCTAATAAGGCACCGGAATTTTAGGACTAGGTTCTAGCTTAGCTGTTGCTTTCTGGCCTTCTAGACTTGTTTTCAGTGTAAAACAAGCCTTTAAGAAGACAAATCTTCTGAAATAGGATGTATACGAATGAATGTGGGTGTGTAGGAGGGAGAGGCTATTAATACTAGTGGTCATATTGCTATACTATAGTCATATATGACTTATACTATGATATATGTAATACATAACATACTATAATAACAACAGGTAGGGTGCGAATTTGGCCATCTTTGGGGAAACAAGGTCCTGGGAGGCTTTGTTTACTTTATCAGTTTATCAAGTTCAATATGGAGTCTATTGAACCACTCACAGCATGTGTACTTGCTCAAATATCAAATATCAAAAAGACATTAGGGGCCTCCTGGGACTTCCCTGGTGGTCCACTGGTTAAGACTCCGTGCTCCCAATGCAGGGGGCCCGGGTTTGATCCCTGGTCAGGGAACTAGATCCCGCATGCTGCAAGTAAGATCCCGCATGCCACAACTAAAATCCTGCGTGCCACAACTAAGACCCTGTGCAGCCAAATAAATATTAAAAAAAAAAAAAAAAAAAAGACAGAAGGGGCCTCCTGTCTGGATGTAAACCCAGTGGGGCAAATAAACAGAACTTGGTAAGAGCATAGTCAATTAATTGTCTCAGTTATGAAGGAAATAGCTACAAAACCCTCCCACTCAAATGGCATATATCTCATTGAAAGCTGTTGGCATTCATACTTTACAGAGAACGGTGGGTAGCCAAGGCCTATGGTGACAACAGCCATAGGCCAACGCTCTGGTCCTACAAGTGACCAAGAGTGAAGAAAGGTTGTTTTTCATCCCCATACACCAAGCAGATGTGGGTCAAACCCTCCTTGGGGTGCATGTATCAGATCATGACTAGACGGCATGATTTCATGAGATTAAAAAAAAAATGTCTTGAGAGTTAAATGCTGAGGAGTCCTTAGGATTGCAACTCTGCTGAAGCTTTGGCCCATCTGTTCTTAATAAATGCCAGTGGCAATATCCGTGAATACACTTGTCGGAGGGGCTACTTCCTTTCCTCTTCCCTCTGCCCTGCCAGGCAATGGCCAGATGTGGAAATCAGGAGAACCGGGTGGAAAGTGTGGCCCTGCCAGGGGCAAATCCATCACCTCGATAAGCCTCAGCCCATCGCCTATTAAATAGGAGTGATTATAGCAGCTGTACTTAATTCTTAGAACTATTTTGAGGATCAAATGCGACAATGGATGTGAGTCCTTAGGTACGTCAATCAGCCAGGAACCCAAGCACCTATGAGATGATCTGGAACATCCGTGGGCGAGGCTGGGAGTGTTGGGGGTGAGCTTCGTTCTTCAATGTCAGAAAAGGCATGTAACACTCCTCATAGTACCTCCCCCTCCCAGGCCCCCAGACAAGCTTGCCTTTAAATTTTAACACATTTAGAATTCATTAAGCAATTAAATCCAGTTTTGATCTAATTGAGTTTCCTCTGAGGGCAGCTTAAGGTTCCTCTAAGCCTGAGAAGCTTATGAGTAATTGGAAGCTGGAACTCCACCCCACTCTCTTGTGTTGAGAAGCCCATCACCAATTTTCTTCCACCGCGAGACTTAAGCTCTCTGGAGGCCAGAGCCAAGCCAGCCTCCCTGACTAGTGGCAGCACAAATAACACCACTGCATCGAGTCAGCAGTGTGGATGGTCCTGCCCTGAGCCACTGGTCAGAAGGAATGCCCGGCTGCCTCTCAGATGGAGACCTTCCTGGGGGAAGGAAGGCTGGCCAGTCACTCGAGAACCAGGGCCAGCGCCGCTCTGCCCCCGAGGGGCATGGCTGCCCTCTATCAGAGTCCATCTGACAAACCCCTTTCAGTGTATGACAGTCGCTGGTTCACTTTAAAGAGGCCCCCCCGGGCCTGATCCTGGAGCTCCAAGATTTCCCACTGTGGTTTCTGGTCGCCCATCCGGGGCTCCTTCTTTGCGCTGTGTCCAGCCGGGAGCCTCTTCAGCTATTCACTCCATCTAAGACGGCAGAGGGAGTGGTGACTGAGGCCCTCGATTCCCAGGAGTCCCCTAGATCCCACGCTCCTGAGCCAGTCCTGGGCCACAGGCAGCTTCGGTCCTTTTCATTGTGGGAACCCAACACTGACCCACCGATGACACCAATCTCCCCAGATCAGGGAGTTCAGCGCAGATTCCAGGGACTTTCCCGAGGCTCCACGGTGGCCAGGCACGCCTGGCATTTTGGAGAGGAGCCTCCTTTGCCCCAGCATCTGCCTTGATGCCCCATTCTGGAGTCTGTCCTGCTCTCCAGCAGAGTGCCATGTCCACCTTGGGAACTCCATGGCAACCACGTTCTTGAGGACAGTGATGACCTCCATTAGCTCAGCCTTTACCTTACCTGGCCCTTGAGCAGCACCTGACTCCAGTGGTCCCTCCCTCTTCCTTCACATACTCCCTTCCTTGGCTCAGGGACCCCGGACCCTCCAGGCTCTCCTCCTAGCTCTTTGGCTGCTCCCCTCAGTTTCCCTTGTCAATTCTTGCTCTTCTCTCCAATCTGTGAAAGCTGCAGTGCCAGGGATCAGCCCTTCACCTTCTTCTCAGCCCTCATCCCCCAGGGATCTCCTGTCTGGGTACCAGCAATGTGCCAATGACTCTAAGGTCTCTCTCTCTCTAACCCAGACCTTTTCCCTGAAATCAATCACCCTACTGCCCATCACTATCCTCACTGGATGTCCCAAAAGCAGCTCATATGCAACACGTCCTAAACGGAGCTCCGGGTGACTTCCTCCCCATATCTGCTCGTCCCACAGTCTTTCCCATTTCAGTTAATGGCACTTCCATCCTTCCTGTCATTTAGGAGATATCCCTGACTCTTTTCTTCTTCTTATACCCTATCAGCAAATTCTGCCGTTTCCCCTTTATTTATTTATTTATTTTAAAAAATTTATTTATTTGGCTGTGTTGGGTCTTAGTTGCGGCACGCGGGATCTTTCATTGCAGTGTGCAGGCGTCTCTCTACTTGTGGCGCACGGGCTCTAGAGCACACGGACTCAGTAACTGCGGCGCACGGGTTTAGTTGCCCCATGGCATGTGGGATCTTAGTTCCCCGACCAGAAATCGAACCCATGTCCCCTGCACTGGAAGGCAGATTCTTAACCACTGGACCACCAGGGAAGTCTCCCACCTTCAGTCTTTACTGAAAAGTCACCCCCCAGTGAGGCCTTCAATAAATAGTTGTTAAATGAGTGAATGAACAAATGAACTGGTGGTTTTGCCCTGAACCCTCCCTGAGGGGCCAGGACCCCACAGTCTGCCTTGTCCCCGTTAGTTCTTTCCCTGGGGCTGGATGCGGAACCCTCTGCCCATGGCATCTCACACTTCCAGGGGGTGCTGTTCCCACTGTGGCCCATGACTGGCAGGGGAGGGGGTCTGTCTCTGAAGGCCAACTCCACTGGCCTGTCCCTCCCTGAGAACGGGAACTGTGCACCCTGTGCGTCCTAACATGTATATTTGACTCCTCACCTGGTGCAGGGCACGTAGAGTGGGTGGCTCAACGTGTATCTCCGGAATGAATGGGTGAACCAAACACTGCCTCACATTTCATGGAACAAGAATCCTGCCTCTTTGGCCAGGGAGCTCTCCTTTCCCCACCCCACAGCCCTGCCAGCTCTCACTGGTCTGGCTCCCTCCCTTTCCTTGCTACGCTTCCCACACCTCTTCTGTTTAGACACAGACGATGGTTTCACAGGAGAAATGGGTTATATCTCTCTACTCAAACAACTGGGTCCCTGTGACTAACGTGTAAGCACAGCGTCCCCGAGTACAGTCCCCACGCTTGCCCCCTTCATCCCTTTCTACTCAAATCTGGTGCAGAGGTGGACACCGTGTCACAAACGCCTCAATGTAAGACACAAAATGGCCCTTGAGGAACTCAAAACAAAGTGTGAAGCCCCACGTGAGCTACTGAAAAGCCTCCATTCAGCGTCACCATTCCTGGCAATGAGCTATAAACGCTCAGTCTTCTGTACCCACCTCTGGGCGATAGCTGGCCTCAATGTCCCCTCCATCAGGACACGAAGAGAGAGCAAGGGGATCTCAAGCACCTCCTGATCCCAAGGAACAGCCATCACGATTTATAGAGTGAGTTCTTTTGCAACAGTATGCCAATTTCACTGGAGCTGAACGCGTACCATTTTGCCCATGTTGACCAAGATACATGAGGTTCAACCAGAAGCCAATTCAAGTTACTTCTTTTTGAATAACTACCGTGTGCTGATACTTGGCTGCACGGAGGTCTGTAAGAACTGTAGGAGGCTTTACCTTGAGAGGTCTGTCATCTAAGTGGAGAAAGAAAAACATGCCCTCTCATTCAAGAGCTTTAAAAAAAAAAAAAGTGCAGCAGCATACCAGGAAAGTCCGAGACAAAATAGCTGCTTCTAACAATAGGGAGGCTGAGAAAGAGGGAGACAGAGGTGTCGGGGGAGAGTTCTTGCAGGAGACAGAAAACTAGAGATTTTCAAAGAGGAGAAAGGGCAGGAAGCAAACAGCCCGGGGACAAGGCTTCAGGCTTGCCATCCACAAACTGTGACATGGAGCCCATTCAAGAAGGAGGACGCAGAGCCGAGTGCAGCTTCTGAGGTCCAGAGACATGGGGTTTGGGTTTGTATTGTTATAATAGTGTGGTCAGGCTTGGAGGAGAAAGTTAAGCTGACAAAACCTCAAGGACCAAGTGTAGGACCATTCTTTCAGGCATCCTGCAGGAACAAAAGGGAACGAAATTCTTATGTGTTCACAAATGGACAAGTGTGGATTTGGCCGGCTGTTGGCATTTTACTGGACTTGCGCTTTATGTGACATGGGTTCTATGTTGGCAGCTGGCAGCACAGAGGTAGCAGGAATGTCCCAGGGAAGCCAGCAGCCATGAGGTTTCCAAAGCTCAAGGTGCCTACGGAAGAACTATGGGATCATAAGTGTCAGAGATGGAAAAGAGCTATTGGGGGGACTTCCCTATGGTCCAGTGGTTAAAACTCTGCGCTTCCACTGCAGGGGACACAGGTTCGATCCCCGGTCGGGGAACAAAGACCCCACACGCCTTGTGGCATGGCCAAAAAAAAAAGTAATTAAAAATAAATAAATAAATAAATAAATAAATAAATAAATAAATAAATAAATAATTTTAAAAAAAAGGAAAAGACCTGCTGGAGGACATCTAAGTCTCCCTCTCTCTGGGGTCCTGCAGGTAAATGTTTGGTTTGGTTTGAAGTGATCCAGATAGTGGAAGACGTTCTCATCAGTTTCTTAAAGCTACATGTTTTTAGAATCTGGGTAATTAAAAAACTTCCCTGGCCATAAAAAAGAAAGAAAGCAAAAAGAAAACTGAAAGGAATATTTATGGGGAAATAGAAACAAACTATTCCTAGATCTATGTAGCTGTCCAGCTTCTAAAGCTTAGGAGAGTTTAGTTAAAATACTAAAAATAAACAGTGGCTGTATTTAACTTCTTTTTTTAAATGTTTCTAAGGGAGCCAAAAAAATAAAAATATACTTGGGGCCTGAATTATCTCACACGAACAAGGACTGCTTAAAAACACATGCAGTCCCCCAGGCCAAAGAATGGGAAGAGCATCTTCCCTACTGCTCCCCATCCTTAAGGCACGATCTATGCGTCAGTCAACAAACTTCCACTGAGCGCTATCATGCAGGAAGCACTGAGGACAGGGCACTCGCACAGTCAAGTGAGAAAACCCTAGTGTTCCAACTCTGTTCCCACACTGAAAAAGAAAAACCAAAAAAAAATGCTGAGCTCCAAAAGACATGCTGTGAAAAATGTTGAAAAGGAAGACAAACCCTTTAAATGGGTGACCTTGGGCGTGCCCTTCCCAATCCAGTTAAATGTCACTGCTCTGAGAACTTGTACTTTCTGATTTCCTGATTCTGCAGAATCCAAAGCTAGCATAACGAATTTAAACCCTCCAGCTTCCTTCCTTTCTCTATTTCCTTAAAAACAAAAACAAAAGCCACAGATTTAATATTTCCATTAAAATACAAGTTAACAAAAAGCATCACACATGTTTACCGATACCACGGTTTAGGGAAAAAAATACATCTCTCTCTCTTTTTTTTCCTTTTGTTGAAAGATTACCTTTTTAAATTTCAGTAAGACACTAAATTCTGCCCCCACGTAATTTAGCCCATAAGTATATGCACTATTTTAGGCAATTTATCGTTTTAATTGTCTGTGCGTGTTTCTGCTATGTCTTGCTTATAAAATGGTGACTGTTAGAATCAGGAGGAAAATTCCCACATCAGCCCTCTTAGTCCTCCTCCGGTTTTCCCATCCACACCTTCTGGGATGATAGCTTAGTTTATGAAGATCCTAAATCTCCACTGCAGTCCTCAGGCTTCCTCTCCTTTGTATTCACCACAGCCTTGTGAGGGAGGGACTCATCTCCATTGTGCAGAAGAGGAGAGGGAGGCTCCCAGAGCCACCCGTGCAGTGCGGTGGCCACTCGCCGCAAGTGGCTTCAGAGCACATGGAATGATGGTGCAGCACACGTAAAACACATGTCAAAAGCTCAATATGGAAGAAGAACATAAAGCACCTTGGGAATAACTTTTTATATTGAGTACATGCTGAAATGATAATATTGTTGATAAGTTGAGTTAAATAAAATACATCATTAAAATTAATTTACTTGTTTCCTTTTAATTTTTTTTTTTTTTTTTTTTTGGCTGCACCGCACAGCATGCCGAACCTCCCCAACCAGGGATCAAACCCGTGGTCCCCCTGCAGTGGAAGCATGGAGTCTTAACCACTGGACCACCGGGGAAGTCCCTTTTTAATTTTTTTTTTAAATGTGGTTACTAGAAATTTTTAAATTACCCCTAGGGCTCACTTTACATTTTTACTGAGCAGCGTTGCCCTAAAGGGCTTGGTGCAAAGTCATCCACTGGACCAGGGGCAAACCTGGGCTAGATCCATTGTTCCTACTGCGTTTGGGAGGCATAGAGTTTCCCAGGGCTTGAGGAATTGGGGAGGGCCTCGCACACAGATGGGAAATGGTCTGCACTGTGCCCAGGAAGGAGGGGAAGGATGCCGTCTGTCTGCGTCCAAGGCAGGGCAGGGCTCCAACCCTCACAGCAGCAGGGGGAAGAGGGTACAAGGAACCCGGAGAGGGCGGGCCCTGACCATCTGCCTGGGGAGGAGCCTGCAGAGGGGTGGCAGGGGGACCTCAGCCTGGCGGCCAGGTCCAGCAAAGGAGGTGAGGTGCACGCACCTGCAAACTAGGCACCCCCTATGGACCCAACTCCTGTCCCTTCCTTCCATCCCTTTTGGACACAGTAGCTGGAGAATTCTTTTGAAATTTATATTGATGAAGTCACACCCCCCTACTTAAAATCCTCCAATCAATTCCTCTGCACACGGAGTAAAATCCAATCGCTACACTTTGGTCTGGCCTCTGCCCTCGTCTCTGATTCCGGCTCCCACTTCCCACCCCGTGGCCTTTTTAACGAACGGTACACCCTCACCTGGATCTCCCTGTCACTCTCATCACCTCAACTTCTCTATCTCAACAGCCCCCCTGTCCACCAATCTGAAGTAGCTCCTCAAACCCTACATGCCGCCCTGTTTTAGTTCTCTGCCCAGCACATCATTACTGGTGGTGTTTTATCTGTCTCCCCCAGTAGAATGTGATGCCCCTGAGAGCAGAAAGCCAGCCTGTCTCAGATCCTAGAACAGGGACTGGCTCTAGAAGGCAACCCATAAATCAGCGCTGAATGAAGGAGGAGTGAGTCGTAGCCCCCGGCAGTGCATGATGGCCGAGTTCCTACTATGTATACATGCAACACACTTGGTAAAATACTGCGTTTAATCCCCCACCCTGGGAGCTGCCATCATCTGCATGTCAGAGGCGATGGAAGAGTCCAGATCAGACAGTGCCTAGTGAGGGCTGAGGTTCAAACCCAGACCCGGCTCCAAAGCCCTGCTCCTCCCTGTTTCTAGCCTTTCTGCTCCAGCTCTTCCCCCAGTACCTGGCCCCAGCCAAGGCGCTAACCCTCAGCCCACCGTCAGTGCTCCTGCTGCCTCCGCCCCCTCCTCCTCCGACACCCCCTTGCAGGACACAAAGGGCCAGGAGGGGGGTCATTTGTGTGCTGGCCTTTCTTCCCCACAGGCTTATGGACTCTCTGTGAATAGGGCCAATGTCCTACAAAGGAATCTCCACCCCCTGCCCGCTGCCACTGCGCAGAACTGTTCTCGGTATACGGCAGGAACCCAATAATCACTGGCTGCTGGAACAAGCGACTGAGTCGAGAAGGAGAGCCCTTCCTGACGTTGACCCCGAAGGCGCAGAGCCTGTCATCTGCCACGCCCCCTCTGTCTGGCCTTCCCCCATCACGTTCTTCTCCAATCACTTTCCTATCGCTCCTTCTCTTTCGGTCAAGTAGGCCCTGACCACTTAGGCTTTTCATCACTTCGCATCACCCCTACTTGTGTCCTCCGTGTGCGAAAAGCCCAGAGTCTCCGTAACTCCGCCTCTTTATGCCTCGCATTCTTACCCGCCCCTCCCCCTCCCGGCTCAGAGTCCTCCCAGGGCCCCCAGGGAGGCCCCTCGATCGGGCACCCTCCCTCCTCCCCCATTATCCGCAGCTCGCCCCTCTCCCCCTGGACTGTTTACACAGCTGCAGAATGAAGGGGACGCTCATTTCTCCCCTCCCCAAACCCAGGGTTAATATATGTATATTTCCGGCTCCCCACAACCTGGGGCAATGGAACTGCTACTCCAGCCCAGTCTCCTGTGAATAGTCCGTCCGCTGATAATGGCTCTTTCTGGGGATTGGAAAAGCGTGCTGAACCGCTTACAGTAAATGATCTCGTGGACGCCCACGCAGGCTGCCTTTCCGCGGCCCAAGACGCGAGCAGCTGTTCTGCACCATCTGAGTCCCATAAAATAAGCAACGGAAAGGTAGGCGCACACCGTAGACCTCCAGGTGACCAGGGGTCCGGCCAGGGACAATTGCAGTGGGCATCCTTGCTTGAGTATCATAGAATCCAAGGCTTGACCAAGTTGCAGGCAAGTTGCAGGAAAAAAGAAAAAGTCCCCACTAGACGAGTTGTCCAAATATCTTAGAACTAAACTAAGTAAACTAACTAACTAAAGTCCTGGAAAGTATTTTGGACCTCTCCAATCCTCAGAGGCGCCCCAGATGATCACCTCCTTGACCATACTCCAGGCCAGGCGGGAAACTCAAACCAGACACATCTTGAAAGCACCCCCCATTAACCTCTGTAGTAATGGAGGTCTCCCAGACTAATGTGGATTATATGAGATCAAAGTACAAATTAAAAAAACTCAAGATAGTGACTTGAGGTCTGAAGAATACAATTCCTGTAATTCCTGGAAAGCCATGGAAATTTTGAGACTTCTGTCTCTGAAGAAGGATTCTTACTTTGCATTCTGACTTTCTCCAAGGAACTAGTCTGGGGCTCTTGTTACCTCCTGTGTTCCCACTTCCCCCGGCCTGACACATTCTCAGAGGAATAAATACATACAACCTCTCCTACTCCATCCCAGGTCTTAGTACTGCAGGAACCAAAGGTCACTTTCCTCTTCCACTTATGGAATAAAAAGATTCCTTTTCAAGAGATGACCTAACTTGTCTGATGGGGTGGCCCCAGCCAGAAACCTGACAAATCAGCTTTTTCTTGAAATATTCACTTTTACACTCTGGGCTTCAGGGACAAAGCAGCACGTTTACACTATCCCATCCAGAAGTCTCCGCTACACACCTAGGAGAGGAGCCCCAGGGGTCTGACCCCAGCCAGGGGCCCCTCTGCAGGGAAACCTGAGGATGACAGGCCTGATTCTGTCTGTGATGTCTTCATGGGGTCCAGGACAACCATGAAAACCCAAGTCAGCTCAGAGCAGAGGATGGAGCCTGAAAAAAAAATCTACTTGTACTCAGAGTGCCACGGGGACTAAAATACTTGCTGATACAGACAGGGCACAAGCTGCGGAATCACTATAGGGCTGCTAAAGCCATCCTGGCCGATCTGCAAGGTTGTCCTGTGGCCAAGTTTTTATCATCGCCAAAAAGATGCATGATTTACCCTTGCACTTGAGATCCTAATGCCTAGGCTAGTGGAGAGCCTCACAGGTACACATCTTCTCACTGACCTTCACAAGGTTCTGGGTTACAGGTAGTGCATCAGTTCTGTGTACAAATGAGGGAATGGGCCCATGGTCACACCACAGTGACTCCAGGGACATGGGTCTGCCCCTTAGGAACTACATTCCGGGGCATGTCCAGAGCGGTAATGACAAACCAATCCTGTCACCAGGGCTGAGTTCTGCTTTGTAGGAAAAGGAAAATGCTTGGGGGAGAACAAGGGAAGACAGACAGAATCTGTAATTAAATTAAACTCATAATATCTAAGTGCTCTGGATTAATATTGGTGTGTTATTTCAACTTAGTGTGGACCCAGGCCTAAACTAAGGGAAAATGAAAACAACTTTGACAGCCATTTCCTTGCTTTCTTTCTCCACCCAAGAGGCACCAGTGGTTAACAGTATGGTGGCAACAAGTGGGTCAAAGGTCAGCCCCTCAGCCAGAGCTGGTTTCCATGGAGATGGGGCCTATTCATCCAGCACACAGAGCCTCTTCACAGCCACTTACACACAATTGAGCTATTACTGAGAGCCCAGGAGAGCTGTGTCTGGAGCACAGTGCACTAGACAGGGCAGGGTTTAATGGAGCTGATTAAATGGTAGTTGGGGAATTATCCCAGAGCAGGATTTGGGAATGTCCTTCAGAAGCAAGTTAAATCTCCAAGCCTGATTCCATTCCCAACACCCGTCCCTTGTACTGGGATAATGCCAGTGTCCATGCTCTCCTGCTCACCTCACCTTTCTTCCCACGTGTCCAAAGTTGAGGACAAACCCTCGTTCTGAGATTCCCAGACCTTTAGCATCTTCTTCATTTGCTCAGCATCGCTGTATTTTTTGTGATTTAGAAAGATATCAACCCAAAGGCAAAGAACAAAAACTTAAGGAGGCGATCCACTTTGAGCATAAAATAAATTCCAGTGGATAGAGAATGTGGTTCAAAACCAGTACCTCTTAGAGGTGAGAAGTCCTTGGCATTTGTTTGGGAATTCTTGAAATCCCGGTGTTTGTTTTTTTTTTTTTCTGAAAGAATGGGGGCAGCATTCCTTCACAAAATGCACTGCCATCTGTAATTTATCAGACATAGATTCTACCAAAACTCCCACAGCCTTTCAATCAGAGTGGAACAATAGAGGTGAGAAGTAAAATGACTAAATAAAAAGCCCTATGAAAAAAATTATTCTCTCACACAAAAACTTTAGATGAATGTTTTATGTATAACCATCCAAAATCTGGAAACAATCCAAATGTCTTTTGACAGGTGAATGGATCAGCAAATACCCGCTTATCCATACAATGGAATACTACTTAGTAATGAAAAGGAAACACTGATGCAGGCAGTGACAAGAATAAATCTCAAATGCATTCTACTAAGTGAATGAAGCCAGACTCAGAAGGCTACACGCTGTACGAATCCACTTATATGTCATTCTGGAAAAGGCAAAACCGTAGGGATGGGGACCAGATCAGTGGTTCCCAGGATTTGGGAGTGATTACAGGGCAGGGGTTGACTACAAGGGGACGCCCAGGGGAATCTGGTGGCGGATGGACTTGTTCTACACTGTGACTTTGGTGGTACAATTTGTCTAAATCCATAGAACTCCACAAAGAGTGAATTTTATACTATGTTAAAAAAAAAAAAATCTCTGAATTAAGTCTTTTAGAGAACAAGTAAGGCAACAGTATACTGACTCTCCAGGCCAGGATAAAACAGTAAAGAATCTGCTCTGTTCTCCTAAATTAGATCTGCCAAGATCTAAGTGCAGAATACTCTTTATAATTCCGGTTGCTGTTATCTCTAACAAGGTGAAGGTAAAGAGGAATATAGTCAAGAACTGAAGCATATCTGTTTCTGTTTTTTGAGGCCTTGCTCTTCCTGAGTATGATTTGGGAAGAAAAAAATAATAGTGGAGGAGACATTCCTTAATAAGCAGGAGAGAAAATAATGGAAAGAGGATGAAAAGAAAATAGTTATGGTCTCAAGTGGGTTAGTGCCCGTATGCTGAACTGGGGTGAACAAATTCAAGGTCTTCGTGCAGAGGGTCACTGTGACCTCACAGAGGTCGCCCAGTCTTAGAAGATGAGACATACACATGTCTACCCAGATCCCTGGAATGGCATCTTCACCAGGACACTCATATCACTGCAGTGGCCCCAGTGGCCAGGACAATATGACACCCACATGCATACAACAATATGTATAGTCAGTATTTGTTGAGTAATGAGTAAATCTGAGGTAGGAGCTCAGAGAAGAAAATCTGATTAGACAGAAAAGGAGAAGAAATACATGCAAAAGAACCTGCTGTATAGCACAGGGAACTCTACTCGATTCTCTGTAATGGTCTATATGGGAAAAGAATCTTAAAAAAAAAAAAAGAGTGGACATATGTATATGTATAACTGACTCACTTTGCTACACACCTGAAACTAACACAACATTGTAAATCAACTATACGCCAGTAAAAATTAAAAAAAAAAGAAAGAAAGAAAGAAATACATGGAAGATTTACACAGATCATTTAGTCAAGCTGAGTATTAGGAAGTGTGCTGAGAGAGATTTAAAATAACAATTACAGGGCTTCCCTGGTGGCGCAGTGGTTAAGAATCTGCCTGCCAATGCAGGGGACAGGGGTTCGAGCCCTGGTCCGGGAAGATCCCACATGCCGTGGAGCAACTAAGCCTGTGCGCCACAACTACTGAGCCTGCGCTCTAGAGCCCATGAGCCACAACTACTGAG
The DNA here is from genome assembly GCF_009873245.2 of Balaenoptera musculus. Lineage (NCBI taxonomy): Eukaryota > Metazoa > Chordata > Mammalia > Artiodactyla > Balaenopteridae > Balaenoptera > Balaenoptera musculus. The sequence continues at coordinate 15,117,347 of NC_045797.1, forward strand.
CCCGCACGCTGCAACTACTGAAGCCCGTGCGCCTAGAGCCCGTGCTCCACAACAAGAGAAGCCACCGCAATGAGAAGCCTGTGCAACGCAACGAAGAGTAGCCCCCGCTCGCTGCAACTAGAGAAAGCCCATGCACAGCAACGAAGACCCAACGCAGCCAAAAATAAATAAATAAAATAAATAAATTTAAAAAAATAAAATAACAATTACAAAACCAAACACGCATAAAGCAAAAAACAAAAAACACCACGTAAAATAAACCCCCAACAGAGAAGACAGAGGCATACAGAGGCCAGAATGAATGGTATGGGAGCCTTAACTCTCTAGCCCTGAGCTACTCAGCCCAGACCTGTTTGCCATGCTGGCTGCTGACCTGGGAGGCTCCCTGGGCAGACCTGGAGGGAACACAGTGAAGATCCTAAAGCATCTCAATGGGGCGAACATTTCCATTGCCTTAAACAACATCCAGGCGCTGTTTACTAACATTAACTCACTTCATCTTCACAACAATCATCTGAGGTGGGAGCTGTTAGTCCCATTTTACAGGTGGGAAAACTGAGGCACAAGGAAGCTATCAGACTAGCCCAGGGTGGGATCTGAATCTACCCTGACCTGAGGGTCTGCACGTATAACCCCTACACTACTGTAAAAATGGGATAAACCCATGAAGACAGAGGTTCACAGAGATAAAGCCCTACACTCACAGACATCCCACTGCTAAGGGTAGGAAGGGCATGGAAGGGCGATATGGCTGAACTGACAGCTACACATATGACAATAACTTTGGTGGAGTCAATTCTGCCCTGTGGTGCCCAAAAAAGGAGGCTGCTTCACTGTCTGATGCTCCTCCCCAGTGCCCAGGGAATGGTGTTCTGATCCACAGCAGAGCGGCGGCCCAAGGACATTCAAAACTGTATTGTCCGGAGAGAGTCGGTGAAGAGAAGACAACAGACGGCTGTCTTCTGAACGTGAAAGGCTGTCACGTGGACAGGGAGGAATTCCGTTTGCTCTGCTCTGCCCCTATCACTGCAGGTGTCCAGGCAGAGGCCAGACAACAAATTGTGGCACCAGATAACCCTCTGATCTCAGCCAATGATGAATTATTCTCAGATGCAAAGTGATCCTCAGGTCTCTGAGAGTGAGTGAGGAATGGAAAAGCCCCGTTCCAACTCGAAGAAGAAATGCAAACCAGGCTGCTGGGAGGAAGCAGCAGACAGCGGAGGAGAGGTGTCATGTGTGGCTGGGTCGGGGATGCAACCTTGCAGTCCAGGGCATCTAGACACCCCATTTCCCAAGGGCGGGCAAGCAGCACAGCTCATGGCAGGGGCGTTCCTCCTGACGGCTTACCCACCTCATCCATCAGCAAGCGTCCTTCCTGCATTGTATCGACAGTAACTGCAGACAAGCTGTCCAGCTTCCTAGCAAATGTGCGCGAAGCTTATTACCAGAGAAGCAATCGAAGCTTAGCGCTTGAGAAGCAGAGTTTGTTTGCTACCAAACCTGGAGGTGGAGCTTTGGTTTTCCTTGAGGCCTGAACACTGTAAAAATCTCCAAGAAACTATTTAGAGCATTTAGGAACTGGCGGGACTTCTTATGTGACAGCAAATTAATCCTCTTTCTGTTTTGTATTATGATGAACAGTTGCTATTATCAAGATGCATTTCCAAAGAAATGGTTGAAAGCTCTCTATGCTTCATAATGATTATTTTTTCCATCTTAAAATATGTTTTCTACAAATAAGAGCCAAAATTATGCTTGGACAGATCTCTTAAGATAATTTACTGGATTAAATTTGTGTGTTTCAAAGGATTTTCAATACACCCTATAATGTGTTTGGGAACATTTATATGTTCTTCCCCCCAAAATAGAGCATTAATCCTGAGAAAACCAAGATTTCAAAAGTTAAGGGATCTATCCAAGCTTAGACTAAGTTTTGGAAAGTTTAAGACATTTTCTCCTTTATGACAAACTAACAGCAAATTAAAAGGTGATATCCACCCACCCCCCTCAGGCTTTTTCTCTGGCGACACAATCAAGTTGACTGTATAGGATGTACGGCCTGGGAAAACCAGTAAAAACAGCAACAACTTGAAGCTATTACATTTTTTTTTTTTAAAAAAAAGGACTTGTAATACCACTGATTCTGTCCCACAGAATAGGAGTACCATGGAGGGGTGTAGGAGAAAGGGGTACTTTACAGTAGCCCCAGGTATAAACTGGTTGAGCCCACTGTAAGGAAATTTGGCAACACGATGAAGAGCTTCAAAACGCTTCTAACCTTTCACTCCATGAGCCCAGTCTGGGAATCAACACTAGGGTAATAATCCTAAACTTATAAAAATCTTTACACACAAAAGACATACACTGGACTATTGTTTATAAGAGTAAAATACCAGAAAAATCTGAGTTTCTAAAAATAAGGGGAATGGTTAAGTGTGTCAATTGGAGACAAAGCTCGTGATAAAATATTACGTGAAAAAAGCAAGCCACCAAATTCTACCTCAGTACGAAGACACTGATGTTTGAAAAGAGAATCAAGTACATAATTCACACACCAGAAGAAAGGTCTGGCAGAAACTGGACCAACATAATTAAATGGTTATATTTGGATGACAGGACTCAGGGACATTAAAAAAAAAATCCTCCCCCAATCTCCAAATTTTCTTTCATAAACATGCTTCTCTCTCCCTTTCTCTCTCTTCGAGTAGCTCAATTAACACAAGGAAATATTCCCTCTGTATGTGCTTGCCCACCATCTGGGGTGAATCTTCCCCATCTCCTTTCAAGAACATACAGCCATATATAAACAAACACGCACACGTTCATATCTTTCTGATCCTTCCTTCCATCCTTCCTTCCCTCCTCTTCCTTACCCCCTCCCCCTTCTTCCCCCTTCTTATTCTTTTTTTTTTTTAATTTAAACAGACTTGGTATTATATCACACTTTTTCCAATAGCTCCTCAGTTTCCTTTAAAATAAGGTCCTGATTTCTAAGATTTATCTTGCCTTGGCAGCCCATTTCAGCCTCTCCTTCCTTGCTCACTCTCACTAAATTCAAACCATTCTGCACTCCTCAGGGACCTCAAGTCAAGATGTGTATCTTGAAGGGGACCCCAACCCAATTCTCCCCAACCTTCCTTCAAGGCCCCCTAGGAGGCAGGCTGGACTCCACATTGGCTCTGGCTGCCCTTCCCCAGCATAAGGTCCCTGCATGTAAATGGTCACTGATTTGTCCCCCCGCTCCCGCCACTTGAAATGCAGTCCCTCCAAGTACGGGACCCTAACTTTTTAAATAAATAAATAAATCTAAATCATTTACCCACTTCTCTGTAGTTTAAAAAAATGTTACTTTTAGTTATAGAACCAACTACCTATAAATAATACTATTATCCATATTTTTAAAAGTAGAGAAAATAACTGGAAGTACTAATGGACCCATTACCCATACTGAATAATTTAACATTTTCCCATAGTGATCTCAGAGCTCTCCCGACTTAAAAAAAAAAAGAAAAGAAACAAAAGTGTTACTGATATGCAGCTAAAGTACCCAATCTCAGCCATCCATTTCCCCACCCTCCCCAGAAGTAACTATCGCCCAAACGTGCTGTTCATCATGCCTCTGCGTATTTCTACACTCATTACATACATATTTTCACAATTTACAGACTCAATTTGGGTGTCTTCCCCAACTTTTTATTTAGAAAAACTCCAAATTTACAGGAAAACTGTAGGAGAACAATGAAGACCCATTTGCCCTTCAACCAGGTTAATCTTCATTAACATGTTCCCAAATCTGCTTTATGTTTACCTCCCTCCCTATACATGTCACACACACACACACACACACACACACACACACACTTTCATTTTGCTGAACCATTTGAAAGTAATATGTAGACATCGTGACACCTTACCCTAAGCACCAGGACACTCTCCTGTGTAATCACACTCTCCTGAGAGTTTTAAACCTTCATATAAATGGCACTACATTTTAGGTATCCTTTAGCAGCTTGTTTTTCCCAATCAACGTTAGACTTTTGGAATCTATTCGTGTTAATACTCATGTATCTGGTTAACTCACTGTATTCTACCATATGACTGCATCTGTTTATTTAATGTATCGATGGCTACATACAATGTTGCAGTTTGTGCTACTGCATACGGTGAGGCAACGATTATGCTTGGTCATGTCCCTTGTGCCACGTGGAGGAGATCTGCTGGGTCATAAGATACGGGCATCTTCAATTTTACTAGATAGTGCCAAATCAGTCCTGAAAGTATTATACTAATTTAAGAATCATTTACTAACCAATATCCTCGCCAACACCTGTACTCTCAGACTTTAATTTCTGCCATCTCTTTATTTTAATTAGCATTTCCCTGACCCTGCTTCTTCTCTTAAACGGAAAGTATAGAACACATTGGACCTCTTTTGAACATTCTATGTCACCATCATGACCCTCCATTACAAAGCACCTTCCTGCAGTATTATTTCATGTCTTTCCCTTTACCTATATGGTCAGCTGCCACTTTAATCGGCAGGTGATCAGGCCATCTAGTAACCAAGTGGTGTTCCTAAATCAAGTCAGTAAAATCCTGGATAAAGGCCCAGGGACCCCGCCTACAGATTAAAGAGCAAGAACTCTAGTAAAGGACAATATGACGAGTGTTTCAGTGGAACAAGGGCCTATTTTAATTACATAGTTCCTAGTTCTTGATTTGAATACAGATGTTTGAAATCAGTAGATGTATAGTATCTAGATAAGTAGTATAAACTCTCTACTCTGGGAACTAGTAAAAAATGGACAAGACAGAGGCCAGAAAGCTTACCATCTCCCCTTAACAGAAAGGTGTGCAGCCCTCTAGCCTGAGTTGCTTAACTGCAGGTGAAAGGAAGCAGCCTCACTTCAATTACTCAGGAGGGGACAGGGCGGAAGAAGAAGATGGGCAGAAGGCATGTGACGATGGGAAATACACTCAGCTGAGAGTCAGACCCGGCTTGTGGTTCCAGCTCATTTTCCCGGTCTATAAAAGGAGATCAACTAGATGGCTTAAAACTTTTGTTCTTTCAACTCAAACACTCAATGGTTCTACATAAAAGCCTTTGAAAAATTCATTTTACTTTGGTCCTAGTCAAAACTGGAGTTCACAGAGCTGATCCTGAGTCATCAAAAACAAAACAAGAAAGATTCTATCTTCATTATTTAAGACGTTAGAAAAGGGTAGGATGCGTTTTAGAATATTCCCATCAAAAATGGCTAAAGTTACTTCTAGCGTTTTGAAAAGCAAGCATTTATTGTCTGGAAAACCAAATTTCTTAAGGGATAAAAGACATATATACACGAAATTTTTTACCCCGTAAATACACAGTGAACACCTCTCGGGTACTCTTCTAGGCATGGGGAGAGAAGAACACCATTTCTGATGCCAAGGAATTAATGATCTAATGGAGGAGACAAACAAGAAAACAACTGTTTCAATATAAACTGATTGGTACTATTTAATTGTAGTATAGGCTACTGGGGGGAGGGGGGTACAGAAGTCAGTCACGATCAAGAATAGGAAGTTCACTGGCTTATCTGGTCCAGTCATTTATGAACATTTACTGCTGAGTGAATATGGCCCCTAATGCATCAAGCTTGTTCTAAGATGATGTCAGTGTCTGGAAGGAGTTAGGGCAGGAGGTGTCTACACCACGAGTCATGCAATTCACCTACTGAATGAAGATGGTTAGCCTCTGAAGACTTCTGGTGCATCCCCAGCATTCTACAGACAACAGGATCACTAAGAAGACGGCAACTCTCTCCCCTCCCCGGGGGGTTTGCCGTCACTGGAATGGAAGCAAGCCAGTGGGACCCCGGCTACTACTAGAACTGACGCTTTGTGTTCTCCTGCAGTGCTCTGCGCTCACACACCTCCTTGCCAGGGCCTCCCCTCACTCCTCCGAGCCTGAGCTGCTCCAGGTGACGTTTTACTCTACTTTATCAGTTCCGTAAGGACTGGTTTTCCTGTTTGTCTCCCTGCATTACAAGCTCCCACGGGCTGGGACCCTGTCGGCTTCTACCTGGTAACCCCAGAAGGTGTTCCGTAATCGTTAAATGGATGGACGGATGCATGCACACCAGGCATGCTTCTAAGGCAGGCGGGGAGGGAGGGGGGTTGATAATGTTGGGCTGATTAATTTCACAACGTGTATACATTCGCAAAGCAGGGGAAAGCATGGAAAATGTTTGTGGGCCGGTATGTTTGTTTTGATTTGTTTTATTTTCTGAGGCAAAGTGAAGCGGGTAAAACGAACTGAGTTAACATCACTGACCACTCACTGAAAGTTGTTCGGAATCCATCGTTTCCGAAAACTCCAAGCACAGCAGGACGTGAGGTTCCCAGATGGCAAGTGGGCTGTCAGGTCTTCACGGGCAACGGAAACGGGCAAATTGCATTTTGCACAGTCACATACCTTCTCAGCAGATCCCAACTAGGATTTCCGCACCAGTCAAGTGATTCAGGGGCGGGGGCGGGCGTAGATTAAAGGTACCTGGAGCCAGGGTGAGGGGAAGGCTGGGCAGAGAGGGCCCAAACTTGCCCATACTTTGTTAGTCTCCTTTCATCCCTTTTGAATAAAGTCTGCATTCCTTTTCTCGGAGAAGGAAGCCCTACTCCCCACCTAACACAGCGCTGAATGTGACGGACTCGGAGCCCCCCAAGCCAAGCTCCGCAAGGAAGCTGAACCCCGGCCAGTGTTAGCACAGGAGAGAAAGGCAGATTGTCCCCCTGGCCCAGCTCAAATGGTTCATTCTCTTCCTAGGCCTCAAAACCCTAATTTGACCACAAAAACCTGGCCTCTGGTGTTTCTGTTATGAGTATCGGATTCCTTGGGCTGAACTTGGCTGTTCACTGCCTGAACAAATTACATTAACAATACAGAGAAATGTATACAGGGCCTTAAAAACACTGCTGAGCAGGGACCAAAACAAAGACGGTGGTGTCCTAGCAACAAACCTCACCCCCCAGCAGCCTCCGGCCCTGCCAGGGATTGTAAGCCATGGAGCTCCTCTCTTCTCTGCAAACAATTAGGGACAGAGAAGTCACAATTACATATGGGATTTACAGCCAGAGGAGCAATCTATAAATCACGGAGCTCCCACCCCCGGCCATTCCCAGCCAGATAATCAGAGCCAGATGTTCACCACAGCTGCTTCAACGTGGGTACGCTGCTGTCCAGCTCAACCCCGCTCCTCCTCTGAGAACCGGCAGAGGCTCCAGCCAGAGAATCCTGCCAAGCCAGAGGGGGCCTCTGCACCCTGTAGCTGGCCCAACTGTATGAAAAGCTGGGTCGTGTGGGAACTGTTCGTGTGAGAGCCACTGCAGAGGTGCCCGGCGCTCTCACTGGTGAGCACCGTGGCTCCCGGAGTTTCCTGAAACTTTGCACAATTTGCTGACAGTGGCGACAAAAAACAATCAGCCGCAGCAGCATTGATATTCATTATCACTTGTGAAGTACTGAGCACCCCGTGAGTACTTTATAGGTCCTCCCTCATCGAAGAACACTCTTAAGAGATCAGCCCATTTACAGACCAAGAAACTGAGCCTCAGAGAGGGGCAACATTTTTCTAGAAGGCTCCAGTGCTGGTAAGAGGCAGAGTAGCAACTCAAAGCTGGGTCAGCTTGAAACTGATGCCCCAATACCCTCATTAAATTGTGGAGGGATGGAGACTCTGGTTCAGGGTGAGGGGTTGGCAGTTTCCAAATTACTCTCTTGACTGTCAAACTTGGAAGAGACTTGTCATTATTTTATTCCTCCATAGTGGCTGGCGTTTTAAATTTCTGGACTGAACCAAGTCAAACTGTTAGGACCTGGGGCCATGGAACAGCAAACTCCAAGTGTGGTGAAAGCTAGGCTATTCAAATATTGCCAAGGTGCTTCTCTTCACAGGCCTCCTTTTTATGCACGTCTTAATTTTTTAACTTATTTATTAAGAGATACATGCAGTGATATGCACACATCTTAAATGTGCAGCTCAATGAATGTTTACATATGGACAAAACTATGTGTCACCACCACCAGATCAAGATATGGAACATTCTAGAACCCATTCTAGAAGTTTCTCACATGCCCCCCCCCAGCCAATATTCCTCTGCCCCCACCCCACAAGGTAGCCACTATTCTGACCTTTATCACCATAGATAGCTTTGCTTGTTTTTGAGCACGTGGAATCACACAGTGTGTCTCTGGTGTAAAGACACGTCTTTTTCACAGTTTTGGTTATTCTCAGGGTCAAACCCGGGCTCCCAATTCAAAACTACCAACAACAAAAAGCCGACATTACACAACTAGTCCTGTCCGCTATACCAGCTGTGCAAGACAATTCCACGACACTCGGAATTCCTCTTCCCAGGACCCTGTTCGTGGTGTCTAAGACGCCCTGTCCTCACGGGGTGGACAAGCCCCTGGCCATTTGTCTTCGAGCGCTGCTGGTAACTGAATCTGGTAGTAACAAGCTGTGTTTACCCCACTTGTCACCTTCATCCTTCACCCGCTGACGGCCACCATCTTTCACTCCTCAGGAAGTGCAGGAGGGCAGGGAGGTCGTGGCTGGGGAGGAGCAGGGCTACACGGGCGGGAAGGGCTGGGCTCTGAGTGCCCTCCAGTTCGGGCTGTCCCTCACACCTCTCACCGCCCACTGGGGCAAGAGGAGGCCGCCCACTCGCCATCCACGCACATGGGCCCCCTGTAGGGTTGGGCCTTTCACTTAGAAACCTGGGCAGGAAAGCTATGCGGGGAGGGGGTGGAGCTGCAAGAAGTTTCCGTGGAGATGATGCAAAAAGGCCAGCACAACAGGAAGGGATCCCAAGCAAAGAGCTGGCAGGGGCAGGATTTTCTTTTCTTGGCTTTCTCCCCACCGTCCTGACCTCCCCCCCCTGAAATGCAGTGCTGCTCACCTTAACTCCTTGGCACTGCCCCAATTTCACTTCCCAGGGTGGTTATTTTTAGCTGCTCTGAGCACCTGTTTGTTTCCATGAACGTTTTAAAATTCTCAATCTGTTGTCATATTATGACACAGGATACTTCCAAAGGATCTAATGCTACCAGCCGGAAGTGGCAGATCCTTAGGAATTCATACTCTCATCCAAGCATTTATGGCTGACATATAAATACAGTGACCTACCTTCCAAATAAAACTGCGGGGCATGGGATGCCACAAAAGGATATTTTTGGGTATAACTTCTAGATGCAAGAAACAATTGAAGAGATGGAAATATGGAATTATAGTATATTCTTTTTTTTTTTGGCCATACCGCACGGCTTGCGGGATCTTAGTTCCCTGACCAGGGATGGAACCTGGGCCCCCAGCAGTGAAAGTGCGGAGTTCTAACCGCTGGACGGCCAGGGGATTCCCTGATAGCATATGCTTGACTTGTAGGCATATGTCTGAGTATCTGTGATGAGGACTGCTAGAAAACTTCAGAACTTAAAATTGACATAGACACAGGCCACTCCCAAGTTCAGCATTTTGAAGCCCAATGCAGTCTTCCGTCACTGCCGCTCGGGTCCAAAAAGGAGCTGGGGCCCATCCCAACACCCCTGGCCCCCGGCACGCAGGGAAACAGGAGGTTTCACATTCAAGGAATTTCCTGGGCTCCCCAGTCTCGGCCCGTACACCTCTCTTCTGCTTCACCACCTACCCCACCAACTTCCAGGACTCCTCCTGGAATCAAACAGATTCTCTTGTCCTGGGAGATGAGTTTTGTCCTGTTCTAGTCCTGGGGGTTTCTAAATGCCAGTCTATTTCCTAATTCAGTAACTAATACGGGAGAGTCTTCTGACCTTTCCCATGCCTCTCCTGGGACCCCAATGGTGACCCTGAGCACAACAGGCTGAGCGGGGGTGGGGGGTGGGGGGGTGTGGTCCAGAGGAGGAGTGCCCACGCCCAACCTGTGAGTGAGCACATCCTTCCCCAGGGGTTGAAGGTACGGAGGTGCACCTAGCTCCAAACCTTGTGCAAGGCACACGGAAGCAGGTGAGAAAACTCTTAGCGGTGATGGAAGGACAGCTGTATGTGTTTGTTTGCAGCCACTTAAAGTAGCATACACGCTCCTACCTCCAAGCTTTTACTCTTGCTGTTCCCCTGCCCGGCATCCTCTCCTCTCTCTCCCAGTTCAGACTCAGTTCAAAAGGGAACTCCTCGGAAAAAAACATCAAGACCCCAGACTGCAATGAGCCTTCCTTCCTCGGAACCACAGGTCAAACGCGTGAACACTTCCCAAAGCCAGGCAGAGAGTAGTCCTGATAATAACAGAAGCCACAGTGACTTTCCTGGTGGTCCAGTGGTTAAGACTCCACGCTTCCAACACAGGGGGAGTGGGTTCAATCCCTGGGCAGGGAACTAAGATCCCACAAGCCTCGCAGCCAAAAAAAAAAAAAAAAAAAAAAAAAAACCAGAAGCCACAATAATAATGATCTGGTGCTTCCTATGAGGTAGGTACTGCCGCTGCCCAGACCTCGAGAGAGGTCAAGTAACCTGCTCACGGTCATGCCATGGGGCCAGGGTGGGGCCCTGGCTAAGTGGTGCGGCCAGGGTTGAACCTAGCCCTGCTCTCAGCCCTGACACAACATGGCTCTGCTGGAGGGGTGGGCATGGCCCATCGGAGGGGGCCGCCGACGGTTACCATGCAGGCCCAGCCTTGCTATGGCGCTGAGTTTTCAAGAGAAGCTGGAAGTCTGGATTTTTACGTGACATTTTCAAACTTTGTAAAATCACTGTTCTAGCCCCAAATCATGTCTGAAACAGAACTGCGCCAGTGGGCACAGGCTGTGCCTGCTGTGAACAACGCATCCTACACCTGAACAAGCACAGCCCTGTGGGACCTCTCCTTCCAGGCCTGGAATCCTGATTTCAGTGTCTGTGGTTTCAGACAGCCCTTCTTCCCTAATTTACAAGCTAAGTAAGGACAGAGAGCAGGTCTTAGAATTCATCATGTTTTGGGAAATCCTCTATAGCATCTTGCCCTCCTGGGAAGAAGCGGGGAGAGACTTAACCTTTACGGAAACGCTACTACATGCCAAAGCTGTTCTAGACCCTTCCATGTATCAGCTCATGCAATCCTCACCTGCTGGGTCGATAATACTGACCTAGCTTATTCTTTTTAAACAAAGGCAGATTGTGAAGGGTTAAGAGGCACTGAGTCTCTTACCTAAAGGCATGGGCATTGATGGCAGCCCCACGCATGCTCTTTCCAGCTCGTGAAAGTTGTAAATAATTGTTGATGTGCTCTATCTCTTGTGGTTCCAGGCAGGGAAATCAATTCCTTAATTAATGTTTATGTTTACGTAATGTAATGTAATGTTCATGTTTGAGAGGCTCTCTGTAAATAATAAAGCACTTGGACCCCTGGACACCTAAATTCTTAGAGCTCTCAGGGCCATGCCACCTTTGTCACACCCCCATGGAAGGAACAGGCCTTAAGAGACAAGGTTAAAGTGTTGGGAACAGCCTGGACGAACCCAGCCCTCTGCACTGTCATCTGATGCTCCCTTCGATGGTCTACTGAAAACTCTTCCTCCTCTGGATGAGTCATGGCTGTGTCTCATTATTTACGGTGGGTTTCACTCAGCAAACAGTGATCGTTTTACCTCTTCTTTTCCAATCTTTACTGTCTCGGCTACTGTGTCAATGCAACCCCTCTCTCCCTTCCTAGCTCTTCACATTTGTTGTTTACTCAAACAAGAAAGCCTGTCTATCTCGCCTACCAGGCAATGACCGGGAGGCACCGCTAGAGATGCCTGCCAAGGGGAGAAACCATAGGGCTTAGTGAGAGGCTGCGGCTGTGCGAGGTCCAAGGCCTCCCCATCAGGGCAGGCGGCTCCTGGGAGAAGCCGGAATGGAGATGGGGACACTCAGTGTGTGTGGAGCAGGGATTAGGCAGGAGGGGGGACCTCTCAGGAGGCAGGGGAGAGGCAGAGCTGAGGTCACTAGAAGGACCCAGCAATGGTCCTATCGCGGGGAGTGTCCCCCACAGAGCCTGACACAGGGCTGGGGCCCAAGAAGTACTGCTGAATCAACACTGACCTGTGAAGATTATGTCCTGTCCCCAGGGACACAACCTAGGACAGGTCCTTCTAGAGCCTCTCCTTCTCCAGGATTTTAGGTACATGGAGATCGAAATGCCTTTTTTCTTACCAAGAGACACCTATGTCTCAAGTGGGAGATCCCTTCAAAGAAGATAAACAGTTTCCTAACTCATTAGCAATCTCACTGGGACTTCCCTGGCGGTCCAGTGGTTAAGACTCCGTGCTTCCACTGTAGGGGGCACAGGTTCGATCCCTGGTCGGGGAACTAAGATCCCGCATGCTGCATAGTGCATCCAAAACAAAAAACAAAAAACCAAACTCACTGATTTCCCTGTCTGGAACCACCCTAGGTCTGCTAGACTCCCCAGAACTGGACGTATCGGTCCCATTTGGGTGGGGGGAAAATCATCTCATAATTTGGAAATGCAGTAGTTGCAGCAGTAGGTTTCTGTGCAAAGGTGTCTCTTCCCATCACCCACTCCCTGTGTCAGCCTTCAGTCTCAATGCTGCATCTTCTGCTCCTTGGGATGACCCAGGAATCTGCATTTCAACGAGCAGCCAGGACGATTCGGAAGCAGAGGTCCGTGGACTACACTTTGAGAATCACTGTCCTGAGGGTTCTGCAGGTTTGAAGCCCCTGAGTATCCTCCCTGTAGTTCTCTACTCCCTCCTCTGACCCAAGAGGCCCACCTGGACATTCAGGGTTCGAGCAGCTCCCTCTGGGAGCACAGGCGATGAGCAGACCACAGGAAAAGAAGCAGGCTGGCCAGCGACTCCTGGCATTGCGGCCTTCACCCCCAACTATGGAGGATGGATGGGGCCACAGCACGTCCAACTAAGCTCTCGTCTCATTCAAGTGCCACTGGCTTCACACGCACCTCTGGTCACAGCCTCAAGCAAAGGAAGGAGAAGATGTTCCATGGGTTTCTGTGCCTTTGTGGGCCCTACACTGGGGTCCTCAATCACCCTCCTCCTTTGCGCTGCTGCCTGGGGATGTACTTCCTTATTCACGCCCCAGGCCCTTCTCCTGGGTGGCTTGGGAACACACATTCATCTGTCCCACTTGGAGAAAACTCTCCTAACTAGACCACCCTCTTTACCTGTTCACCCTGTGGCACTTTTAGATTAAGAGAAATACCTGACCCTGTTTTTCAATGACTCTTGTAAAATCTACAAAAGATGGGGAGGAAAAAGAAATCAATGACATACAAATGGGGCTGAACCTGCCAAGCCCAGAATATTTTGAAAAATAACCTTTAACTTTTTCGTATTAATTTCATATTGACTCCCAAGGGGAAGAAGAAAAAAATTCAGTTTTTTATAATCCATCACTTCCTCAAGATAATAAAAATTGAACTGAAGATAGCAAAAATGTGGCCTATAAACATCTTTTTCTTTTTTTTTTTTCTTCCTGGAATTGTCCGTTCCACAAAAAAGGGAGTTCCTAGCATTCCAGAGGCTCTCCCTCCACTGGACTTGGTGTTCAGCCCTCCCTCGGTATCCACAGGGGATTGGTTCCAGGACCCAAATCCACGGACGCTCAAGTCCCCCTATATGAAACGGTGTCATATTTGCACATAACCTAGGCACATCCTCCCGTACACTTTCAATCATCTCTAGATTAACTGTAACACCTAATACAATGTAAATGCTATGTAAACAGTTGTCACTGTGTGGCAAATTCAAGTTTTGCTTTTTGGAGCTTTCTAGAATTTTTTCCCCCTGAATATTTTCAACCTGAAGTTGGTCAAACCTGTGATTCGAAACCCACGGATACGGAAGGCCAGCTATATTTGGCTCCAGATGTGTGGAAAAACTAAAACTGCGTGTGTGACAAGATAAACACACATCTAGAAATCACTCGGAAAATATGTAATGGTAAGAATTTAGCTTTTCTACCATGAATTAGATGTGGCTCGCCCCCTCACTTCCTTCAGGTCTCTGCTCAAACGTCACGTCTGTGAGGCCTTTCCTGACACCATCATACAACAGTATCCCGATCTTTACTCTCTCCGTTTCTTTCTCTGCTTTATTTTCCTCATCAATACCTGACACTGTATATTTGTTCACTGTCTCGTTCCCCAACCAGAAGGTGAGCAACTTGAAAGCTGCCATTTTCTTCCCTGCTATATGCCCAGTACCTTGAAAGGGCCTGCCATGTCAGTGTACCCAGTGAAGGACCTCATCCGTCTGCCCATCAGTCCATCCACCCACCCAAACATCTCCCCATCATTTAGTAAATGCCAACCACAATCTAGACGCCATGATGGGTGCTGTGTAATGGGACAGAGACAGACGTGAGACAGATGTGGTTTTTGCTCTTGGAGAGAAAGATACCAGGCAGAGGTGTGTATACAAAATACAAAGCTACGTTTGAGGTAAGTGCCTGAAAAGGATGGGCAAGGTGCTAGGAGAACAAAAAGGGCAGGACCTATTTACGTTTAGGGGATCAGGGAAGTTCTCCAAAGAAAGGGACATTGAAGCCGAGCCCTGGAGGCTGAGGGGGTTACCCAGATGAAGAGTGGGGTGAATGGGAAGCACTCAGGAAGATCCAGGGTGGAGAGCTTGGTGGATGTGAATGAGCGAGAAAGTGGCATGAAGAACAAGAAAAAGACCACATCTGGCAGACAGACAGGCGGTCACCTGGAATTGAATCCGTGACAATCAAGCAACGACTTTGTTTTTGCTTTTTTTTAAACAACTGAGTATTTTTTTCTTTTTCTTTTTAAAAATATTTATTTATTTATTTGGTTCCGCCGGGTCTTAGTTGCGACATGCAGGATCTAGTTCCCTGAACAGGGATCGAACCGGGGCCCCCTGCACTGGGAGCGCAGAGTCCTCACCACTGGACCACCAGGGAAGTCCCAAGCATCGACTTTGTTTACAAGATTTATAAAAGCAGGGAACAGACAACTTGAAATGTCTGTCACACCAATTATAAAAGAGTACTAATATTAATTATTAAAATATGGGTTGAAATCCTCATTTGTTTCTGCATCAGTGAAGGTGCTTCTTAAATGTTTGAGAAAACCTTGGAATGAGGAGTAAAATATAGCTAAACATTTTCTGGTGACAGAATACCACCCCTTCACATTGTCGTTCAGAATGATGTTTCTGGCTGGAGAGTGGAGTCCACATTCAGGTTCAGGGGACTGGATTTAAGGTGCATAGTCTTAAAGGCAAATCCTTAGAAGATTGGATTTTCTTTTTTACTAGAGCAAAATATCTTATAATTTTTTTGTTTCCTGGGGTTTATTTTCTCCTCCTAAAATTACAATACATGCAACAATTTTATGTTGCACAAAATGAAAGAGGATCTCTTCATTGAACTATGAGCTCCTTGAAGGGAGGCATTAACTCTGGATTCCCAGCCCCAAGATTAGTGCCTGGCCCAGAAAAGAGCCTTAAAACAAGTTTAGAGAGATGAAAGAGCCTCAGTTTAAAGACTTTGCCTGGTCTGGTTTAGCACAAATCCTGTTCTCAATTCGGTGACTGCCTCATGCTAGCTGTAGGACTTCAGGCTCTGGAACTGATTTCCAGAAAATTTAATGAAATGATGACTTATGAAGAGCACCCATTTTGAAGCCTGAAACTTGGCAGTCAATCAGTAAGTGGCAGGGATTACTGTTTTGTCCCTAAAATGCAAACAGAACCATGACTGTTCATGTAGCTTTTGCACTGTCATCTTAAGTGTCTATCTGAATCTTAACTTGGCACAAAACCACTAACCCATTGACACATTCTGTGGTCATATAGCCCCACAGGGCCAGGGAGGAATGCAACCTGTCTGGTCAAAAACTAATATCAATATAAAAGGTCTCAGTGATAAAAGGGCCACCAACAAGGCAAGTCAGTGTGGCATGGGTGGGAGAAAGGCCACCAACTTTCCCACAAGCTGGATGCAATCCCAACAAAGAAGTCACCCTTGGGCCACATGCCCTCATTTTCCACCATTGCCTCTGCCCCAAAACCCTCCTGCCAGGGTTCAAGAGCCAAACAGGAGGGAGTTAATGCTCCCCAGGTGGCTGTACATTCACTTGGAACTGTCTTTCTTTGTCAATAGTAAGAGGTCGACTGTGGACATCATACCAAGAAAAGAAAGCATCCAAGTAGGTGAGTCCTTGATGATTTATCAATCCCAGAATCCAACTAAAGTGGTAACATTTAATTTTTACATAATGTCCACTGTTTTTAAAACCCATTGGAGTTGGGAAAACCACTTGGAAATTATTATATGAAAAAAACTGGGATAAAGGGCGTAAGTTGAGGGCCTTCCCTGGTGGTCCAGTGGTAAAGAATCCACCTTCCAATGCAGGGGACGTGGGTTCAACCTGGTCGGGGAACAAAGATCCCACATGCCGCGGGGCAACTAAGCCCGTGCGCCACAACTACTGAGCTGGCGCGCCTCAACAAGAGAGTCAGCGTGCTGCAAACTACAGAGCCCATGTGCTCTGAAGCCCTCGCGCCACAATGAGGAGCCCGCGCCGTAATGAAAGATCCCGCGTGCAGCAACGAAGACCCAACACAGCCCAAAAAAAAAAAAAAAAAGGGCCGTGAGTTGACACACTCCTGTCTGCTGCCCCCAAAGTCTTCTATGAATATAGCCATCGCCCCAGGGTGCAGAGGCTTACAACAATCTATCTGGACAGGAATCCATCATTTCAAAGACTCGAAATACTCAACCTTTGGTTGCCAATTGGTCCTACAGATGTGTGGTATCTTTGTTGCAGGAAAACAAAGGGCTTTTAATACACAACTTTCCTGCTGCCCTCAGCTCTAAGGCCAGCTCTATACTGAGACGGAAATGGGGACAGTAAACTACCTTATTTAAGGGGGGGGTGAGTTGTTTGATATTGTTTAAAAAAATATCTTTACTGTTTTTCAATTTACAAAAGCAATATATACATATATATATATTTTTTAAAATTTATTTATTATTTTAAAACAACATGAAACATGACTCAAATTTAGAAAATGAAAAGTTCTCCCAATCCCATTCATTCCCAGGTAGTTCTCTATGCAAAGGTTAAAGATTTTTTTCTTTGTTATAAAGAAAACCAAAAAAATGAGGTACAAATTCTGCCCATTGAATTAGTTTAAATTTAAACAGTTGTTGAGAGTATGGAAAGTCATTGCCATACTGTTAATGGAAGTGTAATTTCTATTCACGTGTCCATTTACAGAAAGCCTTTTTCTAACAGATGGCATTTTGGCCTAATTTATTAAAATTTAAAATGCACACATACCATTAGACCCAGTAAATCTGCTATTAGGAATCTATTCTAGAGAAAGACTAACTTGTGGGCACACAGAGACACGTATAAGGGTTTTTTCGAATGTTTATCAAAATGGGAATGGTTTCAAGGTAATCTTTACTGTGGAATGCAACACAGCAGCTGAGAAGAATGAGGTTGAACCATATGTACTGATCTGGAAAGGTCTCTGAGATACACTAAGTGGAAACACACACACACACACACACACACATTACTGAGTATGAATAATATGATCCTCTTTGTGTTAAAAAATATACAAAATAATACATAGTAGTATTACAAAATACTAATACATAGTACAAAATAATAATACAAATAGTACATGTACAGTTGGCCTTCCATACCCTTGAGTTCCACATCTATGGATTCAACCAACTGCGAATCAAAAATATTCTGGGGAAAAAATTAATTCCAGAAAGTCCCCAAAAGCAAAACTTGAATTTGCCACAAACCGGCAAATGCTATTTACGTAGCATTTACATTGTAGTAGGTATTATAAGTAATCTAGAGATGATTTAAAGTATAGGGGAGGATGCACATAGGTTATATGCAAATACTATAGGCATGCGTTGGTGATATTGTGATTCGGTTCCAGACTCTTTCAATAAATAAAGCAAATATCACAATAAAGCAAGTCACGTGAATTTTTTGGTTTCCCGATGCATATAAAAGCCACGTTTATACTATACTGTAGTCTAGTAAGTGTGAAACAGCATTATGTCTAAAAAACAATGTATATACCTTAATTTAAAAATACTTTATTGCTAAAATTGCTAACCATCATCAGAGCCTTCAGTGGGTTGTAATCCTGTTGCAATAGCAACATCAGAGATCACTGATCACAGACCACCAAAACAAATATAATAATGAGAAAGTTTGCAAGCTTGCTAGAATTACCAAAATGTGACACTGGAACACATCTGTTCACAAAGTGAACAAATGCTGTTGGAAAAATGGCGCCAAAAGACTTGCTCAATGCAGGGTTGCCACAAACCTTCCATTTGTAAAAAAACGCGATTTGTAAAAAATCTGCAAAGTGCAATACAGCAAAGCGCAATAAAATGAGGTATGCCTGTATGCCATTTTATATAAGGGACTTGAATATTCTCGGACTTTGGTATCCATGACAGGGTATCCTGGAACTAACCTCCTGCAGATACAGAGGGACAACAGTATGTACATGTTCAAACCCGTCTGGGAGGACACACACCAAACAGCTAAGAGTGTGGCGTGTAGGTTAGGCAGGGAGAGAGAAAGGAGAGGTCAAGATATAACTTCATTTCACTTGCATTGTTTCAATGTTCTACTACCATTAGCATACATTCTTCTCTTAAATTTAAAAAGAATGATGAAACAAAATCTTTAATCCAGTTGATATATTTGAATTCAGCATGAGGTTAGGGACCTAACTCCCCCTTCCAAGTCATCCCTTCCTCTATATGTGCTTGAGCCTGTTTGAGTTCTTTCTTCTGCTCTTTCGGTCTATTAGCACATCGTTATCACTTGCTGCGGTCTTACAGGATGCTTTAACATCTTCCGCAAAACTTTTTAAAGTGCCTTTTAATTTTTTAACCTCGTAACATTTTAATCCACTTGGAATTAATTTTCTTTCATGATATAATTTCCCATTTAATTTGCGTCTGATGTATCCGTAATCTGAACTTGCATTTCAGTTACTCTCGACTGTCTAACTACTCAAGAATTAATATCTTTAAACATATGATACTGAGTTGGCATCTCATCTGTGGTAGGGGCGATGCAGTGTTCCGGTCATTTTAGTTAATCTGGTGTCAAGATGCACATAGTACCTCAGAAAGAAGTGCTAGCTTTCAAATGTTAGAAATGCTATTAAAATTCACGGAACATGGAGAATATACTCTAACCTTTCATAAGTCAGGAAGGATTTTAGATTTCTGTAGGATCCTAGGGTTACTATTTGCCCCTCCATTGAAATAACTCAGTACCTCAAATTCCTCACCATTACAGTAAGGAGGCTGGAGCCCCCAAATCCCATGGCCTGCTCTATCATTCTAAGATTATCACACTACTTTGCACAGAAGGAAGCTGTACCCCTAACTTTTGGGGGTGATAAAACCTACCCCCTACAATATAGAAAAATTAACTCAAAATTGACTAAAGACCTCAAATGTAAGAGCTAAAACTACAAAACTCTTAGAAGAGAGCACAGGCATAAATTTTCATGACCTAGGATTAGGCAATGGTTGTTTTTTTGTTTTGTTTTGTTTTTTTAAATAAACTTATTTATTTATTTTTGGCTGTGTTGGGCCTTTGTTGCTGCGCGCGGGCTTTCTCTAGTTGCAGCGAGCGGGGGCTACTCTTCGTTGCGCGGGCTTCTTATTGCGGTGGCTTCTCTTGTTGCGGAGCACAGGCTCTAGGCACACGGGCTCAGTAGTTGTGGTTGCACGGGCTTAGTTGCTCCGCAGCATGTGGGATCTTCCTGGACCAGGGATCGAACCCATGTCCCCCACGTTGGCAGGTGGATTCTTAACCACTGAGCCACAAGGGAAGCCCCTAGGCAATGGTTTTTTTTTTTTTTAAGTCTACCTATTTATATTAGGATGCACTCTTTATTTATTTATTTATTTATTATTTATGGCTGTTGGGTCTTCGTTTCTGTGCGAGGGTTCCCCCCAGCTGCGGCAAGCGGGGGCCACTCCTCATCGCGGTGCGCGGGCCTCTCACCATCGCGGCCTCTCTTGTTGCGGAGCACAGGCTCCAGACGCGCAGGCTCAGCAGTTGTGGCTCACGGGCCCAGCCGCTCCGCGGCACGCGGGATCCTCCCAGACCAGGGCTCAAACCCATGTGCCCTGCATTAGCAGGCAGACTCTCAACCACTGTGCCACCAGGGAAGCCCCTAGGCAATGGTTTTTTAAATAGATATTACATACAAAGCACAAATGACAAAAGAAAAACTAAATCATCAACGTTCAAAACTTCTGTGCCTCAAAGGATACTATCAAGAAAATGAAATGACAACCCAGAGAATGGGAGAAAATATTTGCGAATCATATGTCTAATAAGGATGTAGTATCCAGCATACATAAGAACTCTTATAACTCAACAATAAAAAGACAAATAACCCAATTTTTAAAGATCAAAGATTTGAATAGACATGTCTCTAAAGACATGCCAATGGCCAATAAAAAGATGCTGAACAGCATTAGCCATGAGGAAAATGCAAATCAAAACCATAATGAGATACCACCTCACACCCACTAAGATGGCTATAATCAAAAGGACAGGCAATAACAAGTGCTGGTGAGGATGTAGAGAAATTAGAATCCTCATACACTGCTGATGGCAATGTAAAATAGTGGACCCACAATGGAAGACAGATTGGCAGTTCCTCAAACGTTTAAACAGAGTTATCATGTGACCCAGCAATTCCACTCCTAGGTATACACCCAATATAATTAAAAACATACACGCAAAAAATTATACACAAATATAAGTATTCATAATACTGTTCATTAATAGCCAAAAAGTGGAAACAATCCAAATGCCTATCAACTGATGAATGGATAAACAAAATGTGGTATATTCCTCCAGTGGAATATTATTCGGCCATAAAAAAAGGAACGTACACCGATTCACACTGCGATGTTGAATAAACCTTGAAAACATTATGCTAAGTGAAAGAAGCCAATTACATAAGGCCACATGGTATATGATTCCATTTATACAAAATGTCTGGAATAGGCTACTCCATGGAGACAGAAAGTAGGCAAGTGGTTGCCAGAGGTTAGAGGGAGGAGATAAGAGAAAGTGACTACTAACGGCTTGGGGTTTCTTTCTGGAGTGATGAAAATGGCCTGGAATTAGATAGTGGTGATGGTTGCACAATTCTGTGAACATACTAAAACCATGGAATTGTTTGCTTTAATAGAAGGGTGAATGTTACGGTATGTAAATTATAGCTCAATAAAATAAATAGGATTTATTTTCAAGCCATTAAAAGAATGAAAGAAAAAAATTATCGGTACAATATTTCTGGAAATAAGCCTGAATCTTTACATCCAACTGGCATACCCCAAACAATGGTTCCCAATCCCCGCCGCCCATTAGTCTCACCCAGGGCACTTCTAAAAACACACAGATGCTTGGACCTCCTTCCCAGAGGCTGTGATTTAATTGATCTGGGGTGGGACCTGGGGACTAGTGTTTTGCAAAAGCTCCCCTGTTAATTCTAATGTGCAGACAGAACTGAGAACTGGCTGCCCTAGAATCTGAGCTTTCAAAAGAGTCCCTGGTGTTGGTTTAGATATCTGTTATTTTATCCTTTCTCATAAACAAGAGACAAACAAAAATTTAAATGGCTCGAAGTTTCTGGTTGTTAGAACTGGGATTTTGTTTTATTGTCTCTTCCACATTAAAAAAAAAAAGAAAAAAAAAAAAAGATCCGTAGGTTGCCATTTTACAGACGGAGAATCTGAAGTACAAAATGGCTAAGACACACACTGAGGTCACCACAGTGAGCTGGGGTGGGGATCAAATTACAGTTGAGTCCTTGGGAGCATAACTTACTCCTAGTTACTCCCATTGAACTGTTTAGGAACATCCACTCGGCACAAGTGTTGCTGGCACAGGAAGCAGAAAGGCTGGATGGAGCACCCGTCTGGGAACACTGCAAAGGCTCAAGTCCGCCAACTTCACCTTCGGGTTTGGTAAAATGGAACCACCCCCCTCTCCCTCCCCCGACAACAAACAGTTTTTCTTACAAGGCTGGGAAGATGAGGCTATTTCACCTCCTCACCCTCAGGTAAGCCACCCCCAAGTGCTCATCCACCGAGAACACTGCTTGTCTGATTTTCATTATTTTCCCATAAGCTGGTGAAACCCACGTCAGGTCCGCATTAGTCTCCACGTTCCTTCTGGAGCCCCAAAGCTGTTTCCAATTGGCAACATCACAGCCAGTGCGTGTTGTCCATTAGCCTATCTGTGGGAGGCGCTCCGGGCACCCGTGCAGCCCCCGCCTGTGGGAAATTCCTCCCCAATCCGAGGACCCACCAGGCCCACTGAGACCAGGAACAAGGGGGCCGCCTCCACCCCTCCTACACTCGAAAGGAACACGCACACACACAGGGACTGTCTGGCTTCTGACTTTGTTGAGGAACCTCTCGATGATTTTCTATGCAGTTCCCTGGCCCTTCCGCCCTGATTTCTCTCTCACTCAGCTGTTTTGTAAGTTGAATTCTAATCTGGGTTTCTTCACAATGTCACCTTTGACTAAAAGCTAATAAAACCCCAAACGGGAAATTCAGGAGTCATGGAGATGCCACATGACTGTAACCTAAGGTTGTTGGTCAACCTGATTGGGTTTTCAGGCTTGTACACCATCTGGGGGCTTCAGTCCCGCCACCCGCCTTTGTTCCAATAAAGAAGGCCTTTGTCTTTCCTCGCACTGAACGTGGAGTCCTGCAGACAGCCTTGCAAAGACCCAGGACTACTGCGTGCCCCTCTCTACGCCTGTGACCCCGCCAGTGCTCTGGGCAGAGGTCCCCAGCTCTGCTCGCCCGAGCAGCCACCTCCACAAGAGCCAGCGGGAGGGACCCCCTGCCCCGTTGCGGGCTCCGCTTCCAACGTGTCACCCACCCAGGCAGCACAACCGGGAGGCAGCTCAGACCCGCAGGGGGAGGAAACCTTCTGGTTAAGGAGCATGCAAATCCTTGACGTGAAAACCAGATAAATCAGCGGGAAGGACAAAGGTGTTCTGCTGTGTCCTGACATCCACGGTTACATAGTTGAGGGCTGTCTTCTATCCGCCACATCACCCAGTAATTTATTTCTGATTCTTGTTTTTAACTGCAAAGCGCTGAGAAAAATCTTGATTTCCACAGATAAGTGGTAGCAAATGCTAACAGGCTTTTAGGAGACTGGCTTTGGATCTTAAAATAGTCTTTAGTTAACCGAGTGTTTCTCGGCCTTTCTTTCATTCTTACCTGCCCCCAACCATCCATGCACCTTGGAAGGCATTTTTGCCTCACTGTGCCCTCCCCTCTTCCACGAATCCCTGGGCATCTGTTTATGTACAGTGACCCTGGGCTTCCCTGGTGGCGCAGTGGTTGAGAATCTGCCTGCCGACGCAGGGGACACGGGTTCGAGCCCTGGTCTGGGAAGATCCCACATGCTGCGGAGCGACTAGGCCCGTGAGCCACAACTACTGAGCCTGCGCGTCTGGAGCCTGTACTCCGCAACAAGAGAGGCCACGATAGTGAGACGCCCGCGCACCGCGATGAAGAGTGGCCCCCGCTGGCCACAGCTGGAGAAAGCCCTCGCACAGAAACGAAGACCCAACACAGCCAAAAATAAATAAATAAATAAAAAAAAAAAAAAAAAAAAAAAAAAACACCTTATACAGTGACCCTTTGGAGGGTCATGCACCATCACCACAGCCAGATTTTCACCTCCTTGGGGACAATACCTTTCTGGTTGAGAATGCATGAGTTCAATGGATCCAAATCTTGAAACAGTGGTAGAAAATTTTTGTTTCAAAGAGTAGTTAAAATAATAATATTAGAAACAACAATAGAAAATTCTTATGTGATAGTTATTATTTGTCAGACACTGTCCTTATTTATTTATTGGCTGCACTGGGTCTTCGTTGCTGCGCGCAGGCTTTCTCTAGTTGCAGCAAGCGGGGGCTACTCTTTGTTGTGGTGCGCGAGCTTCTCATTGCGGTGGCTTCTCTTGTTGCGGAGCACGGGCTCTAGGTGCGCGGGCTTCAGAAGTTGCGGCATGCGGGCTCAGTAGTTGTGGCTTGCGGGCTGTAGGGCGCAGGCTCAGTAGTTGTGGCGCACGGGCTTAGTTGCTCCACAGCATGTGGGATTTTCCCGGACCAGGGCTCAAACCCGTGTCCCCTGCATTGGCGGGCGGATTCTTAACCATTACGCCACCAGGGAAGCCCTGCCAGACACTGTTCTAAGCACTTATTTTTTTTACTTATTTAAGCCTTGTAATACCATTACTATTATCCTCACTTGTGGGGGGAGGGCACGCTGAGCAGCTTGTGGGAATCTTGGTTCCCTGACCAGGGGCCCTGGTAGTGAGAGTACTGAGTCCTAACCAGTGGACTGCCAGGGAATTCCCTCCTCATTTTAAAAATGAAGAAAATGAGGCACAGAGAGATTAGGTGACTTGCCCAAGACCACACAGGCGGCCCATGGCAGAGCTGAGACTCACGCCCCGGCTCCACACCCTGGACCACTAGGGAATGCTGGCTTCCCGCACTACTGAACGACTCCTCGTGTCCTTATCACACATATAAAAATCAAGCAAGATGCACCCCAAACGTGCAATAAGCCTGAAACCATCCATCAGGAGACAGTTCCACAAGGCGACACATCACACATTAGTGAACTGGCCACTGAGCCGCGAAGACACGCAAGCCAACCTCACCAACGGCATGTGTGAGTGTCTGGATAATGGCCAGAGAGCAGACTGTGTGTGCCTGAACGCTGAACAACACTGGTGCTGGACTACAAGCTTCCTAACCAAGACCACATTTACAAGAAATTCCAATACAGACAGAAAGTAGCAGGGGTCTCACCCGTCCCAACATGAGCCACCCCGGCAGCTCCATCAGTGCACCAGTGGTCTCCAGTACGTTGAAATGTGGGATATTCAATCAGCCATGTTTTACTTTGGTTACTTGTAAAAAGAGAATTAAAAAAAAAATCAAGTCCAACGTTTGAGCAGCTCTCAAAGCACCAGACCCATAGCAAAGAATTTGAACTGACCGATGACCCTGCAGGGCTCTTGGTCTGACCGACGGCGCTGCTCGTGCAAGCCGGGACGGTCTCAATCCAGCCTCCTGTGAGGTCCCAGCACCAGCTCCTGCTGTGGCATCTCACCCCTGACCCCTCTGACCTTCCAATCCCTGTCCCGCAGCCTCACTTCCCACCAAAGACCTGATTCAATCTGAGCCTGGGGGCGGGGACCAGCCAGTGCTGGTTCCTAAGCTCCCCAGGTGATTTCGAAGTGCGCGCTGGGCTTGAGAGCTACAGTTCTGGTCCTGCTTGTGTCCACTTTCAGAAGTTAACCCAACTCCGAGCAGGATCCCATCTAGCTGGTCCAAGCCCCTCACGCGCACCTGAAATATTCGCCACTTGTGTGTGTGTTCTTACTCTTCACCGCTGTCAGGGAAGGGAACTAGTTCTCGACTCTCCACCTGTGCGTGTGCTCCTGTTCACTGCTGCTTTATTCCCATCCATTCACCTCTTATTTAGCAAATGCCTACCAAGTGCCAGCAGCTGGGAAATCAAAACAGATATGTACATAATCACATGCTGCTTCAAACCCCAAGCGTGACTCCCTGGGACAGCTGGGTTTGGACAACCTGAAGGCAGGCCGGTGAGGCCGGGGAACACGGCGGGCTGAGGAGGAGGCAGCGACCTCCTCCATGGAGGGCTTGCTTCTCCCCACCACCCTGTCACCCAGGAAGGCAGCAGTGAAATCACTGCAGTTAGGGGTGTGTGCTGGGTGGTGAGAATGCCTCACTCACGGTGACTTGGTTTCCTATCTGTCGATTAGGAATAATCACAACGCCTATTCCAGGTGGGGGTGGTGATGAAATGCAGCTGTCCTCTAGAAGCAGTGGTTCTTGACCTCGCCTACACACTGGAATCACCTGGAGCCTTGTAAAGTCCTGATGCCTGAGTCTCACCACCTGGCCTGGCCTGGGCGTCCGAAAGTCACAGTTCCCAGGTGATTTTAACTTACAGCTGGGGTGACAACCACTGCCTGCAGAGCACTGGCAGAATGCCAGGCCCAAGGGATGTGCTAGAAAAATATGAGCTGTTACCATTGGTGGTGTCTTCAGTCCTCCCTCCCACCATCTTTAAAAACGCTCAAGCTCACAATCAGAAATATCTCTTAGCCCTTCAACCATCATTCCTGTGCAGATGACTTCTGTGAAAAAAATATAAAAACTGTTTAGCAGCCAGATTCATAGAGACACAAGGTAGGAAAGGAGTTGCCTTGGGGAAGGGGGTTGGGGAGTTAACTGTTTAATGGGTGTGGAATTTCAGTGTGGGAAGATAAAGTCCTGGAGATGGACGGTGGTGATGGTCGAATAACGATACGAATAAACTTAACTGAACTGTGCACTTAAGAATGGTTAAGATGGTAATCTTTATGTGATGGGTATTTTACCACAATTTAAAAAACCTGCTTAAAATACTGTTTATTTATATTCACAATGTCTTTCAATGTCCACAGAATATAAGAAATGTTAACTTGAAAAATAATGAATACATTTATACTTTTCCATTTCGAAGAATCTACCCGACAGAAATGGCACATTTGTGTAAAGATACATGTACAAGGATGTTCAGCGGGGCATGTTGCAATAGGGGCAAAAGGCATAAACAACTTAGAAGTTTGTCACCAGCGGAGTGGTCCAATGAGTCAAGGACCATCTTGGGAATACTACGCATCCACGAAAAAGAACAAGATCTGTCTCTGTGGATGCTGACGTGAATGAATGAATAATATACTATTCAGGGAGACATTTGGCCCCCTGGCATCTAAACTCCCTTCCCCCATTTAGCAATCTCTGCCACCCTTATAAGTCCTGGTAGGAGGCAGGATCCACCTCTCACTCTGAAGACTGCCAATCAACTGTGGCAGTGTCCTCGCCATTCCGGTTTTGTGGCATCATTGTGGCCATGGCCTGGGCTGCTACCTAGTTTCCACAGTTTGAGTCCACAGTCTTCCCAGCAAGTCTGGGAACCACCCTGATGTCCCTTAAAGAAATTCCTTTTCTGCTGACATCAGTCAGTTGACACCTATTGCTTGCAACTACAAACCCTACTGATAAAAATATTCAGAGTAGGACTCTGGTTTTTAACTCAAAGACATAGGTCCTTATATATCAGTAGATAACAATAGCTAATATTTCTTGGGCACTGAACTATGTGTCAGGCACTGTTTCAAGCTCTTCTCATGTACCAATTCATTTAGTCTTTACAACAACCCAGTCTGTTCTTCAGATTTTTAAAATAGGGAAATGGAGGCACAGAAAAGGGGGTAAGTCACCTGCCCAGAGTTACAAAGCTTGGAGGTAGTGGAGGGAGTTTGTGAACACAGGAGGTCTGCCGCCAGAGCCCACAATCCTACCGCCATGCAAACAGGATACTGCAAGTACTCTGAAAAAGGACTGCAGGGAGACAAACTGTCCACACCCCTCACCTCTGGGATTGGACTGGGGAGGTGGGTGCCGCTGAAGGAGGCCTGTGACGCGTTGCCTCTGTTTGGTTTGAATCTTTCGCAACAAGAGCCATCCATGTGCTACTTTCAGATAAAGCAGCATTTGGGGTGATTAAACTTGAACCAGGGTGTGTGCACTGCTGCTGTGGCGGCTTCCTGCTGCCACTAGCCAAGGACTTGAGGATTCAGCCCCAAATCTCATGCCAGTGTTTTTCTGCTGGTTCTCCTGTGATAACCCCCTCCTGAGGTATCTACTATGATGGGGCACACACCACTAGTTGTGTGACTCACACAAGCTGTTTACCCTGGGCTCCAGGGCACCTGGGGAGCCCGTGTTCTGCACACACTCCTGAAGCTTGATGGTCTTCGAGCAGCATGTGGTCCCAGCCATCCTCACAGGATCTTCTGACTTATCCATCCCACCGCCCCATCCATCCACCCTGCCTTGCTCTCTCATGATTTTCACTCTCCAGGGCCAAAATCAGAGCTATTTCTCCTGGCAGCCTTGTTGTCTCCTAGTCTCTGCCTGCATCATTTCTGAGGGTAGTCCCTCCTTTTTTTGGTGGAAAGATCCCACGTTCAGGGACCGTTTCTCTCTTTCTCAGTTTATTCACCCTCTTCTCTCGTCCCTCAGATGGTCTTCATCCCCCAGCTCCCAAGGGCCACGGTCCTGGACACCCCACCCGCGTCCTTTCCCACAAACACCCCCCCCCACCAGGGCAAATGTTTCTAGAAACAATGCCTTGATCACGAGTCTATTCTGCAATAACTCTGACACCCAAGCGCTATTACTTTACATGAGCCCTAACCATAAGAGGGTTATTTTTAACTTTTTTATTTTGAAATAATTTCAGACCTACAGAAAAGTTGCAAGAATGGTAAAAAAAACAAAAACAAAAAAAACTCCATCCACCTAAATACCCTAAATGTTAACACTCCATTTATCCTTTCCTCTGTCTTTATATGGCTTTTTTCTCTGAGCCACTTGAGACTAAGTTGCACACAAGATATCCCTTTACCTCTAAATACTTCAGTGTACATTTCCTCAAAAAGTCATTTTCTTACATTACCACATTAATTATTTAATCAGGAAATTAACATTGATACAATACTATCGTCCAATCTACAGACTTTATTCAAATGTTGCCAATTGTCCCAATAATGTCCTTTAGAGCAAGAAAAAAAAAAAAAAAGAAAGAGATAGAACAAACCCATGGTCCAGGATCCAGTCCAATCTGAACAATGCTCAGATTGGACTGGCCAGCTTGGACATGTCACTTTCCTCTCTGGGCTCGACCCTCCTTCACCCATGACAGGATAAAAGGACAGAGAAGCCTTTAGTGACTGCTCTGTATATCAAAGGCAATCAGCCAGGGTGGGTCACAGCTTCCCCGGGCAAGGACATATTCATTCAACTGAAAAAAGAAAAGCTAATTTTATTGAGCTATTACTAGGTGTCAGCGCTGTACCTGTTTTATGTGCATGAGCTCACCTAAGTCCCACCGTTTCCACTGTTATCCCCATTTTGCAGATGAAGAAACTGAGTTTCTAGGGGTTAAGGGCAAGGTCTTTTGCTCAAGGTCTTTCAATGCTTAAACGCAGAAAAGAGGAGGGAAGAAAACACACCTTGCCATTCGCAATCTGACCAGTCTTCTCTAGCCTGAAATAAGTCCCCTAGATTAGAGGGAAGCAGAATCTCTGAATAGAGACCACCAAGGCTGCAGAGGGCACCAGGCCATGGCGCTGGAACACTCCGGTCAGATGCAGCACAGGAAGAGAGGAAACGAATTCTGGGACCACAGTGGAAACAAAACTACACCTAGTTCTATGCTGCAAGGCGATTTCTCTTGGTGGCCTGGAGTTGAATTTTGTCCCCTTCCTATGAAGAGCTTTTTCCCTATGGAGCTGAATATGAAGCCTCGTCCTTTCATGGGAAGTTGGCCACATCCAATGAAGAAAGCACCTTCTAATGCACTAAGTATTAGAGTAATGAGCACACACTACGCCTCCAATGCTGACTAACTGTAGGAGGGATCCTTTTTCACAGCCAGGTTCCGTGACCCGCCCCAGGCTGAGCTGGCCCTGGACCCAGGTCTGTGAGAACTCACGGAGTGCCTGCGCCTTTCAGGACAAGCTGTCGGGGCCAGATGTTTTAAAGCTGGCATCATGGTAAGCGAATCCACATCCTTCCATTAGCCACGGAGCTAATCTACTCCTTCCTCAGGAAAGAAGCCCAGGCATTTGCGCCAGTGGGTTCGTGCCCACCTCCCCAGGTTACGCGACACACGGGACAGCTCTTCGCTTCCCGTCCTCAGCACAGATGCTGCCACCACTCTGGCTGCTGGCAGTTTGGAAAGTGTTTCTATGTTTGTGTGCTGCGTTTCCCCAACTAAATCGTGAGGCTCTTAATTCTTCTTAAGATGTCTTACTTTTTGAATGTCATGGTCCCAATAAAAGTGTGTGTTTCCTTTTCTTCTGTTTTGATTAGCACTTACAATGGAGGTAAAAATTATGACAGTAACTTGGTTCACTGCACCAGAGTAATGTTTGCCAGCGGCCAACACCTTCACCGCTAAGAGCCTGAGCTCTTGTTTCCACTGAAGCTCTGGCACTCACACCTTGGGAAGCCACTTACTATTTCTGAGCCTCAGTTATCCCTTCTGTAAATGGGAATAATAATCTTAAAATACTTAAAGCACTTATAATGCATACATGTATACATTTTACAAATGTGTGGGTGCGTACACAACAGCGTAACAGCTTAAATCAAATGAAGTATTATATACAAAGCACTTAACCCAGTAAATTCCCAGTAAATAGAAGATGTTACTGTTTCTTTGCCTACTACTGCAACTGTTTGCAGTTTTCGCCAAACAGTTTTGTAAAGCTGGGGAACACTAAGGCTCCCTGGCATTTTAGCCGGTCCTTTTCATTCCCCCCATGTTCTCAGCCTGGTCCTAGGGTGCCTGAGCCTCAGGGAGAGCACAGGCTGGAGCTGAGGGCCAGAGGTTTTGACAGTGTCGGCTGCCAAACAGCACAAGCCACAGGGAGTCAATTAAGTCCAAGCTCCCAAATCCACGTTTACCACTAACCTCTTCCAAGTCAGCCCAAGGAACTGCCCCTTCCTGCAAAGGGCCTGAGGCTGACCTCTGCAGAGGCCTCAGGCCACTCCCTGCACAGCCTTTCAAATTCCAGATGCAGGTCCCTAGCAGCCAAAGGGCCCTTCTCCATGGCCACGTCCCACCTTGAATACGTCCTTTGTCCCTTCAGGGTCTCAAATCTATTGTCCTTCCAAACATGAGGTGAGCCCAGTTCTTCCTGTAGGCTGCCCGCACCCCAGGGGCAGAGCACCCTGAAGCCTCTTCAGAGAACAGCAGTGCACATCTCCAGCATCAGTGTGCCCTGGGCCTAAACGGAAGGAGCACAGCCTCAGTTCACTCTTCAAGCATTTATTGAGGGCCTCCGGTATGTACGGCTGTGACGATAAAAAATGGCAAGGTCTCCATTCTTAAGCAGGGGATCAGACGGGTGGTACACAAAGATAAAGGCTGAAGGTCAGAGCCAGAGATAAGCTCAAGCAGGCCCGAGCTTGCACATTCCTCCTTCGTGGCAAGGTATTCCTCCCCCTCGCCACCACAGCCCCCAAGTGCACAGAATGAATGAGCCCCAAATGGCTGTCCAGCATCACCCCTCTGGGCTCACTCCTGGGCCCCGGGCTCCGCTGAACAATCGGGGGCTCCTGGTGGCAGGCTCAGCCGACGCGTTCTCATGTGCGGGGCCCACGGCGCCCTTCTCAGCTGATTGTGTCCAGGCGGCCGGGGTCTCCGAGGCGCATGAATGCCCCTGAATGGGCCCATTCAGGCTGATGGACAGGAGCTGAAAGCTGCACACACACAAAAGCCACTGGGCAGCCGGGAGGGCTCCCCAGTGGTTTGCCCACGGGAAGGGAAGCCGTCACACCACAAAGAGCAGTGTGAAGACGTCTCTGCGTTTTCAATGGCATCCTCTGGGCGCCAACCGCATGCCACCACCACCCCACCTCGACGGCAGCAGAGGATGGCACTACGCAGAGAAGGCAGCGATCGCTGAAGGCAGAAATGAAAATCCAACAAACAACAAATAAACAGAGTAGACTTTTCTTTACTAGGGAGATGGGGCTCTGGGCCAGAGGGGCTGTAGGGCGCCTCCTCGCGCCTGCCGTGTACATTGGTTAAGGCTGCATTCCTGACACCCACGGTGACCCTCGAGGACTCTGGCTGACCTGAGATTGTTGAACATGTCCCCAAGAAAAATGATCTCGAAAGGACACGGCCAATATTTAAATGAGGATTGGAGAGACATGGTCCCATTCTTGTGTCACTCACTTCGTGTTTTCCAGGAAAAAAAAAAAAAAATCTCGGAAATGACACTTGTATTTTTAAATAGGACCAGGCAGGGGAGAACCACCCACCTGGAATTCTTTTAATTGCTTCAAGGGGAGGGCAGGCTCTGCCAGTCAGAGGGGCAGAGAAGTCTATTTACACTGTTGTACACAAATATTTTAAGCTCATTGTCAGGTGGCTACTTGGGAAAGGATGATTCTCAGCTCCGCAGATCACATTACTTCAGAAACAACCCCCCCAAAAGATAATTAAAGACAGTTCCTCCTCATAATGCAATTCTATAATGAGCAATTAAAATTAAATTAGCTTGTCATAATAACAAAGATGGATTGTGTTCTTAGGCTTCCTGACCCAGAGTTAGTAATTCACAGGAAGAAGGGAGAAGTCTGGGACTAAGAAGTTTCAGTAAGGAAACATTAAATGTTCAGACCGATTCAGTGAACAGATCAAGATAACATGGAGACAGACATGCACCCTGGCATAATTATTAGCTTTGTTTACATTTATTTTATTTTTTAAATAATGGAATAATTCAGACATTTTTTTTTAAAAAAAAGGACAGAGAAAACATGACAACACTAACAAACCCATCATCCCAAACATTTTGTCATATCTGCTTCAGGTGCTGTTTTGTTTTTGTTTTTGTTTTTTTAAATACATGTGAACAGGGGCTTCCCTGGTGGCACAGTGGTTAAGAATCCGCCCGCCAATGCAGGGGACAGGGGTTCAAGCCCTGGTCCGGGAAGATCCCACAGGCCACGGAGCAACTAAGCCCGTGCGCCACAACTACTGAGCCTGTGCTCTAGAGCCCGCGTGCCGCAACTACTGAAGCCCACGCGCCTAGAGCCCATGCTCTGCAGCAAGAGAAGCCACCGCAATGAGAAGCCCACGCACCACAACGAAGAGTAGCCCCCGCTTGCCACAACTAGAGAAAGCCCGCGTGCAGCAATGAAGACCCAACGCAGCCAAAAATAAATAAATAAATTAAATAAATTTATTTTTAAAAAAATACATGTGAACATATTTTATTCAATTTACTTTTTATATTTTTATAAATGTTCTTTAATTTTTATTTTTGGCCACGCCACGCGGCATGTGGGATCTTAGTTTCCTGACCAGGGATCGAACCCGTGCCCACTGCAGTGGAAGCGCAGAGTCTTAACCACTGGACTGCCAGGGAAGTCCCCTGGGGTTTTTTGTTTTTTGGTTTTTCAAAATAAATAAATTTATTTAGTTATTTAGTTATTTATTTTTGGCTGTATGGGTCTTTGGTGCTGTGCACAGGCTTTCTCTAGTTGCAGTGAGCAGGGG
Organism: Balaenoptera musculus; assembly: GCF_009873245.2. Classification (NCBI taxonomy): domain Eukaryota; kingdom Metazoa; phylum Chordata; class Mammalia; order Artiodactyla; family Balaenopteridae; genus Balaenoptera; species Balaenoptera musculus. Next base: position 15,150,613 of record NC_045797.1, read on the forward strand.
CTACTCTTTGTTGCAGTGCACAGGCTTCTCATTGTCGTGGCTTCTCTTGTTGCGGAGCACGGGCTCTAGGCGCGCAGGCTTCAGTAGTTGAGGCACGTGGGCTCAGTAGTTGTGGCTTGCGGGCTCTAGAGCTCAGGCTCAGTAGTTGTGGCACACGGGCTTAGCCGCTCTGCAGCATGTGGGATCTTCCTGGGCCAGGGATTGAACCCGTGTCCCCTGCATTGGCAAGCAGATTCTTAACCACTGCGCCACTAGGGAAGCCCCCCCTGGGTTTTTTTTTTTCTTAAAGAAATAAAATGTTATGGGACCAGAAGAAGCCCTTTTGCCCTCCTTTTGCAGAGGCAACCACACATCCATATTTTTGTAGGTTTGCCATTATTGAGGCGACATGAGCAGATTTTAATATTGTTGTGTGTTTTTTTAACTTTTTATCTTGAAATAATTACAGATTCACAGGAAATTGAAATGAAATGAATAGGGAGGTTCCATGCCCTCTTCTCCCAGCCCCCCACAATGTGAACGTCTGGCGTAAATAACCGTAGTACACTATCAGAACCAGGATACTGACATTAGCACAATCCAGAGAGCTTATTCAGATTTTACCAGTTTTACAAGCACTCGTGTGTGTGTGTGTGTACGTGTGTGTGTGTCCATGCAACTTTGTGTAACCAAGCAAGACACTAAACTGTACCATCCCACAAGACTCCCTCATGCTACTCCTTAATAGGGACACCAATCACCTACCCCAACCCTAACCCCTGACAACCACTAAGCTGCTCCCCATCTCTGTAATTTTGTTATTTCAAGAATGTTATATAAACAGAATAGTACAGTATGTAGCTTTTGGAGATTGGCTTTTTCACACAGTGTAATTTCCTTGAAGTTCATCCACCTTGTTGCACGTATTGATCATTTGTTCCTTTTATTGCTGAGTAGTGTTCCATGTATGTGTAGATGTACCACAGTTTGTTCAAACATTCACCACTGAAGAACATCTGGGTAGCTTCCAGTTTGTGCTTATTTTGAACAATAGTGCTATGACTATTCATGTATAAGTTTTTTTGTAAACATAAATGAAAGGCCCTAAAAGAGCCCAAATAATTTTGAAAAAGAATAAAGTTATCCCTCTTCTCAATGTTAAGGATTACTATATAACTCTAGTAATTGTGACAGCGTGGTACTGGTTGAAGTCCAGACACATAGATCAATGGAACAGAACAGAGAACTCACAATTAGCGCCACACAAATATGCCCAGGTGATTTTTTTATACTGTGCAATGAATGAATTCAATGGTGAAGGTGTAGCCTTTTCAACAAATGATGCTAGAGCAACTGGACATCCACATGAAAAAATATATCAACTTCAATTCCACATCTATACAAAAAGTAACTCAAAATGGATCACAGACTTAAATGTAAAACATACACTATTAAACTTTTAGAAAAAAGCAGGAAATATGGAGATATCTGAGCTCAGTTATTCATAGAACACCAGGAAGTGCCTCTCACTACATCTCCTCTGGTTTGTTCCAAATGACTGAGATTCCACTATTAGACAGTCATACCTTTGGCTTAGAGGCTCATCCACAAAATTCCTTTGGGAGATAAGATATGAGCTTTAAATCTTGGGGTGAATCAGAGTATCAAGAACTCTCCAGCTGACAGCTGAGAGGAGGCTCTAAAAGGAATTGAAATGAAAAAGGCACTAGGTGCTTGGAGAATAGTGGAGCATGAAAAGGAGTCAGAGGAAAATAATAATGTTCTTACAAGTTCCACCTGCTTGACAACACCAAGGTCAGTTCCTCCAAAATCTCTACCTGGTTTGGCATCATTGGCGGTGGTGGTGGTGATGATGGGTTTTCACCAAACTACACCCACCCAACAAGAGCAGATACCCATATGCGGTAACTACCAATGTATATGCAAAGAAAAGGATAGCGTGTATATATAGGTATAAGAGGATGGGGGCTTGTTGATGTTCCCTCATTAGTATAGCATGACTCTCATGCAAAACAAGGAATTTATATTCCAAGCAAGACAATGGTATGGAAGATGCATTTACTATCCATCTAGTATTTTCCTTCCTGAGTTTATTATTTCTTTATACAGATATTTAATGGAACTACTTAGGCAAATGCCTTTTGAGGAACTCATTCTTGAAGAATTCTAGTTACAGATCCAGTGAGCATATCACCAACTTCCATTAATTAAATGCTTTTAACTCTAAAACTCTGTTGAAACAAAATTTTCACCTATGCTAATTCAGAAGGCACCATAAAAGCCACAGGGTCATGAAATCATATTTACCAAATGATAAATTTATGTCATATAATCTGAGGAATACACATATAAAAACAACAGTTAGGAAGAGTGGTCCATGAGATCTATAAGGGGCCATTGCTTGCTTATCCCATCCATGTGGGAAGAACGTTCAGAGAGGAGGCATCGGGTCTCAATGGCGCCCCCTGAGGGCAAGGAGGAGCCACAGTCGCTTGGAGCAAGCCCTGAGCTTTAACCTGCCACTCTGGGCCCTGAAACCATTTCCCCTGTATTGTCTCCTGACTGGCAGGTAAACGCTTATCTCCTGGCCAGGCTGCTCAGAGGATATGACCCTCAAGTTAAAATGAGGCAGCAGAACACGAAAACAGACCAGGAAGCAGGGCCTCAACAAACGATGTACAAGGAGGGCCTCCCCGTTCTACTACTCTTCCTTTCCCAGCTAGTCACAAAAGCCCACCATAGGCCACGAGCTGCCACAACCTTAGTGCAGGTGGCACCTCAGGCTGAGACATAGTCATTCCCTCCCTCAAGGCAGCCTCCGGAGAAAACGCACAAGCACAAGACACGACAACCCCCTCCAGAGCTGAGGCCACTCTGAGCCAAGCTAGCTTCTGTGAGGGCCCCGGCTGCCCCGAGGTTAAGTGTGAGGGCTCTGGCATCTGGCTCCTGCTCGGGGCCAGGCAACCTAGTTACCCCTTCTGTGCCTCAGCTGCCTCGTCTGTAAAATGCTGTGACACGGATTCACGAGTCAATACACAGGCCTGGCCCTCAGTACAGGCTGGTCATCACGATTTCACTTATTATCCTAGCGTGCACTTGCCTAAAGCTGATTTCCCAGGCATCTCTTAGTCTCTGCCCAGGCAGGGGCATTCTTAAGGAATGTGAAATTCTTCAGGGCTGTGAAGGATGCCGAAAGCTGGAACAAACTCCAGATATGAAGTCAGGAAACTGAGACACAGGCAGACCCGTCACTCAACTTGACTGTGACACCTTGGGGCAGGTCCTTGACCTCTCTGAGATGCTGAGAGACTTTGCCTTGCAGAGGTGCTGTGGGGATCAGAAGGGAGGACTCACGCGAGAGTCCACAGACCTTTTCCCCATAAGCTGGCTCTTAAATTCAACCACTGTCCCTTATATTCTCCACCAAAACCCAATCTGGACATTAGCCACCAAACTTCTAAAACCACCTCCAGGTCACCTTTACCCTGGAAGATCCCACAATCCTCAGCCGGATTCCACTTTCCAGAACACTGGCTCTGCCAGGCCTGGTCCAGCCTCCCTTCCCTGCTGTCAAGGCCTGCTTGGCCCATTCCTCGGGCCCTCTCCTTTGGGTGGGCATTGGCCCACCCTCAATGCCCATCTGCTGACTGGAAGGCCTTCCCTCCAGCATTATTGAGATACAATTGACATACTGTGTAAGTTTAAGGTGTACAATGTGATGATTTGATGCACGTATATACTGTGAAACCCTCCCTTTCTTCTATCCACCCAGATCCTGCCTGGCCTTCATAGCTTGCCTGAAGACCAGCTCCACAAAAAGGGTCCTTCCAGATTTCTAGCCTCCAGAGACATCTCGTTTTTCTTCTAGTCCAATTTCTCTCCCAAAGCCATCGTCTGAATGTGGAATCTGACCCACTCCACGTGAACAGTTCTGGTGCTGTGTAAGGCAGTAGTGCACTGTGCTTTCGAACTGCCACAATGGTGTGGAAGTTCTCCTTCCACACCCCGAGTCAAAGATCCCCCTCACTCTGTCTAGCGCCCACTTAGCTCCAGCTCTCCCCACAAACTGCACCCTTCGTCAGCTTTGCTCCTACAGCTACAGCCCAACTTTTCCCAGCTCGTGACGGCCAACCTGCCACATCATCTTCCATCCTCCCCAGGCCAGGGCCTCCCGCAGACCCCTCCCTGATCATCTATTTGTCTAAGGCCTGCTGACACTGCAGCTCCCAGAACTGAGCCAGAAGCTCCAGAAGTGGGTTGAGCGGGACTGAGCTGTTGGGGCCATTCTCTGCCTTGAGCTGGACTCTCTGATTTGACCACTGGACACACACAGCCCTCACTGAGCCTTCACTTGTTTCACCGGCAGACCTCAGAGATATTCTGGGTTTGGTTCTAGACCACTGCAATAAATCGAATATTGTAATAAAGCGAGTCACACGAATTGTTGGTTTCCCAGTGCATACAGAAGTTATGTTTACACTATACTGTAGTCCATTAAGTGTGCAACAGCATTACGTATCCCCCCCCAATTTTAAATGCTCTATTATTGCTAAAAAATGCTAACTGTCATCTGAGCCTTTATCAAGTCATCAGCGTTTTGCCTGGTGGGAGGCTCTCTGCCTCAATGTTGGGGGCTGCTGACTGATCAGCGTGGTGCTGCTGAAGGTTGGGATGGCCGCAAGCAATTTCCTTAAAATAAGACAACAATAGGGCTTCCCTGGTGGCGCAGTGGTTGAGAGTCTGCCTGCCAATGCAGGGGACCGGGTTCGAAGCCCTGGTCTGGGAAGATCCCACATGCCGCGGAGCAACTAGGCCCCGTGAGCCACAACTACTGAGCCTGCGCATCTGGAGCCTGTTGTTCCCCAACAAGAGAGGCCCGCGATAGTGAGAGGCCACGCGCACCGCGATGAAGAGTGGCCCCCGCTCACCGCAACTAGAGAAAGTCCTCGCACAGAAACGAACACCCAACACAGCCTAAATAAATTAAAAAATTTAAAAAAAAGACAACAATAAAGTCTGCCACATTGATTGCCACTTCCTTTCACAAATGATTTCTCTGTAGCACGCATGTTTGTTGATAGCATTTTACCCACAGTAGAACTTCTTCAATAGTCAGAGTCAATCCTCTCCAACCCTGCCACTGCCTTTATCACCAAGTTTACATAATATTCTAAATCCTTTGCTGTCATTTCAACAAGCTTCACAGCGTCTTCACCAGGAGTAGATTCCATCTGAAGAAGCCACTTTCTTTGCTCATCCATGAGAAGCAACTCCTCATCCATTCAAGTTTTTTCATGAGATTGCAACAATTCATTCACATCTTCAGGCTCCACGTCTAATTTTAGTTCTCTTGCTATTTTCACCACATCTGCAGTTAGCTCCTCCACTGATGCCTTGAACCCTCAAAATCAAACCATGAGAGTTAGAATCACTTCTGTTCATGCTGATTATGCTGACCTCTTCCCATGAATCACGAGTGTTCTTACTGGCATTTAGAATGGTGAATCCTTTCCAGAAGGTTTTCAATTTACTTTGCCCAGGTCCATCAGAGGAATCACTATCTATGGCAGCTATAGCCCTAACGAAATGTATTTTCTTAAAAAAGAAGACTTGAAAGTTGGAATGACTCCTTGATCCATGGGCTGCAGAATGGATGTTGTGCCAGCAGGCATGAAACAAACATTAACCTCCTTGTACGTCTCCATCAGAGCTCTTGGTGACTAGGTGCATTGTCAATGAGCAGTAATATTTTGAAAGGAATCTTTTTTTTCAAAGCACTAGGTTTTCAACAGTGGGCTTAAAATATTCAGTAAACCATGTTGCCGACAGATATGCTGTCATCTAGGCTCTGTTGTTCCATTTACAGAGCATAGGCAGAAGAGATTTAGCATAATTCTTAAGGGCCCAAGGATTTTTGGAATGGTAAATAAGCACTGGCTTCAACTTAAAGTCACCAGCTGCATTAGCCCCTAACAGGAGAGTCAGAATGTCCTTCGAAGCTTTGAAGCCAGGCATTGACTTCTCCTCTTTAGCTATGAAATGCCTAGATGGCATCTTCTTCCAATAGAAGGCTGTTTTGTCTATTGAAAATCTGCTGTTTAGTGTAGCCACTTTCATTAATTATCAATATCTTAGCTAGATCTTCTGGATAACTTGCTGAAGCTTCTATATCAGCACTTGCTGCTTCCCCTTGCACTTTTATATTATGGTGATGTTTTCTTTCCTCAAACCGCATGAACCAGCCTCTGCCACTTTCAAACTTCTCTTCTGCAGCTTCCTCACGTCTCTCAGCCTTCACAGAATTGAAGAGAGTTAGGGTCTTGTTCTGGATTAGGAATATTGTGGCTGGTGTGATCGTCTATGCAGACCACTGAAACTTACTTCATATCAGCAGTAAGGCTGTTTCACTTTCTTATCATTCATGTGTTCACTGGAGTAGCAGTTTTAATTTCCTTCGAAAACTTTTCCTTTGCATTCACAACTCGGCTAACCGTTTGGTCCAAGAGGCCTACTTTCCAGCCTACCTCAGCTTTGGACACACCTTCCTCACTAAGCTTCATCATTTCTAGCTTTTGATTTAAAGTGAGAGATGTGTGACTCCTTTTTTCACTTGAACACTTAGAGGCCATTGTAGGGTTATTAACTGGCCTAACTTCAAAACTGTTGTGTCTCAGGGAACAGGAAGGCCCGAGGAGAGGGAGAGAGACGGGGGAACAACCCGTTGGTGGAGCGGTCAGAACACACACATTTGTTGATTAACTTTGCCGTCTCTTTATGAGCACGGTTCCTGGTGCCCCAAAATAATTAACAGTAGTAACATCAAAGATCACTGATCACAGATCACCAGAACAGGTATAATAATAATGAAAAAGCCTGAAATATTGTGAGAATTACCAAAATGAACATGATACAAATGAACTTATTTACAAAATAGAAACAGACTCACAGACTTAGAGAACGAACTATGGTTACCAGGGGGGAATGGTGGCGGGAAGGGATAGTTAGGGAGTTTGGGATTGACATGTACACACGGCTATATTTAAAATAGATAACCAACAAGGACCTACTGTATAGCATAGGGAACTTTACTCAATATTATGTCACAACCTAAATGGGAAAAGAATTTGAAAAAAATAGATACATGTATATGTATAACTGAACAAAAATGTATTACAATCCTAGGGGGGAAGAATCACTGAATTGTATACTTTAAAATGGGGGAATGTTATGATATGTGAATTATATCCCAATAAAGCTGTTATTTAAAAAAAACCAAAACACCGCACAGTATCTGCAAAGTGCAATAAAATGAGGAATGCCTGTATTTGGGTTGCTCTGGCCTCTACAACTAGATAAGGTCACTGAGGATGGCCCGGAGCCGTGTTCTCTTGAATTCTCCGGCACAGACAGGCATGCAACACCTGCTGATTCATTCTTTGATTTCACCCCAAATCAGGCCTGAACTAAATGACATGCCTATTCACCATGGCTAAGATTCTGACTAAAAAACACCTCCTGCCCTATACAAGCAAGCAGGGTTACAGGCTCTGAGAGTCATCAGGCAACAAAAATGAAGACAAATACCGAGAAGGAACTGGGGACATCCAAAACAAAGCCCACCATGTACAATTTGGCTGCGGTTTGCAGCTTTCTTCCTTAGGCCTGAGCTATAAAGGTTGGACTAGGGATGCCAAGGATCATCCAGCACAGAACCTGAGTCTCAAATGACTCGCATGGTGGGACCAGTTAAGACATTCAATAATGAGCTCCATGAAGGTCCCTTATCCTCCGCTTCTTGAAAGGCCCTGGTGCCATGAGTAAAGGCACATCTTGGTCGACTTGCTCCACACATGCATTTTGAAATCTAGTGTTCCAGGCAGACACCTGCGCGATCAGGACCTGGGCTGCCCTTTTTGACTGTGGCACAGACAATGCCATCTTATCTTCCTCCTAGGCCCACAGATGACTCTATTTCTCAGCCTCGTCTTGGAGTGCAGCCACTGTGACTGACTTCTGCCCCCTGTCATCCCTCAGCTCCTGGCTGGATGCAGAAGCTTCAGTGGGGAATTAGAAGCCTAGGAATGGTGGTTTGCCAAGTGTGGTCCCTGAAACCACAGCGGCAGCAGCTGGGACTTGTTCGAAATGCAAATTCTCAGGCCCACCACCCCGTGGGAGTGGGGCTCAGCAATCTGTGTTTCATAAGCCCTCGGGTGATTCGATACACACTCAAAGTGGGAAACCACTGCTCCAGAAGATGGCGGATCTCTTAGATGGAAAGATCTGGGCTTGCGGGAAGGAATAAGCCTGTATTGTGTTAAGCCACTTGGGTGAGTTTTCGCATCCCAATTAAGACAATAACCTCCTGGGCTTCAGGTCCGTCTACTCATTAGGGTCATGTCCCACCTGGGGTTTCCCAATGCCAAAGGCTGGCGGCCAGGAGGCTGGGGTTATTTTACCTCGCTGTGAGAGCCCACACAGGAATCCTTGCTACCCACTCATTCATTCATTCACAGTCTGGTTGGTATGTTAACAATGGGGGGAAGCGGAAGTCGCCGCGGGGCCAGGATCAGATAGCAGCCAGCTGCTGGTGTTAACACATTCCTGCCTCCTGCCCGCCACAGGCTGCCTGGCACCCTAGGCCGGCACCTGCCTGCTTGTCCGTCAAGGGCATCCAGAGCCCTCATCTGGGCCCGAATTCACAGAGAATATCAGGGACCCTGTGCCTGCAGCCCCTGCAAGGCCAGCAGCTGTGGCGGCAGAACAAACCGGGTCCCAGGCTGCCCGGAGAGGCTTGGATGGCCGTCTTTCCATCCGTGACACGCGATTTGAGTTGTGAGGACTGGTCTCTCTCCTTGCCATCATTCCCTGTCGTCTCCAGGTGAAATCTCACTTATTCCTCAAGGTCTCCCCACATCCTGCCTTGTCCGCAAGTCTGCTGGCTCCTCCTTCTCCTGTGTCCTTAGAAGCCTCTATGTCTGACACTCTCAGTGTGGGCCTTCGACGTCACCGAGCCCACCCACGCTGTTTAAAACTGCTTTATACAAAGCTGTGTCTTCCCATTAAAACTCAGTTTCTTGAGGATGGGGGGTTGTGTTTTTGCATTCCTCCCACTTACCCCTAGACGTGGCACTGACACGGAGCACTCGTATCACGCTGGCACTCACCAAATGCCTGCTTCTGAATGATGAGTGAGATTTGGGGAGAACGGAAACCCCAGGTGAGCACGCGGACCGATGCTGTACATATACCCCGCAGGCCCAATGAACCTAGATGTAAGATACAGAGGCACAGAACGAGGCTTCTCTGCTGGGGGCGCACTGTGGACCCCAGGCTTTCTCCTCCAGCTGGCCTCTTGCTCCCCTATGATTATTCAGTCATATAAAAGAGCCTCAGCTGCCTGAGGTTGGCCTTGCTATACTGAACTCTCTCCCTGCCATCTATTCTTTTTTTCTACGAGCTATTTATTTCCCAGGCCCAGTACAGAAGCACACATACCTCTGCGAGCCTCCCATCCGTCCTCTACCTTCCAAAGCAGGGACTTTCCCTGGGCAATTTTAAAGGATGTGGCTTACTTACTTACACTTAGGTTTTTGGCCACAACACCAAACTGGACAAGGAATTGCGTTCCCTCCACCCTCCCCCACCCCAAATGCATGCTGGCCACTCCTGTTAGGCAGGTCTGCTTCCTGGGTGATCCAGCCCTCTCTCAGGTGCCCCCTGCTCCCTTTACCTCTCTCTGTTGCAGTCTTGTCCCCAACCCCCCACCCCCAAAAGAAGCCCCCAGCCAGGCAGGACCACAGGGCAGGCTGCCTCAGAAATTTATGAAACCTGAACCACCAGCCTCCTCGTCTCTTTTTCCATCAGAGAAACAGTTGACATGCCCCAGTTAAGCAGCAGCTATTCCGCATGCCTGCGGAAGGGGAAGGGCTGTGAGGAGCCTTAGGCAAGCTGGACTGGGCTGGGGCTGGGATTCGCGTGCTTCAGACCTGCAAGCAAACAGGCAGATGGCTAACTGCTTGTTGTTTGCTGGCTGCACGACGTTGAGCAAACCACGAAGCCTCAGAGCTCCTCAGTTTCCCCACCTGTAACACTGACCTCCTAGGGCTGCTGCAGAGATTGCATGAGGGAATAAATACAGACACTTGGACCGGCGCCTGGTGCATAGGAAGTGCTCCTCAGGGACCAGCTCTTACTCTTATTATGGTTATTATTTCCTCAAGCCTCACACTTCAGGAGGTCACTAACCTCTGAAAATATGCAAGGCAAAGAGCAGAGACCACTGTGAGCCAGAAGATAAAGGCCAAGGGGGAGCTCATGACTACAGAACCCTCTAGAACCTATGACCTCCGTGGAAGAGCATCTGGAAAACTCCACAATTATAATGCTGGGCGGAGCTCAATCCTTTTGATCCCGCACCTAGGCGCTAAGTCAAGTAGCAACTGACTAAGCTGGCAAGGATGACCTTCCATTTAGAAGTCATTTAATAAAACATTAAATTTAGTCAACACAGTTCAATTTTTTTTCAAATAATTATTACCACTCTTTTTTTTAAAGCTATTTTAATTAATTAATTAATTATTTATTTTGGCTGTGTTGGGGTCTTCGTTTCTTCTGTGCGAGGGCTTTCTCTAGTTGCGACAAGTGGGGGGCCACTCTTCATCGCGGTGCGCGGGCCTTTCACTATCCGCGGCCTCTCTTGTTGCGGGGCACAGGCTCCAGACGCGCAGGCTCAGTAACTGTGGCTCACGGGCCCAGTTGCCTCCGTGGCATGTGGGATCTTCCCAGACCAGGGCTTGAACCCGTGTCCCCTGCATTGGCAGGCAGACTCTCAACCACTGCGCCACCAGGGAAGCCCCCAACACAGTTCAATTTTGCAGATTTCTTTATTTTGAATAAAGTATGTATGTGTATATATATTCATATAGATATCTTTGAGCCTGCAAATATTCTTCACTGAGCAACATCAGGGAGGTCACCTAGATGCTCAAGAATGTTACGGTCTGAGAGAAGCCCAAAGGACCTCTCTCTTTTAAGGGGACCCAGTGGAGAGGGTTTCAAGGAAGACTCGTTGAAAGGGGAGCGCATGTGACGGGTTGGCTAGAAGGCTTAGTGGCATCTAGCATGGAGCGTGCAACAAAAACGTGGGACTTGCGTAGCAGAATAAGCAGAGGAGCTATCCAGGCTGAGGACACAGGGTGAGCAAAGCCTGGGCAGAGTTGATGTATGTGGTGTGTTTGTTCAAAGAGCGGTAAGGAGTCTGGGGCGGCCACACTGTAGATGACATGGTGAAAAGGCTGTAGGAGAGATCATGGCAATTACATAGACAAATGTCAGCACATGGACTCAGCAAACATTTGTCATGCTCCTGCCGTGGGGCAGGCACTGGGGATCCCGTGATGAATGTGACAGGCAGGGGTCCCTGCTGTGTGTGGTGGACGTTCTCCTAGGGCTGTTGGGCACACTGGTCGCCTTAGCCCAGTACAGACTCCTGGGTCCCTCCCTGAAAGATGCTGATCCAGCAGGTCTGAGCAAGCCCCAGGGTACTGAATATTTTTAAAGCATCTCATATAATTCTTTTCCTTTTCCACAGTGAAATTTTTTGAGGTATAGTTGCTGTATAATATTTTATAAGTTTCAGGTGTACAACATAGTGATTCACAATTTTTAAAGGTTATACTCCATTTACAGTTATTACAAAATATTGGCTATATTCCCGGTGCTGTACAATATATCATTGCAGCTTGTTTATTTTATACATAATAGTTTGTATCTCAATCCCCAGCCTTATCTTTTTTTTTTTTAAACATCTTTATTGAAGTATAATTGCCTTATAATGGTGTGTTAGCTTCTGCTTTATAACAAAGTGAATCAGTTATACATATACAATATGTTCCCATTTCTCTTCCCTCTTGCATCTCCCTCCCTCCCACCCTCCCCATCCCACCCCTCTAGGTGATCACAAAGCACCGAGCTGATCTCCCTGTGCTATGCGGCTGCTTCCCACTAGCTATCTATTTTACATTTAGTAGTGTATATATGTCCATGACACTCTCTCACCCCACCCCCTCCCCATATCCTCAAGTCCATTCTCTAGTAGGTCTGTGTCTTTATTCCCGTCTTGCCACTAGGTTCTTCATGGCCTTTTTTTTTTTTTTTCCCTTAGATTCCGTATATATGTGTTAGCATACTGTATTTGTTTTTCTCTTTCTGACTTACTTCACTCTGTATGACAGACTCTAACTCCATCCACCTCATTACAAATACCTCCATTTCATTTCTTTTTATGGCTGAGTAATATTCCATTGTATATATGTGCCACATCTTCTTTATCCATTCATCTGTCGATGGACGTTTAGGTTGCTTCCATGTCCTGGCTATTGTAAATAGAGCTGCAATGAACATTTTGGTACATGACTCTTTTTGACCTATGGTTTTCTCAGGGTATATGACCAGTATTGGGATTGCCCAGCCTTATCTTGCCCCCCTCTTTCCCTCTCCCCACTGGTAACCACTAGTTTGTTCTCTATACCTGTAAGCACCCCACAAAATTCTAGTACACATTTGGAAAACACCCATCTGGATCCATCTAACTCTCAGAAGGGCCTGAATCTGCTCAACAACATCCCTTCCTGAACTTGAATCCCTCCAGAGAAGGAAGGCTTACCACCTCTCATGCAAGTGCTTTGCAAACTGTAAAATATCCCATAAAAATAAGCTGTTATTATTACTGATGCTGGGCTATTAGTCCACCTTTGGACAGTCTGATTTTTGGGTTGGTCTTCCTTACAAAGAGCCAAATTTGCACACTGTGACACCCTTCAACTCCGAAGCCCAGCTCTTGTCCCCTCCCTCTCTTCCTCCCCTCCAGAGCTCAGCAAAGCATCTTCTCCTCTGATAAGGTTTAGGACCCATGGCACTCCTGACCACTCCTCCATAGGCAACCTCCAGTTGTCTAAGACCCTTTTAAAGTCTGAGTCATGGCCTTGACTCAGTATTTCCCCAGGTGATCTGATGGGGCAAGAGAACGCTCTGGCGGTCCCTCCAACAGTCCTCCCAGACCCAGACCAGACCATGTTCCCTCTGTGTTAGTTTCCGTTTCCCTCCTTTACAAAGGTGAGATAGATTCGGGGAAGCTCCTGTGTTCTCTGTCAAAATGACATACAGATCCCAAGCATCAGGAACACTGAATTTCTACTTAGAACAAAACTAAAAAGCCCATTTATTGTCTTCAGCAAAGTTTTTCAGGCCTCAACTCATTTGGGAACCTCATCCAGCAGAGCTGGCTATCAGTGGTCTGGGCCTGCTCTGTAAGGGTCAGCATCTCAGAATGCTCCGAGGGGCTCCAGAATGAGCACCATCAGAAGCCAGGCCTCTCCAGCTGTCTTCCCAATGAGGGTGGTCTGCACAGAAGGGGGCCTTTCTTAGCCAGGCTCGGAGAAACCTGGTCTTTATGACTGGGCCCTTCTCCCTGGCTTTCTCCACTGCTCCATGACATGGGCCTCTCCCTCCCACTTCACCGGTATTCTCCTCCTCCCTCATACTTGGGTCAGAGCAGCAAAAGCTCATGCTGGAGGCTGTGCTCTGGCAAGCCATCAACTTGTCAAACACACTCATTTCAACAGCTGAAACGGCCAGAAGCTATCGGGATTGTCAAGACCCTCACCGGCATCCATGCTCTTACTCTGGCCAGACAGGACGGGCCAAATAGGAAAACTCTGATGCCAAGGAAATGGGATTTTTCTCACAGGCCATGGGAAGCCATCAGGGGTTTTGCAGTCCTGGAAGAGTGGGGAGCAGACTGGGCTCAGCAGGTTCTAGGATGGCAATATGGTAGTGGTGGGAAGGGCAGGGAGGGAGGGGGAGAAAGGGGACGCTGGCTGCAAACTACTGTAATAGTCTAGGCAAGGTGCGAGAGCAATCTAAGGAGGCGGCAGAGGGCACGAACACAAATAGGGATCCAGGGGGTCGGGGAGTCGTTGTTGTGAGGACCAAGGGGGAAGGCGATGTGGACAACAGAAGACTCGCCGGGATGGGAATTCCAAGTACACTTGAGAGGGGATGGTAACGAGCTGGGTTTGGCCATGAGGCCGAGATGGCTGAGCGCCAGGCAAGCGGACACCCTACTGGCAGAGAGGCCCATGGCTTACACGCTGTGGCCCCAAAGGCAACCAAAAAGAGCACTCTGCTGACCGGAAGCCTCGGGGCTCAACACCAGGTTCCCAGCCCTGCATCTTCTCTCTTGCCGCCCTCCCCCCAGCTCCCCCGACCCAAAGGAGGTCTCCTGACCCTCTCCCCAGTTGGTGCCCCTGTGCCCCTCCTGGCCCATTTGGAGCTGTTCCGGGGCCTTGCTGAGCTGCGTCCTGACCAGAGACATCCTTCACAGGAGAGCGAGACTCCTGCACACAGGCGAAGCCATTAAAAATTAACTCCAGAGATCTTCTGAGAGCAAAAGAAAGTCAGAGAAAATTGTCTAGAAGAACAGAGCATTAACTGTCTTCCCTCATTCAGCATCTAACAACAGTTATGACTCAAGAGAAATGTTGTATTTCTTTCTTTCACAAAAGGATAAATCTTTTTTATGCACTTACCACGGAAAATGCTTAGCTCGTCAAATTTCACGTGCTAGGAGGAGCTAAAGCAACATCGCAGCGGGGCCCTCTCTGCACCAGCTCACTCAGCCCTATTCTAACCCCTGCACGGGGTGGCATGTAAATGGAGGGGCTCAGCCTCAGGGGAGGGACGAAGGGGGCTGGCGGCCGGGCCAGGGGGCAGCTCCGGGACTCAGCCGAAGTCTCTTGACTACTCTATGCTGCAAGAAAATAAATTCTCTTCTAGACAGTGGCTCTCTACCACCACACCTACTGTGTTGGGTCTTGGGGGGTGAAGATGGGAGCAGAGGCCCAAATCTGAGATGTGCCCTAGTACAGAGGTTCTCGGAGTTAGGTCCCAGCAGCGGCAGCGTAAGCATCTCGGGAGACCTCGTTAGAAAGGCAAATTCTCAGGGCCCCACCCCCGTGAGAATCTCTGGGGTGGTGCCCAGCAATGAGCGTTAACCAGCAGGCGATGCTGATGCACTGGAGAACCGGTACTCTAGCACTCAGGCTGTGTTTCATTCCAAGGAAAAGCAGAAACTGTTCTGTGCCCAGTTGGTAGGAAACAAACTCCAGGTGTTCCCAATTTCATTCGAAAGGTCAACATCATTCTGAATTCAAGGTGGGTGGCTCTATTGATTTTTAACATGGCGGTAAAGGCAACTTACTCTCTTTTTGCTGTTACAGAGCAAAAGAAGACAATGCCTGTAGGACACAGGTGGCTTTGGAGGGAATGCAGCTCAACGGTGTCTGAGCCCTCTTCTTGTCTGTCTCCTCCACCCAAGCTCCACTCACTCACAACAGACCCCAGCAGGGCTGGCTGAACCTCCACAGTGACCCCTTACTTGAGACGCTCAAGACAACAGTGTTTAAAAATGCAGCCCTGACCGTCTGTGTCTGTGGCTCTCAAAGCTCAGACAGGACAGGTGGCAACTGCAGCCGAGCCAGGGCTTTAGTGAGGCCACGCCGACCTCTGACTTTAGCGACTAACTCAGCTTCGATTTCCCTATCTATAAAATGGACAAATCACTATCTAGGAAGAGCTCATTAAGTGTCAGAGTTTTAAGCCTCAAGAGAGCGAGCCCCCTGGGAAGGTGGGTGGAAGCATCTGGATGCTGGGATTCCAGCACCTACCACTCTGCTACAAGGCTGCCCCTTCTTCCTCAACACCCACCACGGCTCCTTCTGGAACCCTGAGTGCACAGCAGGGGCTCAATAAATGAATTAAGGGGAGAGAGGTGAAGCAAAGAGACTTGTGAATGTATGACTCAGGGAAAGGTAGAATTGATCAGGGACGGTATTTGAGGGGGAAGGAAATTGCTCAACAAAACAGACTGTGTTTACTACCATGAAAGGAAGCCAAAACAGTAACCAGCTACCATGAAACACAGGAAATTCTGAAAAGTACGTAAAAAGGGCACTGTTTTCTTTCCTCTTCTAAAAGGTTAAGACTGTTCCAAAACTTACTCCTTTCCTCTCTAAAAAGCTCACTGTCCTATGTATGGAGATGTTCCTGGGAGCCCAGAACGTGACCCTTCCTCACACCGCATTCCTTCCCCTCCCCTCCAGGTCCCCTGCTTCCTCTCAGGGGCAGGGACCCACGACATCACTGATCTGCTGTCTAGTCACTGTCACAATTCTGTATCTGTTCCACTGAATGAGGTGCACCCATCCCAATGCTCACTGGAGCCGCAAAATATTTGTGTTCTTTAGTCTTTGTCTTACGATGCCTAGAACTATGGGGGAAATTATTGCACAGTGAACGAAGAAACCATCAAAACTTTGTATACTGTACTCTGATTATAACTATATAATTGGATTCATCAGACTAAAGACAAAGGAAATACTCAAATGAAAACAGGTTTGTTAGGTGACGGGATTATCATCCTTTTTCTTTCTTCTATAATGTGGTGGATATCGACCACACACACACACACACACACACACACACACACCCCGTATCAGGCTTCCAGGATCCACTGATCTTCCTTTGGAACAGGTAACTTGCAGAAAACCATATTTGACAGGATGGTGAGGAATGAGAAGGGCACAGCCCACGTGAGGACCAGTTACCCTGAGACACCATGGCCCAATAGCCGGGGATACAGAGGAGGGTGAGACCTACCCTGGGGGACTCTAGAGTGAGGAATGGAGAAGATAATAGCTGAATACAAGGAAGATATTCCCCTGGAAATGGAGCTGTCCAACAGCGGAAGTAACTGCCAAACCCTTGTCTCCTGACCATGCAGATGTGTGGGGAGGAAGGTACTGAATAATCATCTACCTGCAGGAACTGGTGGGCTCAGGGACCTGCACATCTCAGATCTCATCACTGTCTGCTTCAAGGTAAACACACAGTCTGAGAAGGGTCAGAGCCCCACACCCAGATCTCCCAGGGCCTGGACCAATACACCAGAGCTTCTGATCAGTTGGTGGTTCTTGGCCTCACACTGGGCTAGGGTATGTCCGAGGCAATTGAGGCAAATCGGTTGGCTCCAGCCTTTTTATTGAACCCAGTACACCCGACAAATATCATGATTTTACACCCTTGCCATGAGGGGGAAAGGTTCAGAGTGCCTCTCACCACGGCAAAGAGGAGACGGCTTCCTACAAAAGCTGGTAAATATTTCATCAGAAGGAAGTCTGTTTTCATTGGAACTGCCCCATCTAGCTGTCCAGTCTCTAACTCTGATTTTAAGAGATCCATCCGATCATCTTTCCTTTTCTTCAGAAACAACAGCTCCCCACCTCCCCGTTCCCAAAAACAGCTGACCTAAACATGCCTGGTAACAGAGAGACGGGAGACGAGCCAACCAAAATGAAAGCGCAGAGGGTCTGCGCCCAGATAGTCAGAAGTACTTGGTCACACTTCCACATGCTGGCTCGTGTTACAGCCAACTTTTGTTTACCGGGCCTACAGATTCTCTTCCTGCCCTTCCCAGCTTCCTATTTTAACTTTCTTCTTTCTCTGTTCACTATTATCTCAGCAGACAATGAACGCAGGCAACAGAGAGGTAGTGAAGAAACTAAGTTACCTGCTAATGTGGATTACCTGATCCATCTGGAGAACAGAACGGGAGTGGACAAAGAACGGGCGAACCTCGTTGTTATGGATGCGGTTATCTCGAGTCACCCCCTGCCCCCCAAGCCTAACTAAATGCTCAAGTCTGTGGCCAGCAGAGAAGGGAACGGGAGTTATCAAAGGTCCTGCCGAACGGTGGCTGGCCAGCAGTTGCTGTTCTGTAGAATTTACACAGATGGGCTTGGTCACCAAGAAAACCCGTGGTTCAAAGTTTTGACCAAAATTCGGGTGACTTTTCAGCTAGTTCAGCCATGTACTTTCAGGAATCAACAATGGGAGGTTAAAACAGGATTCGCAATGATTTAAACCTGATCCCGCCTCCAAGACCATTGTACAGCTGAGCAGGTGCCTCCATTCACCCTTCCATCCTCTCCAGTTACATGGCAAAGGGCTCGAAACTCCCAGACACCCAACCAGCCAGCATTCAGAGAACTCGCTGTGAGCTGCACCTGGGGGGCCCAGGGACAGGACGTTATGAGACACTGTCTGGCCGTGTTGCAGTTTGGTTTGGGTGAGGTCATGAGGCAAGACAACATCAAAGGAAAAAAACCATACATAGTAACAAGAAAACATACACTTAAACATAGGTAACAGTTTGAGGTAGTAATGTCAAAAAGGCCTGCGGGGCTGGCTTAGTATAATGGTCCTGAGGAGGAGAGGCGGGTTTCACAGGCACCTGCAGTGTCTGTGGAAGATGTCCAGGATGCCCAGCAGGGGAGGGCACAGCTGCAGAGGGCACATGTGGGGGGAGGGCACATCTGGGGGGGATACAGCTGGGGAGGGCACAGCTGGGGAGGGCTGGATGCCCTTGGAGCTGACTGTGGAGAAACCAGGTGGGCAGGAGTGGAGATTGGAGGGAGGGGTGGGGGTGGGGGTACTGAGTTCAAATTTGACTCACAGGTCAAAGAAGAGGAACACTTTGATAATCTCACACATCATACACCAGCACAGAAAAGCCACAGAAGCGAGAAAGGTCCACTTTCAGAGTGCACAACAAACCAGCTAGATGAGATGTCTACAGCTTTGCACATCCTCACACCCACCTGGGAGGTGGGCCACATCACCTCCAATTTAGGAGCAAGGAAACCCCATTGGCATCAAGCCTTTCATGACATTTCAGCATGGTTCAGTGGTAGCCAAAAAGTAGAAAGATTCCACATGCCCATCAATGGATGAATGGATAAACCAAACATGATATATCCATACAATGGAATATTATTCAGCCATAAAAAGGAATAAAGTGCTGTTGCATGCTACAACACAGATGAACCTTAAGAACATTAGGCTAAATTAAAGCAGCAAGATGCAAGAGATCATATGTTGCATGATTCCATTTATATGAAACATCCAGAACATAGAGGAAGATATTTGCCAAGGGTTGGGTGGAAGGGAGGATGGAGAGTGACTGCTTATGGGGTGATGAAAAAGGTCCCAAATTTAAGTAGCAGTGATGGTTGCACAACTCTGTGAATATACTAAAAACCATGGGACTTCCCTAGTGGCGCAGTGGTTAAGAATCTGCCTGCCAATGCACGGGACACGGGTTTGGGCCCTGGTACAGGAAGATCGCACATGCCCGGAGCAACTAAGCAATCCACAACTACTGAGCCCGCGTGCTGCAACTACTGAAGCCCGTGCACCTGGACTTATGCTCCGCAACAAGGGAAGCCACTGCAATGAGAAGCCCACGCACCACAGTGAAGAGTAGCCCCCGCTCACCTCAACTAGAGAAAGCCTGCGTGCAGCAACAAAGACCCAACGCAGCCAAAAATAAACAAATAAATTTATAAAAAAATAAATAAAATGAAAAAAATAAAAACCACTGAAATGTACCCTTTAAAAGGATGAATTTTATGATATGGGAATCCTGTCTCAGTAAAGATGTTACTTTAAAAACTAGCTTGACGGGAGTTTTTCTACCTATATTTGCTATCCCTCTATCTTCATACACAGGGTATATTTGATTCAACTTAATCTTCACTAAGATTTCAAGGTCACTGTTTCAATGATCAATCCATGGGCACCATGCGCTACAATTAAAATAACGTGCCCCCCACCAAAGTGCTTCTCAATATCCCTGCACGGTGCCCTTTTTGGGTTTCTGTCTCGGGCCCCCAGTGCTCGCTGTCAGGCTGTCAGCCAAAACCTGGCCGCTGTCAGGATGTCTCATCTCCCCGCATCTCAGCATCTCAGTGCAGGTCCCTGCTTGTGCGGAAGCTCAGAGCGAATCGTCTCAATCAGGCCCTGGATGAGGCCCCTCTGCTGACCCTGAGTAGAAAGAGCTGGGGATATCACCCTGCTGTCTTCGTTTTCCTTTGGAAAGGAAGACTTATTAGATGACTTTAATTTTTCTCTGGAAGCAAGGTTTGTGTGGGGAAAGGAGGCAGATATGGATCTTTTAAAATACTGTGACCACTTATTCATTTAATGAAAACCGTTTATTGGGCACCTACTGTGTGCTCAGCACTGCTCTGGTGCCAAGATACAGCAGCGGATGAGCCCTTGTGGGGCTGACATGCTAGTGAGAGGAGAGGGACGGTGACAGATGGTGGTGGCGAGTGTCATGGAGTGAAATAAACCTGGGGAGGGGGAGCAAGAGGGCTGCGGTTTGAAACAGGGTGGCCAGGAAACCAAGGAGGTGACAAACTAAAGAAGTGGGGGGAGGAGCGAGCCATGCAGTTATAGGGAAGAATATTCTAGGTGAAGGGGGCACAGAGCAAGTGGAAAGGGCCTGAGACAAGAGAGAGCCCAGAGGGGGAACGAGAAGTATGGATGGCACAAGGTCTGTGAGGGGGCGGAGCCAGAGGGGTCACGGGAGGTCAGCTCAGGTAGGAAGAATGCCGGCTTCTACCTGGAGTGAGAGAAGGACTGACTATCACCTCACTGTTACCTCAACATTGGCTCATCACCTCCACATCATTTCCTGGTGCCTGTCATACACTGCTGTTGGGTACACCAAGCTGGACAGTCAGCTGAGCATGACTTGGGGTAGGAAGCACCACGGGGGCACTTGTGGTGGAGACGTAACTGGAATCTGCCTTCTGGAGGCAACATCAGGAGACATTTCCAACAGGCCTTGCGGGATGGCATGACCCGCCTCGTTGGATAGTCCAGGAGAACACACGGGAGCAGTGGAGACTGACCAATGGTCTCCCCAGGGTACCACCAGGACCCAAGCAGTAGTAAAGGATGTGTTTCAGAGCAAGAAGTGGGGAAAGTTATGCCAAGAGGGTAAAAACAGAGCTACTGTGTACCAGAGACCCTCGGCATGCATGGTCTCTACCCTTTACAATAACCTGGCAAAGGTGATGTTACAATCCCCATCCTACAGGTGATAAGACAGAGACCCGGAAAGGCCAAATGACTTGGCCAAAGCTTGGAGGCTAGCAGACGGGAGATGCTCGGCTCCAAGCCCAGGTGGGCCTCATTTTGTTGGCTTTCTCTCAGTCCAATCATAGGGAATTGCTGATCATCAACTACTTCTGAACTGTAAGAAGGGCAGTTTCATACGGTGAGGTCTGAACTCCTGATAGTGACCCACGACAGAAGCAGTGAAGGTTCCTAAAGGAGACACAGCTTCTCATTCAAGTCTACTGTCAGGCCCTGTGAGTCGGGAGCGCACACCACAAGGCTTCCGGGCGTCCCTGTCGTCACAATCACCCTAGGAGTCCTCCAGATGCCCAGTCCCGGCCTATCTGAATCAGAACATCCAGGGGCAAAGTCCAGGCAGCTGCATTTTAAAACAGAATCCCAGCTCCCCACCCCCTGCCCCACATCACTCTGACACAATCCTTCCCCCCAAGGTCTGAAAACCCAACTGCCTCACTATTCTTTCGGCAAATGGAAACAAAACTAACTTCAAGGTGTGCATTTTCTGAAATGCTCTTGGACAGGAAAACCCCAGGGAATTCTCTGTCCACAGGTTGCCTGCATGTCCTCCTGTTGAGGGTCCCGTCAGGGAACGAGACCGTCACACCTACTGTGCGCTGGCTTCCTGGGCAGACAGGCAGAACTAATTTTCAAAACTCCACGCCGGGTGAGTTTCCCAGGCGCCATGTTTCTTTCTTGAGATGTGCAGTACTAAGATCTGTCTGCTCCAGTTAGCAGACAGAGAGGTGAGAAGAATCAGAGAGAACTCTCTCCGTTCATGATAAGGGAAGTCTGAACAGCAACAGGAAGGTGGTGGCAAAGTAACCAAGGAGGAGCTACTGGCTATAATTGGAAATTCTGGCGTGTTTTTCGAACAGAGTTTGGTGGTAGCTGGAACAACCAGCACTCCAAACCAGGAGCAGAGTTATTTGCTCCTCAAAGTTTTTAATATCTCAATTTTCTATATGGCTCGATTTCCTTTTTTTTTTTCTCCAGCTGCACTGCACGGCTTGCAGGATGTTAGTTCCCTGACTAGGGATTGAACCCGGACCCCGGCAGTGAAAGCGCCGAGTCCTAACCACTGGACCATCAGGGAACTCCCCTATCCTTCTGATAAATATACATGACTTCCCCCGCAACAAACCGACTTCATTCTATAGTCAGAGACTGCTTACTTTGTTAAACATGCTAGACTTGATGCTTCTGAAAATGAAGCCCACGTAGGGAACACATGGTCTCCGCCCCAACCCTAAGACGACGCAGCAGAACGAAGTCAGCTCTCCACACCGAAGGGAAGGCGGTGTGGACATCGCCACTCACTGGGCAGAGGGAGCCATTCCAGAGAGTTAGCAAACTGTTGGCCCTTGGGATCTCATCTCCCTCCCTCTGAAATTCTTATCTTTCAAGTCTACCTTGTCATGCTCTAGACTTGAGTTTGCAGAAAGCAGGTTTCAGCTACATCAACTTTTAACTCCAGGAAAATATTGTTCTTTTGTCCAATTCTGATCTTTCACGGTTATCTCAAAAGGAGTTTAGCCGACTATCTCACACTCAAATAAAACCTAACCGTTCCTTAAAATATCCTGGTTGCCAGCCCCTTGCATACCAGGCTAATGACTACTAAAACAGGGAGCCAGTAGTTATAAATCCCAGTTTGCTTTGTTAAAGCCTGAAGAATAAGGACCCAGACCAGAGCTCTCAGGCACTTCGTGATGGGGACTGGCTGTATCCATCACTCAGCAAACTACTGATGGAACATGTACATGGCCACACGGGGTGCCCAAGGTGGACAAAATATATAGCACAGGCTCCCTGCCCTCCCCCTAGTTAGGAGACAAGGCCGACATATGGCAACAATTAGGGAACAACACAGTATGCTTTGTCTTATTCACTAATCACACAGACATAAGTAACATACAAAAGTTGACAATAAAAATACCATTATATCAGAAACCAATTGTGTTTGATTGTGAGGTACATAGGAGAAAATATGACAGCGGGCTAACCTGGAGTTCAGCTCATCAAAGCCAGTGTTGTCAGAAAAGGGACAGAATGTTATGGGATGGAGTCTAGAAGGGAAGCAGAGACACCCCAAGTGTGGGGAAGGGGCGGGGTTCAGAGACTGTTGAATGACGGGACTGGTTAGAAGTAAGGTTGACACGATGGGGTGAGGTCAGACGTGGAAGGGAAAGGGAGCAATTGCTGCTTTCCTAGAAATGAAGGTACAAGATGATGGTGTTTTGGAAGATGGAACTGATAATATTGGGCAGGTGAGTTGAATGAAGGCAATGGAGGCGGGACATCATCTCAATCAGATTTCCTTCCTGGGATGGTAGCAACCTTGGTCTCTTGTCCTAAGTTTGGTTTCAAAGATTATATTTCCACATGCATTTGAGGCCTTCCTCTGACAACCCGCATGGGGCTGCAGCTCCCGGGTTCCGTCTAAACCCCAGCTTTGCCAGTCAGCAGCTGGTGCTTAGGCTGGCAGCACCGAGGCCCCCCCAGTTCCCTGGCACTGTGCTGGTCCCACCTCCACCTGGGTTCCTGGAGGCCCCTCAGGGCCTGCGTGGGGCCTGCCTGTCTGAACCAGCCTTCCCTCTCCCTCCTTCTCGGCATCTTCCGTCTGGCGTCCCAGCACTTGCTCTCAGGAGGTGGTCTGGCACCATGCACTAGCTCTTACCACCAGGCAGCCCCATGTTGCTGGAATCATCCAGCGGGGGTTGTGTCTGCAGGGATGGAGCAGGGTGCCATCTCTTGACTATAAAGGTTAAGTACTTGGCTGAAAACCTTAACCAAAGAAACTGGAAAAACCAGCAAACAAAAAATAAAATAGACACATGTGCGCCAATATCCCCAAATGGCTAGCTGAAAACATACACCCAGACACAGTGAGCACTGTTATGCTGCATGGTTGGAGAATGGAGTGTTCCACCTAATCAGATGTCCTGTAACTGGGAAGTGCCAAAGATACAATAAACACATGACTGGCTTGGGGAAAAAGTTACCACCTTTGAGTGTGCTCTGGAATTTGTATCAAGTATCTTCTCTTCTACCATGACCTCATGACAGCAATGGCAGCAAAGCAACTAACATTCCCATCCTCCATCTAGAAGCCACGCCCAGCAGAGGAAGTACTCAGCACAGTCTGTTCAGGGGCTCATGGAAGGATGCCCCCTGGGTACCCCCATGCTCACCAAGCTATGACCTTCCCCTACAACCCGCACCGTGTCTGCCCAGGCATCTCTCTAGTCTCTACCTGGCCCCTCACCCCCTGAGGCCTGAACACCCCAGGCAGTTGGCTGCTGCCCTCATTCCCTGCCTCTCTCTTGCTTTACTCCCCCTACCCAGCCCAGAGAAACACTCTGATCTCAGGCCCTGGACACAGGGTGCTGTGCCTACAGAGTGCGAGCACTTTCGCCAGCCAAGACTCCTGCTGTGGGGCTCCAGGGCCAGAATGGACCTTGTAAATGGCAACCACACCTAGCACTGGAGTCCAAGTACTACAAGGCCTCTGGACAAGTCAAATCACTACCTCCAGCCCTGAGGCTGATGGATAGTGCTCTGGTTAATGGAACAACTGACAAGTAATTCACTATGCTATGTGCCTCACAACCAAGTTTCAAAAACATGTTCTGTATCGTGACTGTTGGGGTAGTTACATAAATCTCTACATGGGGTAAAACTTCATAGAAGTGCACAAACGCATGCGCGCGCACACACACACACACACACACACCCCCCATGAGGGTATGTTAAAAATGGTGAGAACTGAATAAAGTCTGTAATCTAGTTAACAGTAATGTACCAATGTCAGTATCCATTGACATTGATGTTGGATGGGAATGGGGTGGGGAGAGGGATAAATTAGGAGTTTGGGATGAACAGATACACACTACTATATATAAAACAGATTAACAACAAGGACCTACTGTACAGCACAGGAAACTATATTCAACATCTTGTAATAACCTATAATGGAAAAGAATTTGAAAAAGAATATATATACACATGTATATAACTGAATCATATTGTAAATCAACTATACTTCAATAAAATTTTTTTAAAAATTAAAAAAAATTTTAAATCCAAAAAAAGAACCTCAGGAGTGAGCAGCTGATGTATGACCTGCAAAGCCATGAAACACGCTTCCTGTCTATACCCTCATCACTCCCTCACCACTCACCAATGCTAACGTATGTACATTCCAAAGAAGTACCACCACCAACACAGGCCCTCCCCTCCATCCACAGAGTTTTCCCGCATCCACTCAGACTGATGTTTTACACCAGCACCTGACTCCAGCCTTTACCTGGGACAAGGAGGCCCACCCCTCATAGATCACCTCTCCTTCCAGCCTCTCAGCTGCTCCTGCCACTATCAGGAAATATGTCCATCTCTGGGGGAGCCTGAATGTAAACCTTTATCCTCCAAGTGTACCCAGAACCAGGGGACCAGATGTCAGTCCCTTGGCAAGTTAGTGCTGAATGCTGAGAAGCAACCAGCCCTAGGCTTTGTGCTCTGAGCAATCTGAGGGTGGGAACAGATGTAAAGAAAAAACTATACTATTGGCTCTACCCATTAAAAGCTGCAGCTAAGGTGGAAAGCTTGGAGAGCAGTAGTTAGAGGTTGAGTGGGATGTCCCTCCAAAAGATATGTTGAAGTCTTAACTCCCAGAAGCTCAGGATATGACTTTATTTAGAGACAGGATCTTTCCAGAGGGAATCAAGTTAACATGAGGTCATTGGAGTGGGTCCTAATCCAGTATGACTGGTATCCTTCTAAACGAGGGAAATTTAGACACAGACACACACAGAGGGAAGAAGATGTGAAGAGACACAGGGAGAAGACAGCATCTAGAAGCCAAGGAGAGAAGCCTGGGACAGATCCTTCCCTCACAGCCTCAGAAGGAACCAACCTTGCTCACACCTTGGTTTCAGACTTCTAGTCTCCAGAACTGTGACACAATAAATTTCTGTTGTTTAAGCCAACCAGTTTGTGGCACTTTGTGACAGCAGCCCTAGCAAATTAATATTCAGAGTCAAATACATGGCTTGAAAAAGGGAGGCCATAATTCAGAGCCCATCATACCCGGTCTTCTTACGTGCCACTCATCAGTTTGAAATTAGATTCTGTTCAGAGTTGGCTTCTGGTCCCTGGGCAGGAGGAATGATCAAGGCCGAGTCTGTCATCAAGAATGACAGGACTGGATGATGGAGGGGCTTGGGGAATCCGGCGGTCACTGCTGGCGAATTTACCACCAGCCTATGGGCTTTTGGGGAGCCATCAACTCGCTCAGAGACCTTTTTAATCCTTTCATTCAAACATTCAGCGAGGAGCTCTGGCCTAGTGCAGTGGTTCACAAACTTGGCTGTACATTAGAAGCCCATGTGGAGCTTTAAGAAAATTCCACCCAAGCATGGGTCCCACCCCAGACCAGCTGAACCAAAATCTCTGGGGGTGGGTGCTGGGCACGAGCATTTTCTAAAAGCTCCCCAGATGATTCTAATGTGCAGCCCGGGTTGAGATCCTCTGGACCCTATGACCTTTGAAGGCCTTTCCTTCTCGGAGTTCGGTGAGAGTGCATTCTGTGTTTATCTTAGTGGTTTTCAGGAGCGTACTGGCGGCCGCCTGGGGCTGGTTTCTCAGGCCCAGCTACAGCCGCCTTTGCTGGGTGTGAGCGGATGAATAATTCTGATGAACAGGGGGACGGTGGCAAAGAGGGGAGGGAGTTTAAAATGCCTTTTGCCATTTCATTAAAACATTCATTCCATAAGCTTTGGTTACGAAGCTCTTAACGAGCCAGGAACTCAAAGATGAATCAGAAACCAATACTTAGACCTCCAGAACCCCAGTCTCATTCCAGAAACAAGCAGACAGCTGTTGAAGTGAGGAGTACCCCAGCTGAGGTGCATACAGGGAGCAGGGGGTCAAGACACCACCCCCAAAGCAACAGAAGGTGACTCCGGAGATGATCTTAAAGGAGAAACAAGAGTGTCTTGCACGAGGACAAAAGAGCACGGGAAGGCTTGATCCGTGATGGGCTGAAAGCATACTGTTCAGCTAGGAACAGAGGAGATGATACATCTGCAGAGACCAAGAAAACGTGAGGACCACTGCTCTGTGAATCAGGGATTTAAGAAGGGGTGGCCTGGCTTGGGTAAGGCACTCCCCACTTTGTTGTTCTCTCACTCTCCACCTGGGCCCGGCTTCCGTCTGTACCCACAGAGCAGCCTCTGGACCCCACTGCTGCCCGAGGCAGGGGGTCTCAACACGAGCTGTGCACTAACATTTAAAGGAGAGCTCTTAATAATACATGTTCCAGGACCCCATAACCTAGAGATTCTGGGCACAGGGGTTAAGCACGTGAACTTTCCAAAAAACCACAGGTTCCCTGGAATTCTGAGGGGCCAGTAATTCTCAATCTTATGGGCACTCACGGCTCTGATCTCCAAACCTGTTTGTGAGGGCAGTCCCCCAGGCCTGTGGTCCACCACTGGCTTGCCTTGCTGGGTCTGCCTAGTTAGACCCTCGGCCTCGGTCTCCCACGTGGGACTGCTCTCCTGGCTCCCACCCGGGAGGGCTGACCCAGGAGCCTGAGTTCTCCCTGTAAGGACCTGGCCAGGCCCAGTGCCCCTCCAGCTCTGGCTCCTGCTCTCAGGCCAGGGTCCTGGCACCAACCTGGCCAAGGGGCTGACCCGGAGTACAACCCCCCTGCCCAAGTGAATCACCACAGACCCTCAGCCCACAGTGTGGGGCATTGTTCTCACCTTTTCACACAGGCTGAATCTGCACAAGGGTACAAATCGGGACCTGCTGTATGTCCCATGTGCTTCACACGTTAACCTGGCTCCCCACAAAGACCACGACAACAGGGGTGTATTCATTCTCTGCACACGGAAGTCGTCCCCTCTCTGCGCAGTCAACCATCCAATCCCAGGAGGCAGGCATCCCAGGAGGTAGGCGGGCAAGGCCTGGGCCAAAGGGAGAGCCTGGAGCTCAGGAAACCAGCCCCACGCACCTGGGCACATCTCCCCTCGCTCACAGCTCAGAACCCACCTTAAAGAAAACTACAGCCTTCAGACTGTCCTCTGTTCCCCTCTCACAAGGGCCAATCACTTCAAGCCCTGGCACCGAAAACCAAGCACCCAAATCACATTTTACAGACTTTATTTACCCTGAAAAATATCCCGGGCTCATTCACGCTTCCAAACCACCAGAGAATCTGAAAACTTACCAGGAAATTGGGCAACTGTAACTTATCCTGGAGACTCTGGAGTCAACACTTAATTAAATGAGAAAAACCTCTCTGTGAGTCAAAGCTGTCACAGTACTCAGAAGGATACGGGCAGGGCAAGTAGAAGTTTTTTCTGAGGGCAAGGTGGTTGGTAAATCCTTAGCTAGAAGGATACTGGCAAGTTCCCCAAAACCAGCCCAGTAAGGGCATTCATATGTCTGTGAGCTGACGGAACACATCTGTGGCCCTAATTCTTCCACACGGGCTTGGGGAGCCCAGCCCAACCTTGACAACCACACCCTGTCTTACTCCAATTCAACAGGAATGATTTGTGGGTTCTTGCTACAAATGACTTACAAATGATCTTCTGGAATAAAATTAATCCTCTTAACTTAAAAAAAAAAAAAAAAAGAAGTACCAAGACTTCAAAAATAAAAGATGGGCTCAAATCCACTGTCAAGAGATTCCTGTGCACTTTTTTCCAACTCTTTCTCCCTTGGCAATCTCCAGCTGAGGGTTATTGTTACAGACAGCATTCTTTTAAACTTAGACTTCATCTGTTTCTTCCTATTACACATAATTTTGAAGCACTGGGCTAAGGGAGGCGTTTTTACGATGAGCAGGAAAACCGGGATGCAATAGATAAAAAATGCTGATGTGCAGGCACGGCTGAGGGTGGGGAGGAAGAGGGCTGGGTTAATGCTGACTTGTCCGTATTGCAGAAGCGCTCAGTAGGTGTCAGGGCTCAGCACAGTCATGATAAAGTGCAAAAGCAAAGGAAGGTGGAAGGCTTTCAGAAGAGTGGACTTCATTTTCATGCTTTTATCTTACGGCAGTAGGTACCAGTAAAATTTACAGGACGATGCAGTTAACGTGGACCACAGATCTTTGGGGAGCACGTCGGAGGACAGAGCAGTGGTGGCCGGGGAAAGAGGTGGGTGGGAGAGCATGACTAACAAAGGGGTCGTGGCACAGAGTTTTTAGGCGTTTGGAACTGTAGCGGTGGAATTACACAAGTCTATTTACATGAATCTATATGTGTTAAAACGTGTAGAACTGTTATTATTTTTTAATATGAAAAAGAAAAAAATCAACAACACAGACTCTAGGTAGGGGAGAAGAGTGTTGGCTAGAGATAGGACATGGCAAGTAACACCTTTCCTCCCTCGTGTGGCGGTGTCCCCGGGTCCATCTGGGCACGTGCGGATACTCAGCAAAGCTCTCCTTGGGACGGCAGGCAGGCTCCAAAACCCAGAAACCAAGTGACCATCACTCAGAGCACCTAGGGAGGAGGGAGCCGAGACGCCAGGGAAGCAGCAGAGACGCTCTGGGAGGAAGCTGGCCCCCCTAAGCAGCCGATGGAGAAAGCAAGCAAAGAAGGACTTCGAGGGGCAGAAGGAAACTGGCCGACGTGGCAGGAGGAGGCTGCCAGAGCAGCATGGCCAGCAGGATACCTGGTCCAGGCCCAGGCCTGCTGTGAGGGGCCTTGGAGAGTAGCCAGATGTCCCACTTCTCCCTAAGCATCCCTTTCATCAAGGTTTCCACAGGCCTTGGGCCAAGAAAGCCTGAATAAGATCTTTAATTTCCTCAGGGCTCTCCCTTCTCTGATGGCAAAGGGCCCAGCCCCAAAACTAGTCAGAGGGCAGGCCCTGATGTGGAAAGCAGTAGGAACAGCCAAACCTGACTCCCTTCATACCCCACAAGATCTCCAAAGTGCAGGCAGCTACCTGTGCCCTTCTTGGCCTCCAGGGTTCTTTGTGCAGAGAACATCACCGCAGAATCTCTGCACACAGACAATGACGGCAACGTAAAGAGTGAGGAAGAGGACTTCTCTGGTGGCACAGTGGTTAAGAATCCGCCTGCCAACGCAGGGGACACGGGTTCAGGCCCTGGTCTGGGAAGATCCCACATGCCGCGGAGCAACTAAGCCCGTGCGCCACAACTACTGAGCCCGCATGCCACAACTACTGAAGCTGTGCACTTAGAGCCCATGCTCCGCAACAAGAGAAGCCACCAAAATGAGAAGCCCGTGCACCACAGCAAAGAGTAGCCCCCACTCACTGCAACTAGAGAAAGCTCAGGCACAGCAACGAAGACCCAATGCAGCCAAATTAATTAATTAATTAAAAAAAAAAAAAGAGTGAAGAAAAGCCAAAGCGGGGCAGGCATCTGCCCACTGCTTCCTGAGAAACCCCCAGCGGCCAAGCCTTACGAGGGGCAAGCTGTGTCTCTTTGGACCACAAAAGAGGTGCAGACCAGGGTCCTGAGGGCCAGTGCTTGGTCCAGGAGCTCAGGGAATCAGAGCTGCTCCAGGAGAACAGGCTCCAGGGCTGCCTATAGGCCATTCGAAAGGACCATGAGGCCAGAAGAAGCTGCAGAGGCTGCAGAAACAACCAGGAAGAGTTTCTGGTCTCGGGCACCAGCCTCTCTCTTGTTCCAGGAATCCCCTTTTCCTGAAGAGATAGCCTGCTGCTATTCATTTACACAAGGCTGAATCCCACCTTCCAGGGCACTGCAAAGCCCTCCTCCACCACAAAGCCCGATTGTGCTCCCACATCCTCACAGCCAACTTGGAGACAGAAACTCGCCCAAGGGAAGACAATTTGTACCAGAGATGGAGATGCAGTCAGATTTAAAGGCGAGATCCTTCCATAACGGAGATCTTTGTTAGGGTGGAGAACAACCTTCCAAGGAGAGACAGAAAGGCGTGGCGGGGGTTCCGGTGCCAGGAGGCTCTTCGGCAGGTGAGCTGTGGCTATTTGGTTTTGGACCATCTCCAAAGAACCAGTCTCACCGCAAGCCTGACTGAGAGAGAAATTAGCTTGCTGCTCTGCTCAATTATCCACTTACAGAGAGGCACAATAACATTTCATTAAAGAAGGACACGCGCATGAAAGATACATCGAGAGCAGAAAACCCCAGAGTGTTTTTTTTCCGAAAGGAGACAGGAAACTTTATCATCTCTCCAAACTACTCCAGCCTAACCTATAGTGATTTTGGCAATTCAAATGCAATGATTTTTCCTCAGGACTTGCAATGCGGGCTTTCTCTCTGTCCTCAAACCTCTCTCAGCACAGGGTTTGGGAAGACGTTATTTTTACACAGGTTCTTATCTTCCCACAACAAAACACATCTAAAAAGTGCTGAGACAGCCCTCGGGAAAGTTTGGACCCTGGAGCTCTGGATGGGTTTCAGCTTCACATGGAGTCTGTAGATGGTCTCTTAGACACCAAACCCAGAAGGACAGAGAGGTCCCAGACAGAGGGCAATGGACTGCCTACGTTCTAGAGCACCCATGCCAGGGGGGACAAAGCAGCAAAATGCGTGCTCAACGGTCAGCTCCTCAGACCCTGAGGACAGGTTGAGAGAGCCGCTGGGCAGATGTCGTGGCCGCCAGCTCTCTAGCCGCTGCCCACGCAGCCAGAGCTTAAACGGCAGTGCGCCTGGTGCCTCGTTTATACTTTGGATACTTGAGGATCTGAAGTGACCTCCCTAGGAGGTGACTCTGAACCTTCTTCCTTCCCACAGAATGCCTGCTTTCCTCTCGGTCCTCCACACAACATTCTGACAGAGCTCCCCAGCCTCTATCCCAGAAGGCACCAAGCCCTGCCCACCGTCTGTGCAAACGGTGAGTAATTACCACCAACTGCCCCTCACCTCCTACTAAGCCCCAGGCCTCCCTTGAGCAGGGAAGGAGGGAGAAAGGAGGGGAAGGCAGGAAACCCATCAGGGTCTCTCCAGTCCTGCCCCACTCAGCTCCCTGGGTCCATGCAGACCGATTTGCCACCATCACTCCTGCTCTCCCCACAAAGGCCTCCAACCCAGTGCTGCGGACCCAGCAGAGGGCTGTGGGACCTAAAATTCTGTGGGTTCCAAAGCTCAGGGCTTCTCAGAGACAACACTCAGGCATTACGAACCATTTCCAAACTGGAGCCTCAGAATACAACCGCTGGACAGAGCCCCACGGGCCACCCCATTCAGCATCTCCTCTGTTCAGGCCATGTCCCTCAAGCTCACACAAGCCTCCGCGTGGCCCGGTGGGAGGTGGTGCCGGGTGGGAAGAGCCGGGCAAATGTGATCTCTATACCAGTCCCTGCCCCTGCATGGCTGAGTGGCCTCAGGCAAGGATCTTGACCTCTCTGAGGCTTGATTTCCTCCAGAGTAAAGCAGGAATAACCACAGTCCCCACCTGCAGGGTCATTCTGAGGGTTAAATGAGTTAATGTACACAATATTCCTCTGGGACACAGAACACTCAAAGAAGGAGACTGTTACCTCTGCAAAAAGTACTGTTCAGAAAGAAGAGAAATTCAGGTAGCAGTCCTGCTATGTTTCTCTCTCTCTCTCTCTTTTTTTTTTTGGCCCAGCCTCATGGCTTGCGGGATCTTAGCTCCTCAACCAGGGATGGAACCTGCGCCCATGGCAGTGAAATCACGGAGTCCTAACCACTGAACCGCCAGGGAATTCCCCTGCTATGTTTCTCACTGGCTCTGTGAGGTGAGGAACTCTTTGCTTGTCCGGGACCCAGTTTCTTCAACTGTAACTAAAATCCAACCAGTATCTCTAATGTCCCTTCTTAAAAAAAAGTATGTGTGTGTGTACAGACATATATGTACGTGCACATATATGTATACATAGTCACATATGTGTGCATATATTCATATGTGCATATGAACACATACGCACATGGTTTATTCATGTATGATATGTGTGTTTGTACACCAGGGTTTTTCAACCTCAGCACTACAAACATTTGGGGAAAGACAATTTTTTGTTGTGAGGGACTATCTTGTGCCTTTTAAAATATTTAGCAGCATCCTTGGCCTCTACCCACGAGATGCTAGTAGTATCCCTCTCCCACCAAGTTGTAACAACCAAAAATGTCTCCAGACATTGTCAAATGCCCCCTGGGGGACAAAACTGCCCCCGGTTGAGAACTAGTCATGTGTACACACACACACACACACACACACATTAATAAGACACATGCTTTGACAGAGTGAAGAGGTAAGCAGGGTGAGAACAGAGGAACTAAATTTCCGTGTACAGAGCCCTTGCAATGTGCTCATGGAAACTTTACAGGGGTTGAGACTACAAACACAGTACTTTTGAGCTTCTTTACATCTGTAAAACGGTTACTGTGCTTGTAAAGACTGCCCGCAGACTTAATTTGGCTTAGACATACAGAGTCCCATTTAGTGCGCAAACTCGCCGGGCCCCAGGACTTCCCAGCTCCAATCAAGAATGTGCTTGGGAGCTCAGCCTGAGGCAGAAGAATACAGGGGGACCCTGTGTGCTCCCTCCTCACACGCTGGCCTTGAGCACGCTTGAGGAAAAGGAGCCGCCTGGGGCAGCAGGCTGCTGGGGGTCTTGCCCAAGGAAGGAGGCGTTTTTGCCAAATGTGCAATTCCCTTTTCACAGGATGCATTAGCGGATTTGACTAAACGTCTGTCTGCCCAGTTCAGAAGAGCAAGGGGCTTGGTGAACAAACTCGAGGACACGGACGTGAGACCACATGTACACACCTACCCGCCTTGCTAATTTAAGTGAAAATGAACAGTAATCATGATAGGCAGAGAGGTAAAGTGGAAGAGGGGGAGGTGAATGTCTGCTCTAAAGAGGGGTCTCTGCTTACCCCAGTGTTTAAAAACGAGAATCCTGAACTCCCTTTCTACCTCATCACGACTTCTGTAACATTTGTTTTTAATTTATCCAAGATCATAATCTTCACTGAGGACCACATGTGAGCCAAACCTGAACTTGAAAACCAAGCTGGGCCTTTTGTTCTACCTGCATTAATGAGTACACAAAGGGGCATCTGATTTCTCCTTCCCCCACCAGTCTGAACACGAGTTCCCATTTATGTAACTAACAACATGAGAAGGGATTGCAGGCGGCCTGTGGGTACTGGGCCCAGGGACAGGTATCAGGAAAAGAAGGTTCCAATCCCACCTGATTCACCATGTGCCACTGAGTCAAGTTATTTCAAGCACTGAACCTCATATTTATTTATTTATTTTTATTGGAGTATAGTTGCTTTACAATATTGTGTTAGTTTATACTGTACAGCAAAGTGAATCAGCTACACATACACATATATCCCCCTCTTTTTTGGATTTCCTTCTCATTTAGGTCACCACAGAGCACTGAGTAGAGTTCCCTGTGCTATACAGTAGGTTCACATTAGTTATCTATTTTATACGTAGTATCAATAGTGTATATATGTCAATCCCAATCTCCCAATTCATCCCACCACCCTCTCTTTCCCCCTTGGTATCCATACGTTTGTTCTCTACGTCTATGTCTCTATTTCTGCTTTGTAAATAAGATCGTCTATACCAATTTTTTCAGATTCCGCATATATGCATTAATATACGATATTTGTTTTTCTCTTTCTGACTTACTTCACTCTGTATGACAGTCTCTATGTCCAACCATGTCTCTACAAATGACCCAATTTTCGTTCCTTTTTATGGCTAAGTAATATTCCATTGTATATACGTACCACATCTTCTTTACCCATTCCTCTGTTGATGGACATTTAGGTTGCTTCCATGAGCTGGCTATTGTAAACAGTGCTGCGATGAACATTGGGGTGCGTGTGTATTTTTGAACTATGGTTTTCTCTGGGTATATGCCCGGGAGCAGGATTGCTGGGTGATATGGTAGTTCTATTTTTAGTTTTTTAAGGAATCTCCATACTGTTCTCCATAGTGGTTGTATCAATTTACATTCCCACCAACAGTGCAAGAGGGTTCCCTTTTCTCCACACCCTCTCCAGCATTTACTGTTTGTAGATTTTTTGATGATGGCCATTCTGACTGGTGTGAGGTGATTACCTCACTGCAGTTTTGATTTGCATTTCTCTAATAATTAGTGATGTTGAGCCACTTTTCATGTGTTTGTTGGCCATCTGTGAGCCTCATCTTTAGATGTATTGACAGTTCCCTGCTAGTTGGATGCACTGTGTACATTCAGTAGCATTATGAAGGTCTACAGAACTCTAGTTATTCACACCGAAAATGAAGACTGAGCTACGGTTCCCAAAGTGGGTTTGGCAGAACTCTGGTTCCGCGAGATGCTACTCAGAAATAAAGGGGTCTACATCCCTTCACTCATCCGACAAATACTTGTGGAGGGCCATTCTAAATGCCTGATGCTGAGAATCCTGTAGAGAACAGAACGGACCCACTCCCTGACTTCTTCAGTGAGGGTAGGCTCCAGAGAAGACAAGTGTGTATCAGGTCATTGTTAAGCCACATATTTACCAGCAAAGAAACATGGTCAAGTACAGGGAGCTGAGCATTTGCAGCAGGGACCACATCTAAGGCTGGGAGCCAGGGAGTATGCAGTGAGACTTACGCACGGGGTGGGGGACGCCAGGTGGAGGGTAGTATTCCAAACACAAGGAAAGCCTTGATCAAATAAGCCCAAGGAATCCTGCGTAATACACTCTTCTCTAAGAGATTCGCAGTGCACACTGGCATGTTAAAGGCCCCAGAAGTCTTGCAGAAATGAAGCAATAGGACTACCTCTTAACATCCCCTGGATGTTACTCTGGGAAATGCTGATAGAGGCACTATTGTTCCCATAGCCTATAAGAAAGTTCAGCATAAAACAAAAGCTCTAGTTTATGTAATTGGAAAACTATCATGTGTCCATTCAGAACAGCCAAAATACCTTGGAGTTGCTAATGTAATTCTAAAGTATTTTCCTTGGCAAAGGCCTAAAAACATATAGCTTCCACAACTGCTAACATACTCCCAGCATCACAGATGAAAGACTGACTGTCCACAGCTACACACCAGTGGGCACTCTGTCTCCAGCACAGAAATCTGCTTCTTTTTTAAAAGAATGTACAGCCTGAATACTGGGATTAACTGAGAAAATCTTGATAAAAGTTAAAATTAAAATGATCAACTCACCAAAGATCAACTTATCAAAGATTACACCCTGAAAGATCTCAGAAGTGAAAAATGATTTCCTTTGTTAGTCTAAAAATGTCCAGGAGGAAGACAGGTTTTTGCTGTTTATTATATACGATATATTAAAAAGAGAGAAATGCAATTAAACAAATATCCACACAGTACAGATTTTGTGTACAAGGCACTGTGCTGGGGCAATGGTAATCGAAAGGGAAATATGACAGCCAGGATTGCTAAGAATATGGATTCTAGAAAACCAGCAATACAAAAATGAACATAAGTGCTTGCCCAGGTAATGGTACCATATAGAGACTACATTTCCCAGGGGCTAGGGAGGCCTGAAAACCCAGGACCCCCAAAGCTGATAATGAGTTTACCTTAACGAAGTCCTTACTATGTACCAGGCGCTGTTCTTTGTGCCCCTGTACAACTTTACTTAATCTTTGCAACCATGAAGTAGGTTCCAGGAATATAAAAATATGGCCTCGGCCTCAGCATTCAATGTAAATCTGTTGTTCAGCTGTGGCTTCAGTCTTCAGAAGGCCTGAACTTCTGCATGATGGATGATCACGTGGTCACAGAGGTGACCAACATATCTAATTAGTGTCACAATGTGAGAAATAAGTAAATGAAGCATGTTTGGCCTTGCTGTCACTATCTGAACATGCCCTTTCAAAAACAGGGAAGCATTCCACAGGTAATTTGAGTGGAAATCTCCTTATGAGCTTTATCCATTGAAATGCTAACAGTTGGCAGAAGCAGATATGTATATATTTTATTGAAAGAATAAAATATGAGCATGAAAGATGTTAATTTCATAGAAAACAATTCTAACATACAACTACAATTACTAAATAAATAGGAGGATTAATTAACATTATTAAGACTAAAAGTACATTAAAAGTAGAGAACATTACATACTTTTAGAACAAAAATAGTGATTGTTTTAGGGCTTCCCTGGTGGCGCAGTGGTTGAGAATCTGCCTGCCAATGCAGGGGACACAGGTTCGAGCCCTGGTCTGGGAAGATCCCACATGCCGCGGAGCAACTAGGCCCGTGAGCCACAATTACTGAGCCTGCGCGTCTGGAGCCTGTGCTCCGCAACAAGAGAGGCCGCGATAGTGAGAGGCCCGTGCACCGCAATGAAGAGTGGCCCACGCTTGCTGCAACTAGAGAAAGCCCTTGCACAGAAACGAAGACCCAACACAGCCAAAAATAAATAAATAAATAAATAACAAAAATAAAGGAATTCCTTTAAAAAAAAAAAGTGATTGTTTTAAAATTACAATATGCATATTATATTCTACTTTTAAATTCTATTGATTGCTTGGTATGCTCATACATTAAACAGAATAACCTTTAGGAGCTATATATACATGCACCCTTAGCATTCAGACTATGGTCTCTAAACAACGTATTTCACTGAAAGGAAGCAGAGCTCCTAGAAATGGCTGATTCCAGGTCTGGAGCAGGAAATCCACAAGATGAACTTGGAACCACACCAGTAATCAGGGAAGCATCAAAGACCACAAGACCACTAGGGCTGTGTACACAAAAAGACTCAGGAGCCATCTTGAAGAGACTCCCGCTGGCTAAAGATGGGGAAATCTGAGTTTCAGTAAAGATAATAATTGTAAATCGACTGAACTACATACCAAATAGGTTTAAGTCCATGAATTTGTAACGATATTTTAAGAAATAACTTCAGTGGTCACCTTTGCAGGGTAATTGGAAACCAACTGAAAACTGGGGAAAGAATCAAATATTTAAATTGCTTTTTCCACATGATCTAGAGCAGGGGTCAGCAAATTGTTTCTGTCAAGGGCCAGATCTTTTCAGCTCTGTTGGCCAATTATGGCCTCACTGGCAACTACTCAATTCAGCCCTTGCAGTGCAAAAGCAGCCACTGACAGTATGCAAATGAATGGGTATGGCTGTTTCAATAAAACTTTAATTACAGAAATAAATATTGGGTTGGATTTAGCCTGTGGACCTCAGTTTGCTGACCTCTGATCTAAGGTAACTAATAGTTGACGAGGGGTAGCTTCTTTCTTTTTTTTTTTTTTAATATTTATTTATTTATTTGGCTGTGCCAGGTCTTAGTTGTGGCACATAGGATCTTTAGTTGCATCATTCGAACACTTAGTTGTGTCATGTGGAATCTAGTTCCCTGACCAGGGACCGAACCTGGGCCCCCTGCATTGGAAATGCAGAGTCTTAGCCACTGGACCACCAGGGAAGTCCCGAGGGGTAGTTTCTCTTTTAAAAAATATTACAGGGGCTTCCCTGGTGGCGCAGTGGTTGAGAATCCGCCTGCTAATGCAGGGGACACGGGTTCGAGCCCTGGTCTGGGAAGATCCCACATGCCATGGAGCAACTGGGCCCGTGAGCCACAACTACTGAGCCTGCGCGTCTGGAGCCTGGGCTCCGCAACAAGAGAGGCCGCGATAGTGAGAGGCCCGCACACCACGATGAAGAGTGGCCCCCGCTTGCCGCAACTAGAGAAAGCCCTCGCACAGAAACGAAGACCCAACACAGCCAAAAATAAATAAATAAATAAATTTTTTTTAAAAAAAGAAAAGATGACTACTATCTTTAAAAAAAAAAAATATTGCAGCTGACAGATGAAGTAACGATACAAATAGACTATCGCCATTTTGAAACTGCTCAGGAAGCAATGGATGTGGGTGATGATCATCAGTGGCTGTTAGTATCACAGAGAGACAACCAGACCTTAATTGTCTCACAGTTTAAGGACAACATCTATGAATGAGTCTTGCAAAAATAAGTTAAAAAGTAAAATAAAGTCTATAAAAGTCAATTTATAGAACCAAAAAGATTAAAAATAAAATAAAATAAATTAAAGAAGAGAGAGAGAACCGTGAAGCTTGATCAAGAATCTAAATCCAGGGACTTCCCTGGTGGTCCAGTGCGTAAGACTCTGAACTCCCAATGCAGGGGGTCCAGGTTCGATCCCTGGTCGGGGAACTAAGATCCCACATGCCGCAACAAAGACACGGTGCAGCCAAAATAAATAAATAAATAAATAAAAGAATCTAAATCCAGCTAATGATTTTCAAGAACTACAGGGGACAGAAAAACATGTTTAAAGAAACCCTGGGGTTGCATTTAACAAAATCCAGACAGACTGTGAGAAACTCCAGTCATCAGATAAAAACCTAAAAATCCTAATTAGGAAGTTCTTTACATCCTATGAAGAACACAGAACAGAATGTCAACTCTGCTACCTCAATATTCCACAAGATTTCAAA
This sequence comes from Balaenoptera musculus, assembly GCF_009873245.2. Lineage (NCBI taxonomy): Eukaryota > Metazoa > Chordata > Mammalia > Artiodactyla > Balaenopteridae > Balaenoptera > Balaenoptera musculus. The sequence goes on from NC_045797.1 coordinate 15,190,085, forward strand.
ATCATGTACCGTAATTTCTTAATGAATCATTGATTTATGATTGATGCTGCCATAAAAACTATGAAGAACAAACTATTATTTTTTAAAAAAGACCAAAAATATCTTGTTCCTTCATCTTATTCAGTATTCACAAATATGCTATAGAGAAGCACAGAAACAATCTAGCACCTCACAGAGCTGAGAAATTGTTCCTGTGTTAAAATGTCAAACTTTAAAAATCCGACCACCATACACACACACACACACACACACAGACACACACACACAGAGACTACTATTCAGCCATAAAGAAAAACAAAATTTTGCCATTTGCAGAAACATGGATGGACTTGGAGGGCATTATGTTAAATGAAATAAGTCAGAGAAAGACAAATACTGTATGATATCACTTATATGTGGAATCTAAAACATACAACAAACTAATGAATATAACAAAAGAGCAAACTCACAGATATAGAGAACAAACTAGTGGTTACCAGCAGGGAAAGGGAAAGGGAAAGGGAAAGGGGGAGGGGCAATATAGGGGTAGGGAATTAAGAGGTACAAAATACTGTGTATAAAATAAGCTACAAGGATATATTATACAACACAGGGAATATAGCCAATATTTTATAGTAACTATAAATGGAGTATAACCTTTAAAAATTGTGAATTGGTATATTGTACACCTGTAGCTTACATAATATTGTACAGCAACTATACTTCAACTAAAAAATGCAAAAAATAAATAAATAAATAAATAAATAAAACAAAAAAATCTGACCACCAATCTGGCCACTACCACAGTGATAACTGTTTTTGGCAAGATACATCAGTAGATGATGCTAAAACCAGCAGGCGAAAGTTTCATGAGAAATGGGATATCTACATAGTCTCAAAGTATCTCCCCATAAGACACTTATTAATTACAAAGAGAAAAAATAGTAACTCTCTTGGAGAAATCTGATAGACCAAATTTTAACCAAGTGATCAAAATGGGGAAAAACAGATGGCACCTCTTAGAAGCATTGAGAAAGACATCAATGCTGCATCAATTATGCAGTTTTGTTACCCAAAATAAACAACCTGAATCTACTTGAAGAAACATCATAAAAAAAAAAAAAGAAATGTTCAAGGTCCTACAAAATAAATGGCTTGTTAAGAATTACTCTTAAAAAGTCAACACAAGAGACAGATCAAAAAACTGTTCTAGTGCTCGCTTCGGCAGCACATATACTAAAATTGGAACGATACAGAGAAGATTAGCATGGCCCCTGCGCAAGGATGACACGCAAATTCGTGAAGCGTTCCATATTTTTTCAATAAAGATGTTAAAAAAAAAAAAAAAAAAAACTGTTCTACAACTTCCCTGGTGGCGCAGTGGTTAAGAATCCGCCTGCCACTGCAGGGGACATGGGTTCGAGCCCTGGTCCGGGAAGATCCCACGTGCTGCGGAGCAACTAAGCCCGTGCGCCACAACTACTGAAGCCCGCATGCTACAACTACTGAAGCCTGCGCGCCTAGAGCCTGTGCTCTGCAACAAGAGAAGCCACCGCGATGTGAAGCCCACACACTGCAATGAAGAGTAGCCCCCGCTCACCGCAACTAGAGAAAGCCCGTGTGCAGCAACAAAGACCCAACGCAGCAATAATAAAATATGAAATGAATAAATAAATCTCTAAAAAAAAAAAAGACTGAGGGAGACTAAAGATACATGACAACTAAGTATAGCACAGGTCTTGGGGCCATTCCAGACATCCCCCAGACCCAGCAAAATTTTTTAGTTTTTTTTTTTTTTACTACAAAAGACATTTGAGGGCTTCCCTGGTGGCACAGTGGTTAAGAAACCACCTGCCAATGCAGGCGACACAGGTTCGAGCCCTTTTCCGGGGAGATCCCACATGCCATAGAGCAACTAAGCCCGTGCACCCCAACTACTAAGCCTGCGCTCTAGAGCCGATGAACCACAACTACTGAGCCCACGCGCCTAGAGCCCGTGCTCTGCAACAAGAGAAGCCACCGCAATGAGAAGCCCGTGCACGGCAGCAAAGAGAGACCCTCGCTCACCACAACTAGAGAAAGGCCGTGCAGCAACGAAGACCCGATGCACCCAAAAATAAATAAATAAAATAAATAAATTTATTTTTAAAAATGTGTTTAAAAAAATTTTTTTGGTCACTAAACATCTTAATCAAGTTGTAATAATACTGTAAATTATTTTGATGACATTTCTGATTTCTTTCTATATCTCAGAGATTCATCCTATGATATTTAGTTTTAGCCTTGGAAAAATCCTGGTTTTAAAACACAGTGCACTCAGCCAAAATGTAATTCAGTGACCCTCAAACACTACCACTATCCCCATTTTGCCTAAGAGCGCCCTGGGGCACAGGGGTACACAGCCAGACCATGGCTGGGCTAGGGTCCAAGGTCTGACTGACTGTGGCCAAATCCTAGTCCCAGACCCCTTAGCCACAAACATCGCGGTCAGTGGAATATGCTTTTCTACCCCTCAAGCCTCGGGCTTCTCTCCACCATTCCTCTCTCCTCTCTTTTGGTGCAAGCTCAAAGGAGCAGCTTACTAAGGTGTTCTCCCCACCTCTGGACTTTCTCACCATCCCCTCCTCTTCCTGCATTAACTTTCCTTAGGAGGGCCTGGGAACATGCCCGTGAGGATGATCTCTTTCCCACTCCAAAGCTTCAGACCAATGTCTCTCTCCCCGACAATCATTTAATTAACAGAAACGCTTATGTTGTAAAGTAGAAGTACGAAGCGTTTTCATCTCACGAATCTCTAAGACTCCCGCTATACCTCTCCTCTATGTATCCCGCCTGGAAATGTTTAACTAGATGATATGATTAATAAGCAATGACTGTATCTAATTTACATACAAACTAATATTCACACATGTACAAGCAAGTGGGGCTGGTCAGGAGTGGAAGCAGGCAGTAGACCAAGTCAACAGATGCACATACCAATATTGCATATTGTGGTATCTAAGGATCCAAGTTTAGTACCTCAAGATGTCAGAAGAAAACACAAGGGAAACTGAAGGGGAAAAACATAGATTACATGGAGCTGCACAGCACAGAAAAGCAAAGGAAGATTAAGATCGCAATAAATACCATCTCTGGAACTATAAAGACACCAACCATTAAGGCTCTGACTCTACCCCAGGCAGAAGCAGTGATTAAAAGTTCCTCCTGTTAAAGGGCTGGGAAGGCCACTGAAGAGAATGAATGCAGAGATGTTGCTCATTAGCCATTTTTTATTCGCACACCATCTCTTTGTATCTTGCTCCAAATAGCATTTTCACATTAATTTGGCTGTCCACTTTCAGTAGAGGGGAGATTGCAGCATTGTGATTGGAACGATGGCTTTACAACCTTCTGGAGAGATGTCTCTGGACCCCTCGCTTACTCTCTCAGGCTCAGCTTCCTCGTGGATAAAACAGAGGTTGTACTAGCAGATGTGGTAACAGTTGTAAATGGTGTGATATAGCACCCTGGAACACTGCAGGTGCCTACAAGGCTGTTTTTTTAAAATATTGATGTTTAAATATTCATGCTGTCAACATTCAACAAATGTCTATGAATCATTTATCAGGGGTCAGGTGTTCTAGTTTAATAAAGAAATACTTTGAGGTGCATTTTCTCCATAGCATGGCTTTCTGCCAGGGTTGCTGTGGATCTCCCTGAGTAGTGGAGAGGGTAAAGCTCCAGGGGGTGCAGCTGAACTCTAGTCCTGTTTCCATCACTCATAATTGACCTTGGGCAAGTCTACAATCTCCCCGAGCTTGTGTTCCTCACCACTGGGGTGAGCTGGATGGTCCCTTCTAGCTCAGAGGGCTGCAGGGTACCCATGTGGAGTCCCTGCACAAGAATCTCAGGGAGGAACCCCCAATGCACTCCTAGAAGGTATGTCTTATAAATCCAGCTGACTCTAGTGACTCTGGTATATCATTTTTGGAATTTATGGAAACAGTATAGTCCTAAATATCAGAAATCACTGCTGCCAACAAATCTGGACTTGTAAATTGATCAGCTTTTCTTTTCTCTTTTTTTTTTCCTTGTTGATTATTTATTTTAAATACAGTAGTGTGTACATGTCAATCACAAACAACTTTTCATACTGCTCATTCCTACTTCTTTTGCTTTTCTTCCTTATCATCAGATCCATCTACTTCTTAATCACAGTTACTATCTCAGATTTACATCTTTGTTTTTCCACACAACACACTTTCTACAGATATTCCTACAAATAACGGCCCCATTCATGTTATAAAGTATATAAAACATTTATCTCGCCAAGATTAATGCCCTGTAATACGCAGATCTCCAAGAGGGCTTAGATAGGACCCCCGGCGCCTCCCCAACTTCTATTAACCATACTTGGAAGCCCCTTATTACTCTTTCCACCATGCTACTGTTTTCAGAAAGAGACCACCTGGAAGATAAATTTGGTAAGTGAATAAAAAGGTATCAAATTACCCGATTCCTAATTTCAAACTATCTTACACACACACACAGAAAAGGGGTGGTGGTGGGGACTAACACATTCTCTGCAATTCTCTGTGTAAAAATTTAGTATTTATTTCTTTAACAGTCAATTTACTCAGTTACAGGTGATTGGGACTGATTTTTAACTCATAAAGAACTTTAACAAAAGCAACCAATTTATAAAATATTTTATAAAACGCACAATAAGGAAATAATATTTGCATACTCGGTTCACCAGAGCTTGGTTTGTTAACCGAACTACGCTGTAATCCAAATTGCAGGGGTAGCGAGCAAGCCTGCTCCTCCCGCCTCCTTCCACCCCAAAGACACACTTGTGTATTCTTCCAACCTCACCGATCTCAACAGGAAAAAACAGTCCCCCAGTTCAGAAAAGTTCATGTCTCCGTTAGCGGATAACCACTTTTTCTCTGAAGGAAGGTAATGTGGCGGTAAGATTCCTGGGGCTGCCACCTGAAGGTTATTTGACGCCTGTGGAGCACGGATAGTACTGGACGAAGAACTTCAACCACAGCCGCTCACTCACTTACACAACTGTTTATTTGGGAAGGTACCTTCCCAGGTCCGATGTGTAAAGTTGGAACAAATCTACCTGCCCTCCACCCTGACTGGTAACTCACAGTCAGGATTTCTGAACTGGGAGACAAAGGTCAGCTGCCCTTCTCCCAAGAGGGGGAGGAGCTAGTGACATCAGGCATGCGTGGAAAGTCACAAGGGTGAAATGGGAAGACCCAGACTTTGCACTCACAACCAAGTTAAAATCTTTGTGCTGTCGATGACTAGCTGCGTGACCCTGAACAAGATACTTGACCTCTACAAGTCTGTCTGCCCAGCAGCAAAATGGGAATAGCAAGTATCTACTTCTTAGGTCAGAAGCAATGACAAATGTTAAGGTTTTAGCAACCATTGCCAAGTGCTTTCCCAATGGGGTGGGCTGTCAACACCCTTCAAGAACAGCAACTAAGAGCACCCACTTCACCGTACATTTGCCAGCATTGAACAGTCTTAGTAAGACAAAACCTTTGTTAATTTGGTGGCCAAAAAACAGTGCTTATCTTTATTAACATTTCTGACTACCTGGGAGGCTGAACATAGTTTCACATAATGAGTAGGCATTCGTAGTTTCTTCTTTTGTGAATTTTTTGTTTACACTTATTTTTTCCACAATTGGGGTGAACACTTGGAGTCTTTCTTGTTCCTCCTCTTGAATGAAACAGATTTCTAAACTGCTGTAACAGTTTGAAAGTGTATGTGTGACTTCATTTCCTGTCCTGAGGACTTCAGGTAACTGGAATTATCATCCCTTACTACTTCCACAAAATCTCATGAAAAGGGTCATGTTCAAGAAAACATTTTTATGATCTAATTTTCAAACTTTGAAGTGTATTTCTAAGTTAAAAGGTCATCTTCCCATGAAAATCTGTAGGCTATACACATAATGAAAAGGAAAGACTTAGGATTCTGAACCTAAAACCTTTAGAACCTTAAAGCTACCTGGCAATTGAGGGATAACTCAGCATCTCAGAAAGAAGCTGCCCAGTGCCCCAGAGTTGTTCCCTGGGCAGCACACACAGTATAGAGGAAAAGGCAAGCCCCCTTCACTCCCCTCATGTCCCCTCATTCCCAAATGCCAAGGTTTTGGAAACTGCAATTATTTCACTGCTCCCTAAATCCAATCCAGTTTGGGAGAAAACAGTAACACATGGGACATATAAAAACCTCCTCTAAAAATACATTATTAGATTAGCCAATATGGGGCAATTCTCTACATGCTTTTTTTTTTCAGTCCTTTCCCATCCCCAATAACTTAACACATGCCAACATCTGCCCCTGACTGAAAATGAGTTGTGTTTTGATCCTCACCTCTATCCCCCTTCAAAGTCAGCCAGCTCCAGAAAATAAAAAGAGGAAAAATTTCCCAAGTGTGTCATATCTTTCAATCAATGCACAAACATCTCATTATTAACATGTAGCTAAAAGGTTCCCAAAAAGTTTGGCTTTATAACTGGGTACAGAGGAAGGGCCTGTGGTCTCCCTACTGCCAACAAAACCCCAGCCAACTTGCTCTTGGTTTTTACTGATAATCCCAAAGTCATCTAGCCAACCAATGCACTCCCCCTCAATTTCTGCAGCTCCACCTCTGCATTTTTCTACATCCCCTTCTTCAACGCTTGGGCTCACCTGCAAAGTCAGGAGAACAATACCTGCTGTTCGTGGACCAACACCTTCCAGGTTACGGTAGATAGAAAGTGAAATGTGTAAGGTAGGAGGCTGCTTGCATGTGTGGGAGTCTGGTGTGGGTTCTGGCTGAGGAGTGAGGGACGGGCCACACGGCAGGAGCAGTCCTGGTTATAGCACCTTGACACCCGACGGAGAAGCCTGAAGCTAGTATCTCTGCCTGTCTACCTTTCTCATCATCACTTGCCTGGAATATTGCTCTCTGCAGGCACCCATTACTTCCTGATTAGTGAATTCCCAAAGCTCCTTTTGACTCCTCAATCCTCTTCTCCCCTCTCTCTGTGGCATCTGACACTAAGGACCACCCCACCCCCCTTTCCTCCCCTCCAGCTTCCGTGCAGTCGCAGCACCTAAGCTCTCCCACCTTGGCAGAGACTCCTTTCCATCCTCCCTCAGTGACTTCTCTGCTCTGAGCATCCCCTTCCTTTCTTCTCCTGCTCCCTCGCATCATCCTGTTGCTGAAGTTTCAACTATTCCCTCAATATCCCCTCAAACCCAGTGCCTCTCCATTGAGACTTAGCAGTTCCTCTAAGTGAGACCCTCTGACAAACCGTGTGGGCTGTTATTGCTAAAATAGTTCATAAGCATCTGTCCAGCACTGGGGAGGCAAAGATGGAGGGCCAGGGCCCCACTTGCCAGAAGTCACACCCCAAGTCTCCCAGGCTCAGACACCAGGAGTTAACTGTGACATCAGCCCCTTCCTCCCTCCCTCCCTCCCTTCCATCCATCTACCACCTCTTCCCACACAAATTCAAGCAACCATGCCAGTCTCCCTCATCCTACCCTTCCTTTCCATTCAGATACTCTTAAGCCCCTTTCACCTCACCCCTGGACTCCTGTGAGTCTCCCAAGCATTCTAGCTCCTTCCAGGTCCTCTCCCCACAATCACTATTATCCTTTTAAGCACATGTACGAGTCACATTATTTCCCAGCAGAACGTTGGATGGTACCCTGCTGCTTCTTGAATAAGGCCAGATTCCTTCACTGGCATTCAAGGTCTGGCCCCTTATCCTTCCAGGCGAATGGAAAAACTTGCATTACCCCCAAATGGCCCTGAACTTCTACCCCACTCCATGCCTTTGCTCTCCCTGTGCTGGCTTCTACCTTCAGATGTACGTGCAGGACTTCCACTTTTCACTCTAAAAACCATTGTACTGTTTAAATTTTTTATAGTTAACAAAAATTACTTTGAATTAAAGAGTGATGAGTTTCAGGGACTAGTCTAAAACAATTTCCTTTACCTGCCTTCCTTGACCATGCCAGCCCAAGACAATTTTTCTATTCTTTTTATTCTGAAAATTCTTCTCTGAATTTTATTGACCCTTAACGTGGACTTCCTGTTATAGTGGTTTGTACTAACATTACTTCTTCCTAACTCGATTTTTAAGTCCTTCAGGGCAAAGCTGGGTCTAATTCATCCTAACTCTCACAGTCTCTTAGTCATTGCCCATGATAGGCCTACAATAAATATCAGATGAAGTCAAGGAGTTATGACTTTTATCTTAAGGATGCCAATCTGAATTTTCCCAGTTTTAGCAAGTAAAAATTGACTCTAAGTTGGAATATAGGATCTTTACGTTATGGATTTTCCAACGAGTTAATCATTTAAATTCCTTTTTATGCCACAATTTTTTGGGTAACTTTGCACATCACTGTAAAGGCTGGAACACTCTGTATTGAAGGTTAGATGTGTGTGTGTGTGTGTGTGTGTGTGTACATGTGCTGGCCTACTTTTTCAAGATTCCCCGAAGAATGAGACCAACCTAAACCTTTCCAAAATTGTAACAGAGCAAGCAGGTATTCTGTCAGATCCACCCACCCAAAGAAAAAGGACTGACAGGGTTTGAGTCCCTCCACAGAGTTTGTCATCAATTGTCACCCCAGAAATCTAAGTGCCAAAACTTCAGCAACGCAGGCAGGGCCCTCGTAAATGCTCATTCCATGTGAAAAGCCCTCATTAAACCCTGAGTTATATTTAGAGAAAAATAGAACAGAAGTTATATTTAGATGAAATGGCTTAAAAGAACTTTCCCAAAAGCAGCATGTTTATACTGATCTTCCAAAAGAAGAGGTTTTATCAATACTTGGCTTTTACATACAACTCCTAAAAACCAGAAAACTTCTCTATACGTACACAAAGATTTCTGCTTGGGCTCCTTTGTGTCAGGAAGGAAACAGGAGCACCCAGGATATCAGCAGGACTGCCCATGGGAAGCAGTGGGATGCGAAGGACTTAAAAACAGGCTCATGTTTGGAGGACAGAGTAATTTCCTACAGAAATTTGAGTTGTGATGGTCTGAGAAATCTATGAATAACTTGGTGCTTGAGCTGCACCATGGCAGCTCTAAAATTTATACACTGGACCCAAAACTATAGATTTCCTCAGCAACTCTACCTGGAAGTGCTCTTTTCCAAAATGTCATTAGCACTCACATTGTGGTCACGGTCAAACACCTATCACTTTGCTGCTCACTCACTGAACCACATGCTGCATTTTCTTTTTGGCTCTGATTAGTCCAACTATTTTTGACATCCGTTTTCTTCTGTGCTGACTTACATTTTCCTAACAAAATCCTAGTCAACAGCACCAAGGTGGTTTAGTGAACTGGTGAAGGCTTTTCATGAATGAATGTATAATTTCGTGTGACTACTGTAAGGAGTGAAAGGTGATCTGTGGCCGTTATTCCTCTCTCCCCAGAGCTCCAGATGAGAATGAATCACGGCTCCGAGGCTTGGCACACACCCCGGGTTAAGGGGACCTCTTCTCTAAAGAGCCTCAGGAAGAAGCCACTTCCCAGCCTCCCAGCCAAACCAGAGTGGAGGGCAAAGGTAACGCATGGGGAGGAGATGGCCAGACTGGAGGACTGGCCGGCCCCCAGTTGTCCCAGAAGGAATTTTGCCAGTGGGTGAGGGTGCTGCAGCCCTGCTGCTATTCCTAGGATCAATTAATACTATTCCTAGGGTCAATTAATACCCTGAGAACACTCCAGCCAAACCTCACGTTTGCCTCTGGCTTGGTATTTCCAGAAAGTGTTAGGGCATAAGAGAACTAAGGTCACCCAATTTTATACCACTTACAGGCCTTAGAGCAGCAAGGACTAAGCTTGTGAAATTTAGATGTGAAACCAAAAAAGACCTAGGCTGCTAAAAGAGAGACCAGATCATTTAATCCACCACCCCCCTCACCCTTTAGCCACCTTCCTCCCCCTTCTCCCCCCCCCATATCTATCTATCAATACATTCCTTTTACCAGGCAGGGACCCCTACAGAGGGCCACTCTGTCTGCACCTATAGTTTGCCTACAGTAAGAATCACATTAGTTACATTAATATAATCATCCAGAGGAAAAGCATCATCTCAATCCTACAGTCCAGACAATCAAGTGCTTAAGTGTTTCCTCCTTTGCTTTCCTAACAGTCATTGACGCCCAAGGATAGCGTCAAATTAGCAGGTTCTACTGAGCTGATCTAACTGCAGGAAACTTCAATAAATTTTGTAACCAGGCAGGTCAAAATACAATGACAGACACATAAGGGGCGCAGAAACAATGGGGGCATTGAACTTACTTTTCTGCAAGGGCAATTCATCAGGGAGGCAAGATGGAAACAGGAGAGTGAGACAGGACATACTAAGTCCCGTATGAAGGATCAACAGGGAGAGGGTGAGTGTTCTTGGAGGCTCAAAAAGGAGGATAGTGACATGGGCTCAGGCAGGGAACAGCTGCAGGAATAAGCAGGGACAGGCAAAAGCATGCAGAGGGGAAAGGTTGGGTTCCTCAAGGAGGGCTCCAAAAATCCCATGCAGGCCTGGATGCAGTAATCAGGAATCGCCAGTACGAAAAAGAAGCAGCCTTTGGAAGCTCTTAGGCAAAAGAACATGTAAGATGGTAGAAAGAATGAAGGGTGGTAGAAGATGGTAGAAGAAAGTAGGGGACTGACACAAACAAAATCTGTCCCATTTGGGCTCCTGAGGGGGAGGGGAAGAGCAGCATATGAAGACAGGCAGTTGTCACCATTCAAAGAGGAAGAATCAAAATGCCCTGGTGAGAAAGGGGAAAGGAATAGCTAGCTTGAGTGAAATAATTGGTCATATTTGGAACATTTCTGGCGACTTTATCTGCACCAGGACATGGATCGGTGCTGACTCACAGAAATGCCAAACTCCTTTTCCCAGATAACTAAAGGTAAAATGGAGAAAAGGGACTCTGCTAGTGTAGTGACCTACCTTTCCACACACACAGGTACAGAAACCCTACTAAAACTTTCAGAACTGAGCCACATCTGTGAACACGGAAGATAATCTGTGAAAACCTGAACAACGTCACTGCAGTTTGTTTTGCTCAACTTTTACTCACACATTTTTCTTTTAATATGAATGAGAAAAAGCGACAGCCAGATGCCCGTATCCAGCTCATATTTAGGACTTATGTTCGGGAGTTCCCAGGATGCACCAAGGCAGGGCCAAAGGTGCAGGGTCTTCCCTGCTTGAAAGGAGAGGGCTGTGCGGCTCCACTCTGCTCTCGGTTGGCCAGAGTCCCCAACCTCCACTCCCACACCCCAACCGGCCGGCAGAGCGGCCCCACTGAACCGGCGGCAGATGTCTCCACTCTCCACCGACCGCTGTACCATGACAGCAGGGATGGTCCATTCAGCACCAGCGTTTCCCAGGCAGCCCTTTAACTATGATTATTATTTAAGGACAACTTGAGCATAAAGTGAGTTTGTCGGGTCAGCTCTTAAGGCGCCAAACACCTTCCACCCCGAATCAAAACAGCACGAATTGGAGGGCACTGGGAAACCGAGCAGGGAGCAAAGAGAACCACTACGGCGTGCGGGCGCCCAAGCAGCAGCGCGCAAGAGCCTGGCGCATAGTAGGCAGGTGTTCACCCAAGATCTGCCATCGGACCTAGCACCTGGGCAGGGGGCCCTCGGGTGGGGTGGCAACTCAGGGGACAAAAAAAGCCTGGCCAGCCCCGGGCTGTGCCCCTCGCGACGCGGGGGGCGGGAGTTAGAGCCAGGGAGGGGGCGAAGGAATCCGCCCTCATTTGCACGTCGTCTGGGGCCCGGTCAATTTGCTTAATCACGGCTCTAAATGCCAGCGCGCAGCACACAATGCACGCCCATTAACAGGTTTAAAGTGTCGCAGCGCTCGCTTTAAATGAGAAAAGCCGGCAACAAAGGGCGAAAAAGCCAAGTTCCTCAACTTGAAGAATGCCTCGATTCGCCCTCGAAATCATCTCGGCGAGTTTAAAATCCCGAGCCTTACAGAAAAGTTGAGGCCCCCGCGCGAGGGCTGGGGGTGGGGAGGGGTCTGTGTGAATAACCCGCCACGAATACTGGGTCTCTTAGGAACCAACTCACAGCCGCCCAGCGAAACTGGAGTCGTGGGGCAACGTCGCCAACCCAGCTCCCCCGGCCCCACTGCCGAACTGCCAGGGAAAGCTGACCGATTTCCAGGAAGGAAGCGAGACCCCCACACACACACCCACGCCCAACCGGCACAAATCCAAGTTTCCCTTTAGTGCGAGCAAAGAATTCTGGAGACCAAGGAGGACCCCAGAAGTGGACCCCAAAGCCGCTCCCCAGCAAAAGGGGAGAAAGTGCCTGCACTTTCCTTTCATGCAGGCACTGCCTAGCGCAGCCTAACCCTCGACCGCCAGAGTAGTTCAACCCCGTAAGCAAGTTCTGCCCAGGATCCTCACGGGACGGCACCATCCCCCATCCCCCACCCTGTCGCCGAGCCCGGGGGCGCATCTCGCGGGCCCCGGCCGCCCACCCGCCCCGGCGCAGCGGGACGGGCACTCACCGTGCGCGCTCCTCCCGGAGACAGGGGTCCGTTGGGGAGGTACGGGCTGCTCAGGTCCGGTATCATCAGGAACGGGTACCCAGGGTAGGGGGGACCCTTAAAGAACGCGCCGTCCTGGGCCCTTCTCACTGCGGGCAAGACCACGGAGGGGGTGAGGTCGGGGTCCCCGGGACAGCCCCGCGGCTGGGGACCCGGAGTGGGGACCGGGAACCCGAGCGCCCCCCACGCGCGCCCCAGGACTGCTGAGGCCGACAGGGGCGGAGAGCAGGGGCACGGCCACGGGGGTAAGGGGTACTGAGAGCGGCCGGAGATGAGGCGCCGAGCGCCGCGGGGCCGGGAGTGGGGGCTGCCGGGGCCGGCACTTACCTTCGGCGAAATAGTCCCGCGGCTTCTGGAAAGCGTCCCGGGCGGGCTGCGGACGCCTCTCCGCCTGCGGAGGAGACACAAAGGCGAAGGCGGGTGAGGGAGCGCGGGGCTGGGGTCCCCCGGGGGCGGCCGCGGAAGCCTCCTCACCTCCGAGTCCGAGCTGCTGCTCTGGTTCTCCGACTCGTTGACCAGGGACGACTTGACTTCGTCCAGGTCCCGCTGCGCCGAGGCGCTGTCGCTGCTCGGCTCCTGCTCCTCGCCCCCCTCGTCCTGGAAGGGGATCAGCTCGTCGTTGGCCCCGAGGTCGTCCCCTCCGCCGGCCGCCCCGGCGCTCGAGCCGCCGCCGCCGCCTCCCCCGCCGCCTCCGCCGCCGCCGCCGAGCTGGGGCATGGTGGGGCCGCGGGCCGGGGCCGCCGCTCTCGGAGCCCCTCGCCGCCCGCACCCGGCCCGGCGCCCGCCCCTCCCTCCCTCCCGCTGGCCGGCCCGCTCCGCTCGCCGCCGCGGCGGCCGCAGCAACAAAGTTTGACAGGGCGTGGCCCGGAGGGAAGCTGGGCCGGCGCGGCCGGGCCGGGGCGGGGGCAGCTCGGCTCGGGCCCCACCGGCAGCGCGGAGCCCGGGGCTCCCCAACTCGCTGCCGCCGCCGCCTGCTCCGCCGGGGTGTCCCAGCGCCTGGCCCGCCGGGGAGGGGCGAGCGGGGAAAGGGAGGAGGGACCGGCGCGCGGGCCAGGGGGGCCGGAGGGAGGAGCCCCGCTGCAAGCTGACACCCGCGCGCCTCGCAGAACCCGGAGAGCTCCGGCGCGCACACACTCGCATTCACACTCGCCTGCCGCTCGCTCACACCTTCCAGGGCTGCGCCTCCCCGCAGCTCGCACCGCCCTCGCGCCCAGACTCGCCCGGACCCCCTCCCCGCGCCCTACCCTGCACCCCCGCGGCCCTGTCCCCACCCTCCGGCCGACCGCTCGGGTCCCGCCGCCACCCCTAGGCATCCCCTAACTTTCTTCCCGAGAACCCCCAGAACTCCGCACCGGCTCCACACCCCCTCCCACCGGATCCGCGCGCTGGCGGGCGGCACTGCCCCCTGCGGGAAAGCTTCGGACCCACAGACCGGCCGGGGACACTCTCGGTGCCTGGAGTCCTCGCTGCGCTGGGTCCCTCCCGGCCTGGTCGCCCTCGCCGGCTGCGTAGGGCAGAGGATTGGGGAAATGTATGGCACCCCGGAATATGCCGGGCGGCCTCCCGCTCCTCTTTCCTGTGGGGTTCCAACGCGCCCCCCGCCCCGGTTCAGGTTTCCGACTTTGTTCAGGTGTCCAGAGTCACCCACGCTGAAATCCCAAAGATCACCTTCGCCCCATAGTTCCGGACTAGGTCCTTAATCGAATAACTCACGGTCTTGGTTTCAGAAAGAGTTCGGGTTTGGTTCGTTGCGAGGGAAGATTGTCTGCCCGGTGACCTTTGAAGCGTTCACGAAGCTGCCTCGAGAGCCAATGAGCGTATGAAAAATGCCCGACCAGCCTCACGCTTAAAGAAATGCCTACTGTGATAACATTAAAATATCATCTCTCCACCCAGTTCAGGAAAGTTTGAAAAAGTGGATCTTGTGTCCTCCACGGTGGGGAACTACTGGTGAGAGCGTCCGTTTTAAAAGCAGACTGGAAGGCAGAATGGGAGTACTTAAACTATTTTAAACGCGACTGGCAGAGGAGTTTTACCAGCGATGTGTATACATATGGTCAAATTCACAGATACAAGAAAGTTCAAAGCAGCAGGGAGGTTGGTGAAAAAAAGAGTTCTGGGACTTTCTTACGGTGAGAGTCTGTGCAACAACCAGCTCAGGAGAATGAGGCCCCTGCACGTAAGGATCCTAAAACGATTTTGGAGAAACACCCGTAAGTGAAAATGTATATGGTACTCACTCTTCTTTTTTGTTCTCTAAAAATGACATACCTGTGTTTGCTTCTTCATGGAAAGAAAGTCTGAGAAGACGCACGCCAAATGATCAATAAATATTTCTGGGAAGGAGGATAATTGAGAGGAGAGGGACAGTTTTGTTTTCTACTTTCTACATATTTTATTGTTTACAGCAAGCAGATGTGACTTATCTATATTTTCACACAATTAGTACATGAATATAGTTTCATAAAACTTCAAACAATAGAGATGCATCTTGAGAAAAAACTAAAAGTTTCTCTTTCCCCCACCTCCTTCCCACACCTCCCTCCAGTTAATCACTGTTATTAGTTTGGTGTGCATCCTCCCAGACATCTTCTTAGGCAGTTGTGTACACTTGTAAACACATATACAATTATTCAGGTTTACTTTCACGAAAATAGAATTATACTGTTCATATTATTGCATGATATTTCATTTTTACAAGTTTTTGAAAGTCAGAAGGTTTTTTTCATGTGGCCCATAAACATGTGAAAAACCTATCGTATTAGTTTCCCATGGTTGCTGTGACAAATCACTGCAAACTTGGTGGCTGAAAACACCAGAAATGTATTCTCTCACTGTTCTCGAGGCCGGAAGTCCGAAATGAGTTTCACTAAATCAAAATCAAGGTGTTGGCAGGGCCATGTTCCCTCTGAGGCTCCAGGGAGAATATACTCCTTGCCTCTTCCAGCTTCTGGTAGCTGCCGGCATTCTTGCAATCTCATCACTCCAGTTTCTGCCTCTGTGGTCACATGGCCTTCTCGTTTGTCTTTGTCAAATCTCTCTCTGCCTCCTTCTTACAAGGAAGGACGCTGTGATGTCATTTAGGGCCCACCCAGATCATCCTGGATAATCTCCCCATCAAGATTGTTAACTTAATCACACCTGCAAAGACCCCATTTCCTTTTAAGGTAATATTCACAGTTTCCAGTGATTAGTACACAGATCTTTGGGAGTGAGCCATTATCAACCTACCACACCCATCAACCTCGAAGAAATACAAATTGAAACAGCACAGAGATACCATTTTTCATCTATCAGATTGGCAAAGGTAGAAAAGAATAGCAACACCCAGCTCTGGCCCTTGTGCTGAGAAACATACAGCTGCTGGGCATGCTCTTGTGTAACATTTCTGAAGGGAAGTTTGGCAATACCTATGAAAATTTTAAAAAAATGTAAACCCTTTGACTCACCTCTGTGCTTCTAGGATTTTATACTAAGGAAATAACAAGGTACACTAGGAAGCCTGTAGAAGTGTCGTTATCACGGTGAAAAGCTAGAAATAACCTCAAGGTCCCCAAATAAGGAAATGTTAAATAAAATCATTTTATTTAACATGATTTTTATATATTTTATTTAACATGGCATGAAGGCCAGCAGGTCTCCCTGGGATCTGCAGTTGAACTAGATGGGGCAGAGGAAGATAAGAATGAAGGTCAGCTCACAGAAAACAAACTTATGATTACCAAAGAGGGAAGGGGGGGAGGGATAAATTAGGAGTTTGGGATTAACCTATACACAGTACTATATATAAAATAGATAAACAACAAGGACCTACTGTATAGCACAGGGAACTATATTCAATATCTTATAATAACATAATGAAAAAGAATCTGAAAAAGAATATATATGTATACACATACGTGCGTATGATTCACTTTGCTCTACACCTGAAACTAACATATTGTAAATCAACTGTACGTCAATAATTTTAAAAAAAGAATGAGGGTCAGCTGATGCTGTGCCTGGGCACTACCACAGTAGTCACAGCTGTCCTTGTTTTACCTCCCTGATAGGTTACAAATTCCCTGGGGCATAAATCATATCCTGTGCATATGTAGCACTTCATCAATAGATGTTGAATTAATGAGCAAATGTATAAATGAACTTACATCTTAGAGGAAGTCCTGAGGTGTTATAGAATGGTGGAAATAATAATAATGGCCATATTAAGTCACTAATTTATTCATTCAACAAATTATTGTTCGCCTACTACGTGTCAGGTATTGTGCTAGGAGGCACTGGAAACAGCAATGGACAAAATAAAGCAAAACCAAATCCCCCTGGGAGGAGGGATAAATTAGGAAGTTGGGATTAACATGTACACCCTACTATATATAAAATAGATAACCAACAAGAACCTACTGTATGGCACAAGGAACTATACTCAATATTTTGTAATAACCTATAAGGGAAAAGAATCTGAAAAAGAATCTATCTATATCTATATCTATATCTGAATCACTGTGCTGTACACCTGAAACTAACACGGCATTGTAAATCAACTATACTTCAATTAAAAAAACAAACAAGCAAACAAAACCAAACAAACACTCCTGTCCTCATGGAACTTATGTTGTAGTGGGGGAGAATTTATTCAGAATCTACTATGGTTTCTCTCAACTCTTGTCCCTTTGTCTGTATCACTAATTTGGCATTTACTGATATATATTGAACTGAATCATATTTTCATGTATGTATGTGCTGCCTCTGGAGCCAAATCTTATACTGAGTGGACATTGCACGATAGATTGGCTAGGGGTGAGTAGAGGGAGGGGACTAGTTAAGGGGCTAATGTAGTTGTTTTGGCTTGATCTGAACTAGGGTGGGCCAGTGGGATTGGATTGAGGGGAGGGATCTGGGGCTCTAAGAAAATTTATAAGGAAAGGTCAAAAGAACTTGCATACTGAGGAAAGGGGGATCATCTAGGGTGACTCAGGTTCTACCCCAAGGATGACTGAGAGAACTATATGTCACTGACTTAAAGAAAACCAGGAGGGGCTTTGGGGTTATCGGTAAGGAGGGAAGATTTTTTTAAAGTAAATTTTTATTGAAGTTAAACATACGTGCACAAAACTGCAAAAAAGTGTAAGTGCACAGTTGAATGAATTTTCACAAACGGAACACGTCTGTGTAACCACCACCAAGATGAAGATTTAGAGCGTTAAGAACAATCTTCATGCTCTTCTCAGTCTTTACCTTTCCCTAAAAGTAGTCCCGATTCTGATACATATCACCATAGATTAGTTTTGCCTGTTTTTGAACTTCATATAAAAGGAAGGATACAGTATTTTTATCTTCTTTTGCATAACCTTATTTCTGTGAGATTCATCCATGTCATCGCATGTAGCAGTAGTTTTTCTTCTTTTTTGAGTTGCTGTATAAATTATGTCATATGAACACAGCACAATTTCCGTAACCATTGTTTTGTTGATGGATGTTTGAGTATTTTCACATTTTTTGGCCAATACAAATGATACTACTATGAGCATTGTTCTCTACATCGTTGGATACTCACTTCCATTGAGTCCTAGGAGTGTAATTGCTTTATCTTGGGATAGGCATTTGTTCAGCTTTGTTAAATTTTGCCAGTGAATTTTCCAAAATGGTCATACACCAATTTACACTCCCACTAATAGTATACAATAGTTCCATTCCTCCACATTCTTGTCCATACCTGGTATTGTCAGTATATATTTTAATAGCTTTAGCCATTCTGGTTGGTGTATATTAGTAACTCATTATGATTTTTTTTTTTTTTTAAAGGAGACTATCTTTATACTCTCAGGGAACGGAAGGATTTTTTTTTTTTTTTTTAATTTATGGCTGTGTTGGGTCTTCGTTTCTGTGTGAGGGCTTTCTCTAGTTGTGGCAAGCGGGGGCCACTCTTCATCGCGGTGCACAGGCCTCTCACTGTCGCGGCCTCTCTTGTTGCAGAGCACAGGCTCCAGACGCGCAGGCTCAGTAATTGTGGCTCACGGGCCCAGTTGCTCCGTGGCATGTGGGATCTTCCCAGACCAGGGCTCGAACCCGTGTCCCCTGCATTAGCAGGCAGATTCTCAACCACTGTGTCCACCAGGGAAGCCCTCATTATGATTTTATTTATTTATTTATTTATTTTTGGCTGTGTTGGGTCTTCGTTTCTGTGCGAGGGCTTTCTCTAGTTGTGGCGAGCGGGGGTCACTCTTCATCGCGGTTCGCGGGCCTCTCACTGTCGCGGCCCCTCTTGTTGCGGGGCACAGGCTCCAGACGCGCAGGCTCAGTAATTGTGGCTCACTGGACTAGCCGCTCCGCGGCATGTGGGATCTTCCCAGACCAGAGCTCGAACCCGTGTGCCCTGCATTGGCAGGCAGATTCTCAACCACTGCGCCACCAGGGAAGCCCCTATGATTTTAATTTATATTTCCCCAAACACTAATTTTGTTGACTACCTTTTCATATGCTTCTTGGTTATTTGGATATTTTCTTTTATGAAGTACCTGTTCAAGGCTTTTGCCTATCTTTCTCTTGGGTTGCCTGTTTTTTTCTTACGGATTTGTATGAGTTCTTTATATATTCTGGATATGAGGATCTTGTCAGACATGTCTAATACAAATATTTTCTTCTAGCCTGTTGCTTGCCTTTTTACTCTACTAATGATGTCATGTGAGGAATAGAAATCTTCAGTGTAATGTAGTCCACTTTATCATTCTTTCCCTTTATTTTAGTGCTTTTGGGTCCTGTTGAAGAAATCTTTGCTCACACCAAAGTCATGAAAATATTCTCTATTATGTCCTAGAAACTATATTGTTTTACATTAAGTTCAGATCTATAATCAATCTGAAATATATCTTTGTGTATGGCTTGAATTAGAGGTCACGGTCCTCACCTCCACACGTATGGTTGCCAATGCCATCCTTTCCCCTTTCATTGCAGTGGCACCTTTATCATAAGTGTAAGTGTGGGTCTGTCTCTAGATTTTTCCCTTTGTCTATCTGCCTAAACTAGCACCCATGACACATTATGGATGTGTAACAAGTCTTGAAATCTCTTAGTGAAAGTCCTTTGACTGTTCTTCAAGATCATCTATGCTATTTTTGGCCTTTTAAATGCCATATTGTTTTAAAATGTAGGTTTTATTATTATTATTGATGTATAGTGAGGCCAACAGATCAGGAGATGACTTCCTTTGAAAAGATAGTTTGTTACTCACAGTCCCAAGAGGGCGGGACATGCCAGCCTACACAGGGCCACATGGAGAAGCACCAGGGTTGATTAGGAGGCAGAAGGAACAGGGAGAAAGCATGGGCAAGAATCTTTTTTGTGGTTTTCATGGGAAAGAAGGGGAGAGGCAGGGTAAGCAGGCTAAGCAGGTTTGAGATTGGCTTCCTTGAATAATTTCAGCAAGCTTTGGTGTATAGACTCTGTCTTGAGTTATCTGGTACCTGGCTCTGGGGTGATTAGGGCAAGGAAATATTGGCCTAGTGTATAAGACCCCAGTGAGAGCCTAGTAAAGATGGTAGTTGTGGGGGTATGGGTGTTGGATTGTTTGATTTGGACATGAAAGGCTCATTCATAGGAGGGTTATTTGCTATCTTTAGGAATTAGCTTGCCTTGAGAGGGCAGTCTCTCCTGGATTAGCAAGGCCCCCAAGATATGAAAGTGTCATGAAATATAGAAAATAAAAAACATGATTAATACATATATAAATTTTAGAATCAGCATGTTAATTTCCACAAAAAAAATCTGCTGGAATTTTTTTATTGGCTTTGTTTACTGAATCTATTGATCAATTTGGAAAGAATTAATATTCTATAATATTGTCTTCCCATTGATGAAACCAGAAAATTTTTACTTTTTCATATTAATTGAGGTTTTCTTTAATTTCTGTGGGTGATAATTTGTAGTTTTCTATGTAGAAATGTGCATATCTTTTGTTCAACTTATTGCTAGGTATTTGCTGTATTTTAATACTATCTAAATTGTATCTTTTATTTCATTTTCTCATTATTTATTGCTGGTATGTAGAAATACAGTTGATTTTTGTTATATTGAGCTTGTGTTATATTGATCTTGTGTTATAAAATGAGTTGGTAATTATGCCTGCTTTCTCTATTCTCTGGAATAGTTTATATAAGATTGTATATTAGTATCCTAGGGCTGCCCTAACAAAGTGCCACAAACTGGGTGGCTTAAAACAACAGAAATGTATTCTTTCACAGGTCTGGAGGCTGGAAGTCCAAAATTAAGGTGTCAGCAGAGTCCGCTCCTTCTAAGGGCTCTGAGAGAGAGTCTGTTCTCTGGGTCTGACGGTGAATTTTGTGTCAACGTGACTGGACCACAGGGTGCCCAGATTAAATATTATTTCTGGGTGTGTCCATGAGGGTATTTCTGGATGAGATTTGCATTTGAATTGGTGGACTCAGTAAAGCAGATTTCCCTTCCTAATGTGGGTGGGCATCATCCAATCCATTGAGGGTCTGAATAGATCAAAAAGCAGGGGACAGGAGGATTTGGTTCCTTCCAGCCTGCCTGTTCAGCTAGAATATTGGCCTTCTCCAGCCCTTGGACTGGGGTTTACACCATCAGCTCCCCTGGTCCTCAGGCCTTCAGACTTGGATTGGAATTATACCACTAGCTTTCCTGGGTCTCTAGCTTATAGATGGTAGATGGTGGGTCTTAGCCTCGATAATCACTAGAACCAATTCCTCATAATACATCTCTCTTTTTCTCTCTCTGTATCTATTTATCTAGAGATAGAGAGATCGATTGATCTAACAATTTATCTATGTCTATATCTATTTATATTCCTATTGATTCTGTTTTCTTTGGAGAGCCCTAACTAATATACATTTCTCCCTTAGCTTCTGGTGATGGCCAGCAATCCTTGTTGTTCCTTGTCTTGTAGACACACGAATCTAATCTCTGCCCTCATCTTCACATGGCATTCTCTGTGTCTTCACATGGCTGTCTTCTTATAAAGACTCAAGTCATATTGGATTAGGGGCTCGTCCTACTCCAATGTGATCTCATCTATAACTAATTAATTACATCTGCAATGACCCTATTTCCAAACAAAGTCACACTTTGAGATACAAGGGGTTAGAACAACAACACATCTTTCTGGGGGAACACAATCCCCCAAATTGTATTATTTTTTCCTTAAAAGTCTGAAAGAATTGATCAGTGAAGCCACATGGGCTTGGAGTTTATATTGTGGGAAATTTTGAAATTATGGGTTCTACTCCTCTAATAATAGAACTATTCAGGGACTTCCCTGGCATCCCAGTGGTTAGGACTCAGCGCTTTCACTGCCGTGGGCCTGAGTTTGATCCCTAGTCTGGGAACTAAGATCCCACAAGCCATGCAGCGTGGTCAAAAAATAAATATAAATAAATAAATAAACTATTCAGATTTTTCAGTTCTTCTTATGTCAGTTTTCATAAGTTGAGTTTTTCAAGGAATCTGTCCATTCATCTAAATTTTCAAACTTATTGGCAGAGTTCTTCATAATATCCTCTTACTTTTTAAATGTCAATAGGTTTAATGTCTGATGTTCCCCTTTCACTACTATGATATACCTTCTCTCTTTAAAAATATATCAACTAGGGCAGTGGTCCCCAACCTTTTTGGCACCAGGGACTGGTTTCATGGAAGACAGTTTTTCCATGGGCTGGGGGTGGAGGGTGGGGGGGCGGAATTGTTCAGGCGATGGGGAGCGGCAGACGAAGCTTCGCTCACTCGCCCCGTGGCTCGCCTCCTGCTGTGCAGCCCAGTGCCGAACAGGCTGCAGACCGCTAACAGTCCACAGCCCGGGGGTTGGGGACCCCTGATCTAGGGGACTTACCTGGTGGCCCAGTGGGTAAGACTCCGTGCTCCCAATGTAGGGGGCCTGGGTTCGATCCCCGGTTGGGGAACTAGATGCTGCAACTAAGAGTTCGAATGCTGCAACCGAGAAGTTCGCATGCCTCAACTAGGAAGTCCGCATGCTGCAACTAAAGATCCCGCGTGCAGCAACTAAGACCTGGCACGGCCTAAATAAATAAATAAATAAATATTTTTTAAAAATCACCTAATTTCCAAACATTTGGAGATTTTCAAATTTTCTTTTTCCTTTTTTAAGTTGTTTTTTAACTATCTCCGCTGTGGTCAAAGAACATACTCTGCATGGCAGTTCTTTGAAATTTGCATGTGCACTTAAAAGCATGGAGATTCCGCAGTTGTTGGTGCAATATTCTATGTATGTCAAGTTTGTGAATTGCATTGTTCAAGTCTTTTGTTTCCTTGTTGATTTTGTGTGTCTTGTTCTATCACTTAGAGAAAGATATGTTAAAATTGCCAGCTATGTTTGTAGTTTTTGTCAATTGCTCCTTTTAGTTATGTTTTTTTTTCCTGCATAGATTCTGAAGCTATGTTATTAGGTAAATACAAATTTGAATTATTATATCTTTCTCTTTTTAATTATGAAATGTCTCTCATATTTCTAGTAATATTATTTTTTAAAGTTTGCTTCGTCTAATATTACTATAGATGAATCAGCTTTCTTTAGGTTAGTGTTTTCACCTTTATCTTCTTTTATCCTTTTACTTTCAACCCACTGTATCCTCATGTTACAGGCATAGCTTTTGTAAGAAGCATATAGTTACCTTTTTAAAAAAATTATTTAATTTATTTATTTTTGGCTGCTTTGGGTCTTCATTGCTGCGCTCACGCTCTCTCTAGTTGTGGTGAACAGGGGCTACTCTTCATTTTGGTGTGTGGGCTTCTCATTGCAGTGGCTTCTCTTGTTGCGGAGCACGGGCTCTAGGGCTTGGGCTTCAGTAGTTGTGGCACACGGGCTCAGTAGTTGTGGCGCACGGGCTTAGTTGCTCCGTGGCACATGGGATCTGCCCGGACCAGGGCTGGAACCCGTGTCCCCTTCATTGGTAGACGATTCCCAACCACTGTGCCACCAGGGAAGTTCCTATAGTTACTTTTTTTTTTTTAATTTTCTTTAAAATTAATTAATTAATTAATTTATGGCTGTGTTGGGTCTTCGTTTCTGTGCGAGGGCTTTCTTCTAGTTGTGGCAAGCGGGGGCCACTCTTCGTCGCGGTGCGCGGGCCTCTCACTATCGTGGCTTCTCTTGTTGCGGAGCACAGGCTCCAGATGCGCAGGCTCAGTAATTGTGGCTCACGGGCCCAGTTGCTCTGCGGCATGTGGGATCTTCCCAGACCAGGGCTCGAACCCGTGTCCCCTGCATTGGCAGGCAGATTCTCAACCACTGCGCCACCAGGGAAGCCCCTATAGTTACTTTTTAAAAATACAATCTTAAGAATTTTATGTTTAAATTTGTTTTTGATTTTTGGTTTGTTTTTTTTTTGGCCACACCGAGTGGCTTGTGGGATCTTAGTTCCCCGACCAGGGATTGAACCCATACCCTCAGTAGTGAAAGTGCAGAGTCCTAACCACTGGACCACCAGGGAATTCTTTAAGTTTGGAGTATTTAGATAATATACATTTAATAAAAGTACGAATACATTTGATTTTGATCTATCCTCTTAAAGCATTTATTTTCTCATTTGTTCTTTAAAACTGTTCTCCTTTATTGTTCATTACTTTGTTAGTAATACATTCTTTAATGATTCTGTGAATGTCATCCTAGAGATGACAACATGCATCCTTGAATTACTAGAGTATACCTTAAATTAGTACTTTTACCATGTCTCAGCTAACCCGAGTACAGCTTAATTCCATTATCCTCTGTCTGCCTTTTGTGCTATTGCTGTCATGTATTTTAATTCTACATATATTTTAAACCACACCAAATATTAGATTATTTTTTCAAACGTCAGTAGTCATTTCTACTTATTTACCCATATACTTACCTATGCTGATGCCTTGCATTACTTCGTATTTTATTGTGCTCTTACTTGGGATCATTCTTCTTCTGCCTGAAGAATCTCCCTTTGGGGAATTCCCTGGTGGTCCAGTGGTTAGGACTCAGTGCTTTCACTCCTGGGGCCAGGTTCAATCCCTGGTTGGGGAACTAAGATCCCACAAGCTGGGCAGTGTGGCCAAAAAAAAAGTTCCCACAGAATAAAGTCATGGTAAGGATTAAATGACATAAACATTTAATAAAGCTTAGCACCATACCAGTTATACAGTAAGCATTCAATAAATATTAGTTAAAAAAAAGAAAAAGAAAGAAATTCCCTTTGTTTCTTCCAGAGGAGGTCTGCTGGCAATAAATTCTCAAAGCTTTCGGTTTTCTGTAGTTGCCTTTACTTTGCCTTCATCTTCGTTTCAATTCCAAAGTGAACATGTCTGTTTGTCAAAGCCTGGGTTGTATATCTTGTATCACAGCTGCGAGGGAGACTGGGAGAGTGAGAGCAACAAGAGCAGTCTTAGGTTAGGCTCTCAGGAAACAGATTCTGAGAAAATTTATGTGCAGGTTTGTTAGGGAATGATCTTAGGAGCAACATCGGTAAGTTAGGGAGGGAGGCAGGGTTGAATTAGATGGAAAAGTTGAACTGCAAAGTAGTTGCAACAGAGGACTCAGTTGATGCCTAGATCTGGAGCCCTAGAGCTAGAATATTTCTTTAGACTTGCCCCCAAGTGAGACGAGGGGCAGACTTTGTACTCTTAAACATTGACTAGTCATTGAATATGGGCTGCCACCAGAGTAGGGCAAGACAGCTCTCTTTAGCCCAGAGCAATTTCTAGAGAAAGATGCAGCTGTGAGCCATTGGCAGCCAATACTCCTGGCAGCTGAGGAAATGAGTATCTCAGTCCTAAAGAGGGAACTTTGTGTGGCACACCACAGCATTCACTACAGTCTATCCCTTGCACCACTTGGATCTGCTTCGTTTGTATTGTCAGTTCACTCCATCTGGGAACAGCTCCAGGGTTCTGAATAATCTTCTTTCCTGGGAAGACTTTTGGGAGAAAGGTTAGTGGGACAATCTATAGCCCTCACTGTTTCAGCTGGTCTCAAGCCACAATCTCTAGTCTAGCCACATTCTAGTCTCAAATTCCAGATTTCTCTCATCTTCAATCTAGATGGCTTATCTGATGGGTGGCCCAGACCCTCATTACTGGGTAGTTTGAGCCCATTGTCACCATACTTTTCTTGGACTTTGGCTGCTTCCCTGTCCATTTACCATAAAGATTGAGCAGGGAGTACCAAGAGATTTCTCAGTGAATCAATCACTTGGGTGCAAAATGCATTCCTCCCCACCTCCACTGAGTAACAACAACCCCATCTCCTTCTGATGATCACAAACATTTAATTACTCCTGACATTATGGTTATTCCTTTCCTTTTTTGCTGATTTCTTGGCACAAGGAGCCCAAGATGATGGACAGTAGTGTAGGAAACACTTACTATGTCCTCCGGTGGAAGCAATCCCCTCTGGGAACCTGGATCTCTGGAACTTAAAATTGAGGGGATGGGAAGCTCAAATCCCCCAGGTGAGCCAATGAGAGTGATAGTAGATGAGGCCACTCCTACTTACATTTCTTGGTTTCCAAACTCAAGTAGTCTGTCTATTGTGGATACAAGACTATATAGTGAACATTGATTTAGGGTATATACTACATCCTGGAAGATGATGTCCCATTCTTGTTGAGTATCATCTCTAAGCTAGTACCTCAGCTATTCCTTCAAAAGGCTATTCCATCACTTTAGTAGTCCAGAAGCTTCTGAGTGCTGTGGTATGTGTGGCATGAGATCAGTGGATCCCATTGTCATATGGTGATTGCCACACCTCCCTTGCTGTAAGTTAGGTTTCTTGATCAGAGGTGATGTTATGCAGAATTCCTTACTGGTAGATCACTCTTAAGTCATCAGATAGGGCGCTTCCGAAGGCACCGCAGGCAGAAAAGCAAGACTATATCTAGAACATATGTTAATTCCAGTCAAGATGAAGCAGTGCTCCTTCCAGAGGGGTGCAATAGTCAGCTTGGCTCCAAGTGGCTGGTTGGTCTCCTTGAAGAATGGCGCTATATTGGGGACCCAACATTGGCCTCTGCTGGCAGATTGGGCATTGCATAGCAGTAATGCTATGGTGGGTGCGAGCTCATGATTTTGGGCTAATTAATAGCCACCAATCCTTCCACAACGCCTATTCCATTCCTGAGATGATTGTGCCAACACTTGGATGGGTGAAAACAGAGGCTGGCTGACATCACCTGACTGAGTTGTTCTGTCTGATGGCTCTTCTGTGGGTAGATGTTCTCATGTGGTCATTGAAATGTAATACAAAGACATTCACACTTTTGCCCACTTCCTTAGGTCCATCAGTACCAGGAGTTGGCAAACTCAATCCACCCACTGCCTGTTTTATAAATAAAGGTTTAAAGATGTGGCACATATATACAATGGAATATTACTCAGCCATAAAAAGAAACGAAATTGAGTTATTTGTAGTGAGGTGGATGGACCTAGAGTCTGTCATACAGAGTGAAGTAAGTCAGAAAGAGAAAAACAAATACCATACGCTAACACATGTATATGGAATCTAAAAAAAAAAAAATGGTTATGAAGAACCTAGGGGCAGGACAGGAATAAAGACGCAGATGTAGAGAATGGACTTGAGGACACGGGGAGGGGGAAGGGTAAGCTGAGACGAAGTGAGAGAGTGGCATGGACCTATATACACTACCAAACGTAAAATAGATAGCTAGTGGGAAGCAGCCACATAGCACAGGGAGATCAGCTCGGTGCTTTGTGACCACCTAGAGGGGTGGGATAGGGAGGATGGGAGGGAGACGCAAGAGGGAGGAGATACGGGGATATATGTATATGTATAGCTGATTCACTTTGTTATAAAGCAGGAACTAAGACAACAATGTAAAGCAATTATACTCCAATAAAGATGTTAAAAAAAATTAAAAATAAATAAATAAGTAAAGGTTTATGGGAGCAAAACCATGCTCATTTATTTCCATGTGGTCTATGGCTGCTTTTGCACAACAGCGGAGTGGAAGAGTGGCAATGGTAACCATATGGTCAGTAAGTTTAAGATATTTGCTCTGACCCTTCACAGAAAATGTTTGCAGACTCTTGATCTACCTACCTCCAGTATCTCCTGTCTACAATCTTCCAGTCTTTTCCCTTTCAGGTCCTTGATCTATTTGCCACTGCTGTTAAGTCTGTATGTATTTTTACCTTGGGCCACTTCTCTTTCTACACAAAGTAGATGACCGAATGTGCCACCCAAAACTCTGAGCATTGGGAGGATTTCCCCTCAGCACTCTTCCTGGGTCACTGCTGAGTGAGACTTCTGTATCAGCAGCCCACATTTGGCTTTTACACCAGATATCAAGGCAGTTCATCCAGGAATCAACCTTGGAATTTTGCCTCTTCCATGAGCGAGTAGTTCTAGGAAGACGCATCAGTACAACAGTGGAGGATGACATAGTGGTCTAGGCCACTTGCTTGTGTGGCTTGCTTTGGCCTCTGGCCCTACTTGCTGTGTAATGCTGCAATTTTATAACGGATTGTTGCTGGGCTCACTCAATCTTGTAACTTGGTAGGTCTCACAGAAACCAGCTCATGTTAGGCAGTTCTGGCTATGTGGTCACCTGATGTCCCATAGCCGCATGTTGCATCTCTATTGTGGCCCCGGAGCACACCAGGAGCTGTCTATTCAGTGGCATATAGTTGTCTTGGGTTTGCCATATACTCCTTACATGTCTTTTTTTTCACTATAGAAACCTCTACTGTCACAATCTCCTCTATCACATGGCCCGCGTGGCAGGGTTGCTTGTAATGTTACGTGAACCAGTTGCAGAGGGTATTCTTGCTCTGGGCCCCACTCAAAGTTGTCAGCCCTCCCTGTGATCCAATAAATAGGTCAGAGCAGTTTTCCCCAGGATGAAACATACTATCTCCAGAACCCAAAGAAGCTACCAAGTATTGTGCTTCTTTCTCAACAGATCCTTAAACACTTAATTGATGTGGTGGGCCCCAAAATCTTCCTAGGATTTATCTCCCATTCTCTGGAGAGCATGTATTTTACCAAGGCACCAACATACTTCCCACTTCTTGCTAATGTGCTCCAATAAACATGATGTTATTGACATAATGGACCAGTGTGATGTTCTTCAGGATGTTCAGATAGTCCTAATCTATTTGGACTATATTATGATGGTGTGCTGACTTTAAAATATGTCTAGAGGGACTTCCCTGGTGGTCCAGTGTTTAAGGCTTTGTGTTCCCAGTGCAGGGGTTTGATCCCTGGTTGGGGAACCAAGATCCCACATGCCATGCGGTGCGGCCAAATAAATAAATAAGTAAATAAATAAAAATATGTCCACAAATTCTTTCATATTTTTTGCTTCAAGAGGTGGAGCTTAATTTCTCTTTCCTTGTGGATCACTTGTTCTCAGGGAAGTTAGTGGTCATGTTGTGAGCAGACATGCAAGCAACCAACGGAAAGGCACATGTGATAAGGAACTGAGGCTTCCTGCCAACAGCCATGAATGAGTCATCTTGAAAGTGAATCTTCCAACCCTAATTAAGACTTCATACGATTTCAGGATCTGTGGATATCCTGACTGCAACCACGTGAGAGATCCGGAGCCAGAACCACCCAGCTAAGTTACTCCTGCATCCCTGACCCATAGAAACTGTGAGATAATAAATATTATTGTCTGCTCCAGGGCTTTTGTGACATGGTGCCATGGGATGCCTGCAGAAACCTCAGCATTCATGCATGTGCAACCCTGAAGTGTGAGGTATCTTGGTTAATGCGGGATAAAAGCCAGTGGATAAAAGCTTCTCTCTTTCATTACCTGGTAAACGCTTCAGAATATATCATATGGCTTCTCAGATGGTCCCACAGAATCAAGCACTAGTTACCTATAATGGTGGCCAATTTGTTAATGCATCCGTGTACTGGCTTTCCCTGTTTCTCTGTTTCACTCCCTCTTATTCCCTGGGATTGTCTTTTCCCCAAACTATTTGTACAAAATCTTTTAGTTTGTTTTCAGGGGAACCCACATGGTAATTTAAAAAGGCACCTGACACAGTTCAAACCTGATTTTATATACTACCCAATAGTTAACATTGTATCTTACTTAATGTAGAAATATTGAAATTAGGAATAGTGAAATTAATGTAGAAATAGTGAAATTAGGAATTACTATCTCCATTATGGCTTAACATCATTTTGGCAGTATTAGCCAACACATATTTTACAAGGGAAAGCATATTAGATAAGAAATATAATTGAGGGGCTTCCCTGGTGGCACAGTGGTTGAGGGTCCGCCTGCCAATGCAGGGGACATGGGTTCGAGCCCTGGTCTGGGAGGATCCCACATGCCACGGAGCAGCTGGGCCCGTGAGCCACAATTGCTGAGCCTGCGCGTCTGGAGCCTGTGCTCCGCAGCAAGAGAGGCCGCGATGGTGGGAGGCCCGCGCACCGCGATGAAGAGTGGCCCCCGCTCGCCGCGACTAGAGAAAGCCCTCGCACAGAAATGAAGACCCAACACAGCCAAAAATAAATTAATTAACTAAAAAAAAAATTAAAAAAAAAAAGAGGGCTTCCCTGGTGGCGCAGTGGTTGAGAATCTGCCTGCCAATGCAGGGGACACGGGTTCGAGCCCTGGTCTGGGAAGATCCCACGTGCCGCGGAGCGGCTGGGCCCGTGAGCCACAGCTACTGAGCCTGCGCGTCTGGAGCCTGTGCTCCGCAACAAGAGAGGCCGCGATAGTGAGAGGCCCGCGCACCGTGATGAAGAGTGGCCCCCACTTGCCACAACTGGAGAAAGCCCTCGCACAGAAATGAAGACCCAACACAGCTAAAATAAATAAATAAATAAATTTAAAAAAAAAAAAAAAAAAAAAAAATATAATTGAAAAGGAAGAGGTAAAAATGACCTCTGTTTAGCAGCATGCCCAGTGGGCCTGTGGATCTGTCCCTTGTTTCAACAGTGTTTGGAGGGAAGAGACCTAGGACTCCAGCCTCTGACCACCCTCCAACCTCCTCTCCAGCCACAACCTCCAGGACCATCTTCTTGGCCATTCCCTGACTCTGGGACCAGCCAGCGCAGAGGTTAGCTCCTTATTGCCCACCAACAAGGAGCTCCAAGATTCATCAGGATTATTCCTCTGAGATGGAGGCCATTGTCTACTGCCTGGTCAACCTGCATCTGCTGACCTCCTACACCCTCTTCTTTCTGGGCTTCTATTCTGACCATGAGGATGTGGCTTTGAGGGTAGGAGGCCCTTCTTCTGAGAGCTGACCAGGAGAAGTGCCAGTGTTCTTCATGTCTCTTGAAGATGGAAAACCAGCACAGTGGCTGCACCTTCTTCCAGGACCTGCAGAAGCTGTCTCAAGATGAGTGGTGTAAAACCCTGGACACCATGGAAGCCTCTGTGGCCCTGGAGAAAAACCTGAACTAGGCTTTTTGGGATCTGCATGCCCTGGACTCTGCCTGCACAATCCCCATCCCCATCTCTGTGACCTCCTGGAGAACCACTTCCTAGATAAACAAGTGAAACTCATCAAGAAGTTGGACCACCACCTGACTAGCTTCTGCAGGCTGTTCAGCCCCTAGTCTGAGCTAGGAGAGTATCTCTTGGGAAGGCTCACCCTGAAGCAGGACCAGGAGCCGCCAGAGCCCAGCAGCCTCTGAGGGGTCCCTCTGCTCCCCACCCAATGTCAGAGCTTCAGCCTGAGCCTGTCTCTGTAGCCACTAGGTAGCTTTTTAAACACCCTGGAACTTTCTCTCAAGCCTTAGACCAAATGGAAACAATAATGTTTTGCAGCAACAAGCAAACAAACAACAACCTTATCTCTCTTTGCAGTTAATTGTTTAGTTGGAACACCCAAAAGGGTTGAAGGAAAAACTATCACAAATGATAAAAAAATTTAGTAAAGTATCACGATATAAAATTAGCATGTAGAAATCAATAGCCTTCATATATACAAACACTAAGCAATTAGAAGATATAATGATAATATATATTTAAAATAGCAAAAATAGGGACTTCTCTGGTGGTCCAGTGGTTAAGACTCTGTGGTCCCAATGCAGGGGGCACGGGTTCCATCCCTGGTCGGGGAACTAAGTTCCCGCATGCCGTGTGGTGCAGACAAAACAAACAAACAAACAAAAAACAAAACAATAAAATAGCAAAAATAGAATAAAATATCTGTTGTAGATCTAAAAGAAATGTGCAAAACCTCTGTGAGTGAAAACTATGAAACATACATGAAAGACACAAAAATGAACTGGAACAAATAGAGAGATGTACCATGTTCTTGGATTGGAAGACTCAGTGTTGTAAAGGTGTCAATTCTCCTTAAGTTAAGTGATATATTAGTCATGCTCTCAATGGAAATTATCATCAGATTTTGATTGTTTGTTTTGTAGGGTTGAACAAATTTTTTATATAAAGTCTATTCTTCCAAAAAGGAAGAATAAACAAGCAAGAATTGCTAGTAAAATTCCTTAAGAGAAAAGTGGAGAGTCTAGCCCTCAAAGACACTAAAGCGTCATGGAGTTTTTATAACTAAAACAGCACAGAAGTGACACATGAACGGACAGACCAGTGGAATTGAATAGAAATCCAGAAATGGACCTAGGTGCAAAAGGAAATTTGGCATACAAGAAAAGGTTGTATCTCAAATCAGTGGGGAAAAGACAAACTTTTAACAAATGATGTTGAGACCATATAGAAAAAGATAACATGAGATTCATGCTTTTAATATACCAAAATAAATGATGAATGAGTAAAAGATCTAAATGTGAAAAATGAAAATACATAAATCCTAGAAGAAAACCTGAGTGCATTTCCTTATAGCCTGGGAATGGGGAAAACATTCATAATTTCACAGATCAGAAGAAATAGAAGAAAAGATTGATAACTTTAACTATAAAGATATAAATATGCTTTGTGGGAGATAAATTAAGAGACAGAGAGAAAGAGGATACCATAAATTTTCAAAAGACAAATTGACAAATGGAGAAAAGGTATTACAGCTTGTATCACAAAAGGCTAATACTCCTAATGTATGAAGTGCTCCTGATTTTTATTTTTTTAATTTAATTTAATTTTAAAAAAATTAATTAAGTAATTTATTTTTGGCTTTGTTGGGTCTTCATTTCTGTGCGAGGGCTTTTCTCTAGTTGCTCTGAGCAGGGGCTACATTTCGTTGTGGTGCGCAGGCTTCTCATTGCGGTGGCTTCTTTTGTTGCAGAGCACGGGCTCTAGAGCGCAGGCTCAGTAGTTGTAGTGCATGGGCTTAGTTGCTCTGTGGCACGTGAGATCTTACTGGACCAGGGCTGGAACCCATGTCCCCTGCATTGGCAGGTGGATTCTTAACCACTGCGCCACCAGGGAAATCCCCCTGATTTTTAAAATGAGAAAAATATACAAACGTAGTAGACAAAGAAATGCAAATGGCAAAGATGAGCAATCTTTTTCATAATAAAGGAAGTGTTTATTAAAATTACCCTGAGATAATATTTCTCCCTTAA
Organism: Balaenoptera musculus; assembly: GCF_009873245.2. NCBI lineage: Eukaryota > Metazoa > Chordata > Mammalia > Artiodactyla > Balaenopteridae > Balaenoptera > Balaenoptera musculus. The sequence goes on from NC_045797.1 coordinate 15,223,146, forward strand.
TAATATTTCTCCCCTATCCTGAGAAAATATTTCTCCCCTAAGATTGACAAAATCTGTAAGTTGACAGCATACTCTGATGGTGAGATGTAAGGAGTTAGGCTCTCTCATACATTACTCACGGAATGCAAAGTGATACAATCTTTATGGAAGGCAACCTGGCAATATCTAGCGAAATTAAATATGCATTTACCCTTTGATTTAGCAATCCTACTTCTAGGAATTTATCACAAAGAGTCACAGGTAAAACTATGAATGACATACAAACAAGGAGTTCATTGCAGCACTATTTGTGATAATAAAGAGTGTATCTTAAGGACTATCAATAAGGACTGGTTGAATGTTATATCTGTGCAATGGAATACTATACAGATGTAAAAAGCAATGAGAAGAATCCCCGTTGCTATTGTCTGAATTGTGTTCCCTCAAACTTCTTATGTTGAAGCCCTAACCCCGTACATGATGATATTTGGAGATGGAGCCTTTCGTTAATTAGGTTTACATGAGGTCATGAGGGTGTGGCCCTCATGATGGGATTAGTGCCCTTCTAAGAAGAGATACAGAAGGGCTTACTCTCCCTGCCTTGTGAGGAGGCAGTGATCAGGCAGCCATCTACAAGCCAGGAAGTGAACTCTCACCAGAAACTCACCATGCTAGCATCTTGATCTTAAACTCCCAGCCTCCAGAACTGTGAGAAAATTAATTTCTGTTGTATAAGCCACCCAGTCTATAGTATTTTGTTATGGCAGCCCAAGCTGCTTAAGATACCTACCTACCTCTGTGCAGTGATTCCAGGATATATTGCTAAATGAGAAAAAGCAAGGTACATAATAATGCACAGTATGCTGTCCTTTGGGTAAGAATGCTGTGGAAATATGAATATATAAATGTATCTGCTGATATTTTCGTAAAGAAAAACTTGAAAGCATAAATGGTTACCTACAGAGCAGTCTTTCCCAATCTTTTTACTCCAAAGGAACTCTTGAAATTATTTTTAGGTTCCAGGGAACCTTGCATAAAAATTGTACCTACAGCTCATGATACATTAGCATGATTTGTAAAATGTAGATATAATCATCCAATAATAATTGACAGTGCTCTTTCGAGTAGAGAATTTTTTTTTCCCCCGTGGAGTGTGCATTTTGCTTAACTTATTAGCACACTCTTTTTTTGTGGTTTCTCCAGTCACAAAGGATATCAACTCCAATGCAAGTCACTAGTGTAGGTAAAGGAACTTTCAGCCTTCATTTCCCGGTGGTCCAGTGGTTAGGACTCCTCGCTTTCACTGCTGAAGGCCTCGGTTCAATCCCTGGTTGGGGAACTAAGATCCCGTGAGCTGCACAGCGCGGCCAAAAAATAAAATTAAATTAAAAAGTCCAACATGACTATTTTACAAATAGTTTGATTATTCAAAAAGATCTAAAGTCTTACTTCAAATTTCAACTATACAAATAATAATGAGGTATGGTATGTGTTATATGTGGGTTTTTTCCCCACTAAAATAAAAAAATGACTTTATAGCCAAACTCTCTTGAAAAAAAAATAAGTAAGCTTAGCTTAACTTTTCGGAAATTAATTGATTTCTTTCCTTTTCACAAAATTGTGAACAGTTTTATTGAGATGTGATTCACATACCATGCAATTCACCCATTGCAAGTGTACAATTCAGTGGTCTTTAGTATATTCACAGATATGTGTAACTATCACCACAGTCAATTTTAGAATATTTTCATCATCTCATAAAGAAATCCCATACCCTTTAGCTGTGACCCCCACTCTCTCCCATCCACTCCAGCCCAAGGCAACCACTAATCTCTTAAATGGAGTTATTTACTGTGTGGCCTTTTGTGACTGGCTTCTTTCACTTAGTTTATTCACATTGTAACATATATCAGTACTTCATTCCATCTGATGGCTTAATAATATTGCATAATATGGATATACCACATTTTGTTTATAGATTCGTGAGTTGATAGACATTTGGATTTTTCTACTTTTTCCTATTATGAGTAATGATGCTATAAACATTCATATACAAGTTATTTGTTGTTGTCATTATTATTTTGTTTTGTTTTGTTTTGTTTTTTTGGCCACGTGGCTTGCAGGATCTTAGTTCCCTGACCAGGGATTGAACAGGGCCCTCAGCAGTGAAAGCGTGGAGTTCTAACCACTGGACCGCCAGGGAACTCCCATGTACACGTTTTTATGTGGACATATGATTTTAATTCTCTTCCACCTAGGAGTGGAATTAACTTTATGTTAAGTTTACATACGTTTCCACTTTAAGTTTACATACATTAACTTTATGTTTAGTCATTTGAGGAAGTGCCAGTCTATTTTCCATAGTGGCTGTACCATTTTATATCACCCCCAGCAGTATATGAGGGTTACAATTTCTCCACATCCTCACCAACACTTATTATGTCTTCTTGATTACAGCCATATTAGTGGGTGTGAAAGCGTATCTCACTGTAGTTTTTATTTGCATTTCCCTGATGACTAATGATGTGTAGCATCTTTTCATGTGCTTATTGGCCATTTCTATATCTTCCTTGGAGAAATATCTATTCAGAAACTTTGCCTATTTAAAAAAATTTTTAAATTGTTGTATAATACACGTAAAACTTAGCATCTTAACCATTTTAAGTGTACAGTTCAGTAGTGTTAAATACTTTCACATTGTTGTTCTTTGCCCATTTTTAAATTGGATTATTTGTATTTTATTATTGAGTTGAATTGTAAGAATTCTTTATTTGTTCTAGATAAAAATCCCTTATTTTATACATATATATATATATATATATATATATATATATATTTTTTTTTTTTTTGCCATGCCGTGTGGCATGTGGGATCTTAGTTCCCCGACCACGGATTGAACCCACACCCCTGCATTGGGAATGCAGAGTCTTAACCATTGGACCACCAGGGAAGTCCCCCAAATCCCTTATTAGACATATGATTTGCAGATATTTTCTCCATTCTGTGGGTTGTCTTTTCATTCTCTTGATAGTGTTTTTTGAAGCACAAAAATTTTAAATTTGGATGGAGACTAATCTATTTTTTCTTTTGTTGTTTGTGCTTTTAGTGCCATATCTAAGAACACATTGCCAAACCCAAGGTAATAAATATCTACCCCTATGTTTCCTTCTAAGACTTTAATAGTTTTAACTCTTATATTAGGTCTTTGATCCTTTTGAGTTAATTTTTTTTTTTTGAGTTAATTTTTATATATGGTGTGAGGTAAGATATCAACTTCATTTTTCTTTTCGTGTAGCTATCCAGTTGTCCCAGCATCATTTGTTAACAAAACAGTTCTTTCCCCATTGAATGATCTTGGTGCCTTTGTCAAAAATCAGTTGACTATAGACAAATGGTTTTATTTCTGAACTCTCAATTCTATTCCATTGATCAATATGTCTATCCTTATGCCAGTACTACTCTGTCTTGATGACTTTTGCTTTGTAGTAAGTTTTGAAATCAGGAAGTATAGGTCTTCCAACTTTGTTCTCCTTTTTCAAGATCGTTGTTACTATTTTGGGTCTCTGTCAATTCCAAATGAACTTTAGAATCAGCTTGTCAGTTTCTACAAAGAAGTCAGCTGGGATTTTTATGGGGATTGCATTTCATCTGTAGATCAACTGGGGGAATATTGTCATCTTAATAATATTAAGTCTTCTGATCCATGATCACGAGATGTCTTTCCCTTTATTTAGCTCTCTTTAGTTTCTTTCAACAATGTTTTTTAGTTTTCAGAGTATGAACTCTACGCTTTTGTTAACTGTATTCCCAGGACTTCATTCTTTTTGATGCTATTGAAAATGGAATGGTTTCTTAATTTTATTTTCAGATTGTTCATCGCAAATATATAGAAATGCATTGATTTTTACATGTCAATCTTGTCTCCTGCAACCTTGCTAAACTTTTTATTAGTTTTCATAGTTTTTAAATTGAATTCCTTAGGATTTTTTATATGCAAGATCTTCTAATCAAGATAGTTTATGTCTTTCTTTTCAACTGGTTGTGTTTTATTGCATTTTCTTGCCTAACTAACTGCCCTGGTTAGAGCCTCGAGTACAATGTTGAATGCAGTTGGTGAGAGTGAACATTCTTGTGCTGTTCCTGATTTTAGGGGGAAAGCATCTAGTTTTTCACCATTAAGTATGATATTAACTGTGGGGTTTTTGTAGATGGCCTTTATCAGGTTGAGAAGATTCCTGTCTATTCCTAGTTTTTAAAGTGTTTTTATCATGAAAGTGTGTTGGGTTTTGTCAGATGCTTTTCCTGAATCTATTCAGATGATCATATGGCTTTTGTCCTTTATTTTGTTGATATGGTGTATTATATTAACTGATTTTCATTTGTTGAACCAACCTTGCACTCCTGGGATAAATCCCACTTGGTCGATGTGTATAAACCTTTTTATATATTGCTGTATTTGGTTTGCTAGTGTTTTATTATGGATATTTGTGTCTATATTCGTAGGGGGATATTGGTCTGAAGTTTTCTTTTCTTGTGATGTCTTTGTATAGCTTTGGTATCAGGGTAATTTTGGCCTTGTAGAATGAGTTAGGAAGTATTCCTTCTCTTCTATTTTTTGGGATGAGTTTGAGAAAGGTCAGTGTTAATTCTTCAAACACTTGGTAGAATTCAATAGTGAAACCATTTGATTCTGGGCGTTTCTGTGTTGGAAATTTTTAAGTTACTGATTCAACCTCTTCACTTGTTATATGTTTATTCAGATTTTCTATTTCTTTTGAGTCCATTTTGGCAGTTTGTGTCTATCCAGGAATTTGTTCATTTCATATAGGTTTACAGTTTGTCAGAATATAATTTTTTGTACTTTTCTAATTCTTTTTATTTCTGTAAGATTGTTAGTAATGTCCCCTCTTTCATTCCTGATCTTGGTAATTTGAGTCTTCTCTTTTTTTTTCTTGGTCGTCTAGCTAAATGTTTGTCAATTTTGTTGATCTTTTCCAAAAAACTAACTTTGATTTTGTTGATTTTCTTTATTTTTTTAATTCTGTATTTCATTTATCTCCATTCTTATATTTGCTAATTTCTTCCTTCATTTGCTTTGGATTTCGTAGGCACTTCTCTTACTAGTGTGTAAGGTGGAAGATTAAGTTATTCATTTGAGATCTTTCTACTTTTTAATATAGGCATTTACAGCTATAAATTTCTCTCTATGCACAGCTTTCACTGTATCTCACAAGTCTTAGTTTGCTGTGTCTTTGTTTCCATTCATCGTAAAATATTTTCTGATTTTCCTCTTCATTTCATCCTTGACCCAATTGTTATTTAGGACTGTGTTGTTTAACTTTCACATATTTGTGAGGGTCCCAGATTTCTTTCTGTTTTTGATTTCTAATTTCATTGTGGTTGGAGAACATACTTTATATATCCACACTTTTAAATTTATTGAGGTTTGTTTTATGGGCTAGCATGTGGAGTGTTCTGTAGATGTCTGCTAAGTCCAACTGGTTTATAGTGCTATTCAAATCCTCTATTTCTTTGTTGATCTTCTGTCTACTTGTTCTAACCATTATTGAAAATTGAGTATTGAAATATCCAACTATTATTTTAGAATCATCTATATCTCTTTTCAATTCTGTCATTTTTTGCTTCACATATTTTGGAGCTCTTTGTTAGCTATATATGTGTTTATAATTGTTACATCCTGTTAATGAATTATGTAGCAGCTCTTTGCAGCAGAAAAAGTCGTCTTGAATTCCACCATTATTTACAAATATCACAAATGTTAAGGGGTGGTATTTACTGGTGAAGTCTGTTGACTCACCAGCCTGGATAGAGATGTTGTTGATTTTAGTGTATTACATAAAACGTCTTTAGCATCATGTGACTGTCATCAGCACAGTGCCTCATTGTATTTTGGGGGAACAGAATTTTTCCATTTTCTCACACTGTACCTTGTTTTAGAGCTCAGTTAACTCCCGTCTTACATCTGGTATTATTAGATTCTCACCAACAGTGTGACCTTTTTATTCCTGGGCAACAAGCTCCTGCTTTTGGAGCTTTTTCACTGTTTATAATTTTTTTTAATGAAAACTTTGCTCTGTTTAGAGATTCCAGTAGCCATTTATAATAATTAGCCCCTTTACTTGTCAAATAGCTGTTATTTGTAAAGTGCCTTTCAATTTTGGAGCCTGCTGTAGACTAATATTTTGTGTCCCCTCACAATTCGTATGTTAAATCCTAACGCCCGATGTGATGGTATTTGGATGTGGGGCCTTTGGGAGGTGATTAGATCATGAAGGTGGGGCCCTCATGCATGAGATTAGTGCTCTTATAAGAGAGACCCTTCCCTTGCCCCTTCACTTCCACACAGTGAAAAGACAGCTCTATGAACCAGGAAATGGGTCTCACTGAATCTGCTAGTGCCTTGATCTTGAACTTCCCAGCCTCCAGAATGGTAAGAAATAAATTTCTGCTGTTTATAAGCCACTTAGTTTATGATAGTCTGTTGTAGCAGCCCAGATGGACTAAGACAGAGCCTTTGCTGAATGTGTAAGTTGTTCACTTCAGACAGTGCACAGAGGAACAGAACACCTCAAATTACTGGCCCATGTAAAACCCATTCATAAATATATTTCATTATAAAGATGAACCTTTTATGTCTATTGTCATTTAGTGCATTGAAATGACTTGGAAGACTGAAAATCTTCACCATTAACTTAATCAGAAATGTTTATAAACCTAGGCCAGAATCCTCCTTTTCTTTTTCACACTGCATCTTCAAAAGTTACCATTTGGGGACTGTCAAACATGTTTGTAAACCACAAATGCTAGTGCTAACACAATATGTAATATAACTGGAGGGATATATTAAATACCTACACAAAAAAAACTGAAAAAATACTGAATGCATCACAATACACATCACTTTTATCACACGCAATACACATTTTGCAATATTTACAACAACTGCAAAATGACAGGGGTGGACAGCTAAGTTGCAGCACTAACAATTCCTTTTTCAGAATGAAATCTTCCCTTTTATATTCTGTTAAACTGGTAAGGCTTATTTGCCCTATGAGTAAGAGAGCAGTATGTAAGGAGTAGTTGGGGAAGGAAATTTGAGTGGGAGAATATGGTGTCTTATAAGACATCCACACATTTTTTGATACTTTTCCCTTCAAAAGGTGAAGCCTACTTGCCTTCTCCTTAAGTATGAGTTATTTTTAGTGATTCACTTAATGAATATCATGTGGCAGAAGTGACAGTGTGTGACGTTCAAGATTTGGACTCACAAGGCATTGTGGCTTCCTCCTTGCTCTCTCCTTTGGATCACACACCCTGGGAGAAGCTAGCAGCCGAGTTGTTAGGACACTCAAGCAGCCCTGTGAAGAGTCCCACATGATGAAGAATCAAGGTCTTCTGGCAATAGTCACGCGAGGGAACCATCTTGGGGGTGGATCTTCCAGCCCCTGTCAAGCCTTTAGATGACTGAATCCCCAGCTGACATCTTGACCGCAACCTCATGGGAGGTCCTGAGCCAGAACAACTTACCTAAGCTTCTCCCAAATTCTTGACCCACAGAACTGTGACATGATAAATGTTGGCTGTAAATTTTGGAGCAATTTGTATGCAGCAATAGATAACAAATGCAGATTGGGGCTGACATCATTAGCTTACCATCCTCCTCTCCATATAATACAGAGTTCACGCTTTATTAGGAGTCTCCCTTATTTTCTGTCAAAACTGAGGATGGACTCAGCCAAATGAACTCAGTACACTGTGCACTGCCAATAATGTCCCAGTGACAAAGCAAGTCAGATGCAAGCCCATCTCCAAAGGGAGGAGAATGGATTCCACCTCTTGATGGGAGAAGCTGCAAAGTCATATACAAAAGGGCATGCATACAGGAATGGGAGGAATTTATGACCGTTTTTAAAAGTCTGCCATAAGCAGGGACATCTTATTGTGTCAGAAAGCACAGAAGCTGTCAAAGACTAGTGGAGCCATTTCAAAAGGGCACAGGAGACAACCTGAAGGGGCTTCCACTGGCCTGAGGTGGAATGATGGAATTTGCTGTAAAATACTCCAGAAAGGGAATTCCACGACAGTCCAGTGGTTAAGACTCAGTGCTTTCACTACTGTGACCTGGGTTCAATTGGGGATCTAAGATCCCACAAGCCGTGAGGCGTGGCCAAAAAATGAAATAAAATGAAACAAAGTACTCCAGAAAAAACAAAGTTGGGGTATGCATAGATGAAATGAGATTGGCAGAATATTGAGAATAGTTGAAGCTGAGAGATGGACACATGAAGATTCATTTTAGTAGTCTCTTTACTTTTGGTATATTTGAAATTTTTCTTAAGCAGAATTTTATAAGAGTAATATGTATTCAAGATTAAAAAATGTAGAAAATACAGAGATATCAAAAATGTAAAATTATTGGTCAATCCCCCCACTCGGAAATACAATTGGTAACATTGATCCATTCTTCTTGGCTGTTCCGAGAACATATTTGCAAACCCTGGCCCGTCCAGCATTGCTCAGGGTGTCATTAACCAGAATTGCACAAATACAGCCTTTTGCCACTCACCAGGGAACCGCACCTCACGGTTACCCGTGGGAGAAGCAACTTGTTTGCAAACTGGCACTTGCAACCCCGAGGCTCTGTCCTTGGCACTGTGGCTTTGGGGCACATGTCTGACACCAGTTTTTTTTTTGCCCTGACTCAGGATTTTACTTGGGCAGGTCCCTTCTGGCCCTCACACAGGTCTCTCCTTGAACTTGTCTAGCTGCCTATCGCTGCACTGTCTGTCAGACCCTCACACCCACAAAGGGAATTTTGAGTATGCCATAAACCTGTACTTGAATTCAGCCCATCCTAAACATACCCTGCACGTTTGGAGAGGCTCTGTGGCCCCCTTTTAATTTTAGGGGGAACTGAACTTTTGTTTAATTCATATGGATTCATTTTGCAAAGTTAACAAATTGGGATCATACTTTTTTTGCTTTACATATGCTGGAAATATTTTCATGTGCCAGTAAATACACTTTCTAATGTGATTTTTAGTGCTGGCATAATTTTCTGAAATAATAGCCTGCATGGTATACATTTAAATGATTTTCCACAGCATTTTTCACAGCTCTAAATAATGTTGCAATGAATGCTTTTGTAACAAAACCTTCCACTGCCTCTCTATTTCCCTAAGATAGGTTCCTAGAAATGGGATTACTGAATCAAGGCATTTGAACATACGCATGTGTGTCGTATGTTAAAGTGTTGTCAGTGTGCTATGTGAAAAATGGTATTTTCCTTTGATTTGCTTTTCTTTGATTACCTGTAAACTAAAGAAGGATTTCAATGATTTGGGGTAAAATGTCAGGAGATATTAAGGGAAAAAAGGACACAGAACTTTCTCTTTTGAAGGATACCTTTAATGTGCCCTGCATCTGCTTTATCGGTGGTCGGGAGTGAGTAGTAGGGTACTGGAGCCAGACAGATTGGGGCACCCTGGGTAGGTGTCTTGCTCGTTTCATTACCTGTAAGAACAAGAGTCACAGGAGTACTTACCTGCCGTGTCCTGTGACGATCTCACGAGGTAATCCCTGCGAGGCTCAGCTTTTGCCTGCTGTGGAATAAACACATCTCTGTCAGGGTCATGACACGAACGTGACCCTGGAAATATTCCAAAATGTTAACAGAGATTATTGCTGGATGGTAGTATTATGTGTGACTTTTATGTGTGATTTTTGGTTTTCCTTTTTTTCTTACCTTGTTATGCATTTTTGACGTTTTAAAAATAATGATCATGTGTCACGTTAATGAATTGAAAAGACTTTCTAAAACCTTTTGTAAAAATGCAGCACCCCCCATCTGGAACCCCTCACTCCCCAAGGTCTGCAAACACTTCAGCACCAAGCTGGCCCCCCAGACAGCTGACACCCCCATCCCGTGACCCTGCAGCTGCCTGCCCCTCGGCTCAAAAGCTGCGTGGAACTGTGTCTCAGGGCCGCCTGCCAGGTGCACAGCTGTGACCCCTTACAGCTTGAACTGCTCTCGCCATGGCAAATTGAGGGCCTGGCTGGTCGGGGAGAGGGTCCTGCTGGAGTTGAGCAGAGATGGGAGAGCCAAGAACTGCTGTGGTAGCCCCAGCCCATCCGGTACCACCATCTGTGTCTCTGGCTTGGCAAGCCCCAGAAGGCCCTGGATTATTTTTAGAATTGACAGAGGCCTTCCAGATCACCTAGCCTGTGGTTCCGCCTAGGCTGCACATAGGAATCAGGAAGGAAGCGTCTTAAAACACACGGATGCTCGGGCCCCACTCCAGGCCGATTAGATCAGAATCTCCGGAGGTGGCCCCTGTCATCAGCAGGTGAGTCTGATGGTCAGACGAGGTTGAGAACCGCTGAGTCCAAACTCTACATCTTATCATCTGAGATGCTGAGCCTCGTGCTATTACACGGCCCGTGGTAAGACTTGAACACACTCTGCAGCTGGTCATGCAGCGCGAATCGTCACCTCCCTGACATCTCGAGAGGGCCGGGTGGTTTACAACGATTTTCTGAGAATCGTCTCTATTGGTCCACATAACACAGGATGAGGAAGGCAGGCAGACATTATCTCTGCTTTGAGGACCAGGTCACTGAGGCCCACAAAGGTGAAGTGAATTGCAGGTCTGAGATGGAGCCAGAACTATAATTTGACTTCATTCCCATGACACCCGGAGGCAGGACCCCTTCCAAGGGGAGTCACTCAGATGCAAATGCCTTGAGGGCCTGCATTCCTGAGCCCTGCCCCAGACCCACAGTATCAGCACATCTGGGTGTGGGAGGGAGTGACTGCAGTTTTAAGAAACTCCTCAGGGGATTGTGATGGACACGAAAGTTTGAGGATCATTTCAAGCGCCTCCACGGTGGTGACCTGAGGCTGAATAACAACATATATGCCTATTTACAATTTAATTTTAATTGTGGGACAGGAGACTTCTGAGTTCAAGATGGCAGAGCAGGAGAACATCTCAAAGAAATTGTAATTAATAGCCTCAGAAAGATAAGATATTACATTCATTAAGTTAGAATATGACAGTCTTTCATTTTATCAAGGAGTGACAACATTGAAAGATGGACCCCGAGTGTAACTCCAAGGCGATGGAGTTACACTTACAAAATTCTGAGCAACGAAGTTTTTAACCCAAGAACTCATTCCATGCCTAGCCAAACTATCAATGAAGTGTCCACGAAACAAAGACATTTTTCAGATGCTCACAGTAAAAAATGGACCAGCCAGCAAATAATCACACACAAAAATGTGTCCTTTCTCAGAAAGCTACTGTGCATCACACCTAGAAACCAACCAGTTCAGACTGGAGGGCAGAGAACAGAGATCTCTGGGATGGATGTCTCCGTGAAAACAATGGACGGGATACATTCGACCCTGTGGAAAATTGTGCTAAGAGGCGTTGTATAGAGCCGTGGGAATGCAGGGGAAGACTTGGCCAGAGATTCGGAGAAAGCTAAACAAACGAGAAAGAACGAGGCAAACACAAAATGTTATGTTAGAAAGGAAATATAATCTTAATACTCTACCTGGCTTAGTTGTGAACAGTATTTCAGAGGCATAATAATGGAAAACCTGATTATCGATTTCACCAAAAAATGGTGATATATTAAAAGGGTAGAGGAGTTCAGGGGAGGGTGGGTTTGAGAGAGCTAAAGTCCCTTTCTGCCACAATGGGATGTCAGTGAATAGTGAATGAATAATGAATAAAACTGATTATTAAGAGATGACAGAGCATGCATGTTATTTAAAAATATAGAGGTACATGCTAACAAAAAATGAAAACAATTGAAAGTGATTGCTTCTAGGGAGTTGGAGAGGGGACAAAAGGGAGAGAAGAGGGGAACCAGCAGACTAGTGATTTTAGTACAGACTTTTAGCCATTGTTTGACTTTTAAAACTATGTATGTATATTACTTTGATTTTTAAAAAAAAACTCCCATAACCTCCAAAAGTAATTCCAAAAATGTTTGACCCAATAGCAGTATTGCTTGGTTGAATTTCAGAAAGGAAGAAGATATTCACAGCACATATACCCACGAAAAGATTTGTAGGGTAACTATATAAAGAACTCCTACAGATAAATAAGATGGCGGGGGGAAACTTGAATCCAAGAGAATAATGGGCAAAAAAATAGAAGCAGGAATCCATGAATGGCTCACAAATATATGAAACATTTCTCATTAAAATTCAGGGAGATCCAAATTAAAAGCACAATAAGATACTGTTTTATTTTTTTCCCTTTTTGTCTCTTTAAAACAATGACTTTTAAATTTTTTTTGTTTTCTTATTCTATTTTTTCCTTCTGCTAGTAGAGAAGTTATATACACTTTAAAAATTCTTTTAGTAGCTACACTTGAAAGTTCAACAGGCACACTTAAGAAAGCCTAAGTAGCACAGGGAGCTATATTCAATATCTTATAATAACCTATAATGGAAAAGAATCTGAAAAAGAATCTATATCTATATCTATATCTATCTATCTATATATATCTGAATCACTTTGTTGTACACCTGAAACTAACATAACATTGTAAATCAACTATACTTCAATACAAAAAATGTTACAAAAGGAAGCCTAAAATTACTATCTTCACATTCCTTCTGAAATAATCCAAGGATCTTGTTTATTTGTCCAGTATTGTAGTTTTGTGGTTTTTAACCCTAGAAATTAGGCATGATCATGATGATTATTAATTATAATAGAGAGTACTTGTTCAGATTTCCTGTATATTTACAAGTTTCTTTGCTCTCCAGTTCTTTTTGCATCTCAGGTCATTTTCCTTCTTCATGAAGTATAGCAGTAAACACTGTCAGTGCCCCACTCAGATCTCCCTGGGTTGGTGCATCCTCCCCCGGCTGCTGTGAGTGTTGGCTGCCAAAAGCCCACAGCTCCATCTTGCCCTGGAGAATTACCCTTGGCCAAGAGGAGCAACCTTACCTGGAGGGGCCTGGAAAATTATTCCCGCCTAAGGAGGCACAGCCAATGACGAACTGCCAATTACTGGGGGTGGGGGGGACATCAACCAAATATCAAAGTGGGAGAACTCTGAAGGACTATCTGTACTCCAGAGCTTCCCGTGGGATTAGTCGGATGCTAGATTCAGCTGAAACTCTCTCTGCCTCTCCTGCCCTAACTTGCTCTCTCACTTCCTTACAGACTTCTCCTGAGAGCGCTACCTCAATGAATCATTTGTACAAGGACCCCATCACAGGCTCTGTTCTAAGAGTTTCTGACCTAAGACAGCATCCTACAGAAGTTCCTTTTGTATAGGTCCGTGATATACAACTCTCCCCATTTTTGTTTTCCTGAAACTGTCCATTTCTTCCTTAGTCGTGAGAGGTAGCTTTGCAGGGTACACAATTTTAGATTGACATCTATTTTCTTCTTAGCACTTTAAAGAGATCATTTCAAATAAGCACATGAAATGATGTTCAGCATCATTAATCATGAGGGAAATGCAAATTAAAACCACCACAACAGACTACTTCACATCCACTAAGATGGCAATAATCAAATAGATGGACAATAATGCGTGTCAGCAAGGATGTGGAGTAACTGAAACCCTTACATATTGCTGGTGGAACATAAAATAGTGTAGTTATTTTGGAAAGAAGTCTGGCTGTTCATCAAAAATTTCAACATAGAATAAGAAACAAGGATATATTGTACAGCACGGGGAATTATAGCTATTATCTCGTAATAACTTTTTTTAAAAAATAAATTTATTTATTATTTATTTTTATTTTTGGCTGCATTGGGTCTTTGTTGCTGTGCATGGGCTTTCTCTGGTTGCGGCGAGCGGGGGCTACTCATTGTGGTGGTTTCTCTTGTTGCAGAGCACAGGCTCTAGGCACGCAGGCTTCAGTAGTTGTGGCTCGCGAGCTCTAGAGCGTGGGCTCAGTAGTTGTGGTTCACGGGCTCTAGAGCGCAGGCTCAGTAGTTGTGGCACACGGGCTTAGTGGCTCCGCGGCATGTGGGATCTTCCCGGACCAGGGCTCGAAGCCGCGTCCCCTACGTTGACAGGCGGATTCTTAACCACTGCGCCACCAGGGAAACCCCTCGTAATAACTTTTAATGGAGTATAATCTGTAAAAATACTGAATCACTATGCTGTATACCTGAAACTAATATAAGATTGTAATTATACTTCAATAAAAAATTCAACATAGAGTTATCATACCCAGCAATTCTACTCCTAGACATATCTCCAAGAGAAATTAAAACATTTCCACATAAAAACTTATATATGAATGTGCATAGTAGCATTATTCATAATAGTGAAAAAGTGGAGACAACTTAAATGTCTATCAGCTCATGAATGGATGAACAAAATGTGTTATATCCATACAATGGCATATTATTCAGAAAAAAAAAAAGAAAAGAAAAGAAAAACAAATGAAGTACTGATACATTCTTCAACATGGGTGAACCTTGAGAACATGCTAACTGAAAGAAACCAGATACAAAAGACCACATATTATGTGATTCTGTTTATATGAAATGTTCAGAATAGGCAAATCTATAGAAACAGAAAGCATATTGGTAATTGCTTAGGGCTGGGGTGAAAAGAGGAAGAAAATGGGTATGGAGTTCCTTTTAGGGGGGATGAAAATGCTCTAAAACTGAGTATGACATGGAAATAACCTAAATGTTCATCGACAGATGGACAGATAAAGAAGATGTGGTACATATATACAATGGAATATTACTCAGCCATAAAAAAGAATGAAATAACTCCATTTACAGCAACAAGGATGGACTTAGAGATTACAATATTAAGTGAATTAAGTCAGAAAGAGAAATACAAATTCCATGTGATATCACTTTTGTGTGGAATCTAAAATATGGCACAAATGAATTTATCTACAAAACAGAAACAGACTCACAGACAGAGAACAGACTTGTGGTTGCCAAGGGGGAGGGGGTGGGGAGGGATGAACTGGGAGTTTGGGATTAGCAGATGGAAACTATTATACATAAAATGGATAAACAACAAGATCCTACTGTATAGCATGGGGAACTATATTCAATATCCTGTGATAAACCAGAATGGAAAAGAATATGAAAAAAAAATTATAGGACTTCCCTGGTGGCGCAGTGGTTAAGAATCCACCTGCCAATGCAGGGGACATGGGTTTGAGCCCTGGTCCAGGAAGATCTCACATGCTGCGGAGCAAATAAGCCCGTGTGCCACAACTACTGAGCCTGTGCTCTAGAGCCCACAAGCCACAACTACTGAAGCCCACGTGCCTAGAGCCCATGCTCCGCAACAAGAGAAGCCACTGCAATGAGAAGCCCACACACCACAATGAAGACTAGCCCCCACTCGCCGCAACTAGAGAAAGCCCATGCGCAGCAACGAAGACCCAACGCAGCCAAAAATAAATAAATTAATTAATTAATTAATTTAAAAAAAACAGTGGTTACTAAGAAAAAAAAAAGTTATGTATACTTATAACTGAATCTCTTTGCTATACAGTAGAATTAACACAACATTGTAAATCAAGTATACTTCAATAAAATAAATTTAAAAATAAAACTGGGGGCTTCCCTGGTGGTGCAGTGGTTAAGAATCCGCCTGCCAATGCAGGGGACACGGGTTCGAACCCTGGTCCGGGAAGATCCCACATGCTGCGGAGCAACTAAGCCCGTGTGCCACGACTACTGAGCCTGCGCTCTAGAGCCTGCGAGCCACAACTACTAAGCCCGCGTGCCACAACTACTGAAGCCCGTGAGCCTAGAGCCCATGCTCTGCAACAAGAGAAGCCACTGCAATGAAGAGTAGCCCCCGCTCACCACAACTAGAGAAAGCCCGCACACAGCAACGAAGACCCAATGCAGCCAAAAATAAATAAATTTTAAAAATTAAAATAAAAATAAATAAATAAATAAATAAATAAAACTGTGTTCATAATTGTGCAACCTTATGCATATACTAAAAACATTGAGTTGTATAATTTAAATGGGTGAATCATATGTCATGTGAATTATATTTCAATAAAGCTACTTAAAAAAAGATATCAATTCAGTAATTGGATTCCTTGGTATCTACCCAAACGAACTGAAAACTTATGTCCACACAAAAACCTGCCAAAGGCTGTTTATAGCAGCTTTATTCATAATTGCCAAAAGTTGGAAGCAACCAAGATATCCCTCAGTAGGTGATGGATAAACAAACTGTGGTATATCCAAACAGTAGAATATTATTCAGTGTTAAAAAGAAATGAGCTATCAAGCCATGAAAAGACATTGTAACAAATGTACCACTCTGGGGACTTCCCTGGCAGTCCAGTGGTTAAGACTTTGCCTTCCAATGCAGGGGGTGCAGGTTCAATCCCTGATTGGGGAGCTAAGATCCCACATGCCTTGTGGCCAAAAAACCAAAACAGAAAACAGAAGCAATATTGTAACAAATTCAATAAAGACTAAAAATGGTCCACATCAAAAAAAAAAAAAAATCTTAAAATAAAATGTACCACTCTGGTGTATGTGTGGGGGGAAAATATATAGGAACGCTCTGTACTTTCTGTTCAATTTTGCTGTGAACCTAAAACTGCTCTAAAAATAAAATCTATTTTTATTAAAAAATAATAAAATTATATTATATTATAATTAAATTAAAAATACATTTTAAGTTAAATTAAAAATAAAATTATATTAAATTATAATAAAATCTAAGATTCCTCTCTTCCATCCTCTGTATTCTCCCCTTCTGGAGTTCTGATAGGCATGTGCTGGACCTTCTCATCCTACCCTTCCTGTTTTGTAACTTCCCTTTCATATTTTCCATCCTCTTGCCTCTTTCTCTTTTCATTCTGGATAATTTCTTTCTTCATCTTTGTATAACCTCTGCTTAACCCTTCCATTAAGTTTTTTTCCATTTATTATTTTGGGGTAATTGTAGATTGGTATGCAGTTTTAAGAAATAACATAGAAAGATCCCATGTACTCTTTACTCAGTTTCCCCCAATGGTAACATCCTGCAAAACTATAACACAGTATCATAACCAGGGTACTGGCATTGATACAGTCAGCTGTAGAAACATCTCCATCATGCAAGGATTGCTTAGGTTGCCCTCTTATACCCACGCCCACTCCCCTCCCACCTCTACCCCCTCCTTAATTGCTAGCAACCACTAATCTGTTCGCCATTTCTATAATTTTGCCATTTCAAGAATGTTGTATAAATGGAATCATACAGTGTGTATTCTTTTTGAATCAACTTTTTCTGCTCAGCATAATTCTCTGGAGATTCATGCCTTTATTTTATTTTTCTGAGCATTTCTTTTTTTAATCATGAATGGGTGTTGAATTTTTTTAAATGCTTTTTCTACATCAATTGATATGATTATGTGGTTTTTCTTCTTTAGTCTGTTAATATGGTGGATCACATTGATTGATTTTTGAGTATTGAACCAGCCTTGCACCCCTGGAACTCCATTTGATCACGGGACACCATTCTTTTTATATGTTGCTGAATTCTATTTGCTGATATTTGTTAAGGATTTTTACATCTGTATTTATGAGGGTTATTGGTCTGCCTATTGAGTTTTTATTTCATCAATTATACTTTAAAAAAATTTAAATTTTATATTGGAGTATAGTTGATTTACAGTGTTGTGTTAGCTTCAGGTGTACAGCATAGTGATTTAGTTATACATATACGTATATCATTCTTTTTCAGATTCTTTTACCATATAGGTTATTACAGAATACTGAGAAGATTCTTTTACCATATAGGTTAGTATAGGACCTACTGTATAGCACTGCAGTAATCCTACTGCAGTGCTATACAGTAGGTCCTTGTTGATTATCTGTTGTATATATAGCAGTGTATATATGTTAATCCCAAACTCCTAATTTATCCCTCCCCCCACCCCAACAGTTATAATTTTTAATTATATTTAATTAAATGTTTTAATTTCTAAACATTCTACTTAGTTTGCTTCAAAAACTGCCCTGTTATGGACAATTTCTTGTTGCTTTCTCATTTCTGTGTTTCTGTAGTGATAATAGATTGTGAGCCCATATTTACTTATCTTGATCTGGGGGAATACCAACGGCTTACATTGGGGATGATTTCCTCCAAGTAGAATTACATTTCTTTCTGCTGGGGGTCAGAGAACCAGTCTCCTGGGGCCCCTTCAGCTGCCTTTGTACACTCCCATTAAAATTTCAGGCCCAGCTCCCCACACACCTCTTTTGTTGCTGGTCCAAGGCTCAATCTCCTGACTGCAGGGCTTCTGTCCGCATTTACTGTCCAGGCAACTCTGCCTTTCAGGAATTTTCCCCTTTGAAGGTTTCTTGCAAACCCAGAAAAGCAGCACAAACGATGGTTTTTGTTTTTGTGGGAGGTCATCTAAGAATTTCTAGTCCACCACAATGCTGGCAGCAGAATCAGATTCCATTTCACATCTATCAGAACGGCAAACACTTTAATACCTGACACTTGAAGTGTTGAGGACTTGACCAAATTAAACCCTTATGCATTAGTTGTTGGAGCATAAATTGGGACAACCATTTTGGAGAGCTAGTTGTTATTATCTAGAAAAACATAAGTTGCACATTTCCTACATTCTACTCCTGGTATATACTCTAGAGAAACTCTTCCACACATGTCCTAATATACAAGTATAAGAACATCTGTCATGCACTGTTTATAAGAGAACTCAGTGGAAACAATGTTCATTTAAGAGCATACATTATGGTATATTTAGGCACTGGAATGCTATGAAGCAATGGAAAGGAACAAACCAGAGCTACATGTATTAATATGAATAAATCTTACAAACATAATATATGCTTTTTGCTCATAATATGAGCAAAAAAGCAAGTCGCAGAAAAATATAATATGATTATGTTTGCATAAAGGCTAAAACATGCAAAACAACAGTAAATATGACTTATGTAATGTATACATACATAACAAGAATATGAAGAAATACATAATAGCAATCAACACCAAACTCAGAACAGCAGTTGCTTCTAAAAAGAAGGGTAGGGCTATAAATGGGGAGGGGAACCAAGAGCTTCAACTGAATTAGTATTGTTTTATTTCTTAAACTGCGTGATGAATACATGGCTTTTCACCCTATTATTCTTTGTATCTTTTTATAAGTCTTGCCTTGTCATCGAGCCATATTGGTACCTCTGAGTCCTTCTAATGGAGCGAACCCCAGAGTCACCAGTAGTAATGAGATTGAGTTCAGTGAGGGAGAAGGTATGGTGTGAGAAAAGCAGACAGCTGAGGTCCACCAACATCTCTGAAGGCTGCAAAGGGGAGTTTACAAATCCATGGAAGAAGAGAATTTTAAGAATGCTTATTTAGTAGGCAGCTTCTGAAATAGCCCCCAGTGATCCTCACCTCCTGGTATTTATATCTTTGTATAATAACCTCCCATTGAACATAGACTAGACACAGTCACTTGATTCTAACAAAGGACATGGCAAATGTGATGGAATGTCTCTTCCCAGCTTAGGCTATAAAAGAATGTGACTTCTGTCTAGCTTGAATTGTCCTATGGAGAGGGCCACTTGACATGGAACTGAGGGTGACTGTCAGTCAACAGCCAGAGATGAACTGATGCTCTGAGGAACTGAATCCCATCAACAGCTGTGTGGGTAAGCTTGGAACGGGATCTTTCTTTAGTCAAACCTTCAGATGAGACCACAACCCTACTAACATTTTTTTTTTTTTTTTTTTTTTTTACCCTACTAACATTTTGATTGGACCCTGTGATGGACCCTGATCCAGGGAACTCAGCTAAGCAATGCTTAGATTCCTGACCCACCAAAACTATGCAGTAATAAATGTTGTTTTAAGCCACCAAGCTTTGGGGTGATTTGTTATGTAGCAACAGATAACTAATGCAGATTTTGGTATCTGGAAAGGTGGGGCTGCCATAACGAATACTTAAAGGTATGTGGGTGGCTTTGGAAACTAGTGGTGAGCAAAGGCTGGAAAGATTTTGAGGAGCGTATTAGAAAAAGCCTAAATTGCCTTGAACAGGCTGTTAATAGAAATCTGGAGTTCGAGGAGGCTGCCAGTGAAGGTTCAAAAGGAAATGAGGAAAATATTATTAGAAACTACAGAAAAAGAGAGGGGAGTAGTTGTTGCATAATGGCAGAAAGCTTTGTGATACTGTCATCTGCAATTATGTGGACGGTAGAATGTGTACCTAATGAGCTTGGTGATCTGGCTGAGGAGACGTCCAAGCAAGATGTAGAAGGTGCCTCCTGGTTTCTTCTTGCTGCTCTAGTAGAACGCAAGAGAAGAAGGATAAATCAAAGGAAGGGCTTTAAACAAAAAGGAGCCAGATACACACTACTGTATGTAAAATAGATAAACAAAGACCTACTGTATAGCACAGGGAACTACAGTCAATATCCTATAATAACCTATAATGGAAAAGAATCTGAAAAAAATATATACATATATGTAAAACTGAATCACTTTGCTGTATACCTGAAACTAACAAAATATTGTAAATCAACTATACTTCAATTTTAAAAAAATGAAGGGACTTCCCTGGTGGTCCAGTGGTTAAGACTCCA
The DNA here is from genome assembly GCF_009873245.2 of Balaenoptera musculus. Classification (NCBI taxonomy): domain Eukaryota; kingdom Metazoa; phylum Chordata; class Mammalia; order Artiodactyla; family Balaenopteridae; genus Balaenoptera; species Balaenoptera musculus. The sequence goes on from NC_045797.1 coordinate 15,243,734, forward strand.
CGCTTCCACTGCATGGGTTTGATCCCTGATCCCTGATTCCTGGTCAGAGAACTAAGATCCCACATGCCTCATGGCGCGGCCAAAAAAAAAGCAAAGCAAAAAAAAAAAAGAGCCAGGACTTGATGGTTTTGAAGGTTCTCAGTCCCTCTAGATGGCAAACTACGCTAAAGTTGAGAAATGACTTCTGAGCACTCCCAGAAAAACATGGCAATAAAGGCAAGGTTATGACTATGCAACCTATTGTTAAGACCTCAGAAAGATTTAAAGAATCGGAGTATTATTCAGTCACATAAAAAGCTATTTCAAGAGGTTAAGTGTGTCCCTCTCAGATACTCTCTATCAAACAGTAGAATCTCTAGGACATTTAAGAGCACTGTCCCCCAGCAGGAGCCCAGGGTAGAGAAGGACTAATCTTAAACAGACCTCTGGGAATAATTTTTATTGAATGGAATGAATCCCAATGAGATTCAAAGAAGACCCACAAAGTTTTAAAGAAAACTATGTAAGCAGAAAGACTACTGACTTGGGGCTGAAAGAGACAGGGATGTACAAAATGATAAAAGGCTGCAGGACCTCCAAAGTTTTGCTAAAAGGAAGCAGACTGAGTGAACTATTCAGGTGCAAACATGCACTACCCATCACGATAAAGGAAGGGTGGGCTCAGAGGCAGAAACAGGAGCCTACAGAGAACAGCCAAAAGTCATAGAGAATTATTCCCAGGCCTTGAAAACTAATCAACAAACTTGCAAGCTCTAGCTAGTTGGATTTCAGAATTTTTGTGGACCAACAATTTCCTTTTCTCATTTTTGAACAGGAATGTTTTCAGCAGTTATCCCATGTCTGTCCCACCACTGCGTGGTGGGGGAGCGGGGGAGGTTTTCAAATAACTCATCTCTTCAGTTTCAGAAATCCACAGAGAGAGGAACCGTATTCAAGGGCTGGAACTGCACCTGAGCAGCTTCATCCACAGCTGGACCTGATTTAGATAATGAAATTCTGGACTTTGAGCTGATGCTGTGATGGGAGGAGACTTTGGGGGACCTTGGGAATGAGAGAAGGTATTCTGCATGTGATAGGGACCTGAATCCTTGAGGGCCAGAAGGTGGGCTGTGGTTGGCCGCTTCTAAGAGGGACCTCAGTATTCCCTGCCTCTGAGTATTCATGTCTCATGTAATCCTCTCTCCTTGAATGTGGGCTGCTGGACCCATTGACTCTTCTTGAAACCAACAGCACTGAAGCCAGCCACTATGGACCGGGATGTCGTGGTTCAACTCATGGCCCTGCAGCAGCAGGTTCCCCGAGAAGGGCAAAGACCGAGCAGACCATGCATCCCTCCAGGCGGCTCTGGAGACCCTGCTCGGCTCTGCTTCTCCTCCAGCCACTCAGCTGACAGCTTCATGCCTCTTCCCAGGTTCCCTTTGCTCATTTCGTGAGAGCACCACCTGATCTGTCCTAGGTCCGCAAGCTTTACATTCAGCAGGAATCCTGAAGAGGAAAGCAGTCTAGGCCTTCTTGGAAATGTCACGAAAAGAAAACAATCTGATTGTTCAGGGGCCCTGACTGTGCTTGGAGCCCAGGATCCTCATCCCCTGGACTGAGGGGAGTCACTGGCCCCTCTGCAACGTTGCCAATCTTTAGTCACCACCCTCCTGGTCAGACCTGCTGCTGCTATGCCTGGCATCTCTTCTCATCAGCCTCTTCCCTAAGATGAAGGTTGGGCTGGGAGCTGGGGTGATTGACAGCTGGAGCTCCTATGGGGCTTGTTAAGGGAAGCTGGATGGGGGACCCAGGAGACCTCGCTCTCCCCTGCCAACCCCAGACGCATCAATGGACTGGGAGAATGGAGAGAGGGGTCAGTCCTCCTGGGTTGGATGTCCTCTGCATCCTGCCAGCTCAAGACCCACCTGTGTCCAGCAGCTGGCCTGGAATATTCATAAGTGCCAAAGCTTCCCCATCCCGGGGCCTGTGGGTCTCCTCAGACCCCCTGGCACATGCCCTTCACTGCCTTCCATCCTAGAGACTCCACAAGCTACTCTGTACCACTCCCAACTCTTCTTCCTCCCCATCCAAATCCTCTCCTTCCCCAATTTCTCAGTCTTGCGCCATACTGAGCCTGGCTGTCATCGTTTTGATTTGCTCATTTCATCTCCAAAGATCTGGTTATGATACATAGTGTTAAAAACTAGCTGTAGACATGACTATGTCCAAACATGGGCTAATTTTCCTTTTCTGTTTATACCCTTTACGTTGTTCAAATATTTTTATGTCTCTTCTCTTTTGTTACTTTCAGACTCAGGAAGAACAATAGACACCTCCAATTAGGAAGATCATTATTTTCTCTCCTGGTGATCAAGAGCAAGGACTCTGGATGCTGACTGACAGTATTTGAATCCTTTTCCTGGGTGAATTTGGGCAAAATACTTTATCTCTTTGTGCTTTAGAATTCTCATGTATGAAGCGGAAATTAATAATCATTCCTTCCTCAGAGGGTTGTGGTGAAGAAAACGATCTGATTGTTCAGGGGCCCTGAACCATCAGGGGGGTTGCAGAGGGGCCATTAATTGAGTTAATGTGTATAAAGTCCTGGGAATTCCCTGGCAGTCCAGTGGTTAGGACTCCACGCTTTCACTGCTGAGGACCTGGATTCAATCCCTGGTCAGGGAACTAAGATCCCACAAGCTGCGCAGCGCAGCAAAAACAAACAAACAAAAACACTTAAAAGTTCTTACTGATGCACAGTATGTCCAAAATAAATATTTGTTAAACACAAATTTAAAATTCAGCTCAGCTGCCAGTGAAAGGCAGGCGAGTCATAGGGTCCAATGACTCCCATCTCAGCCCCTGCTCCTGTCTCTCCCGACCCACTTGGGACCCTGTCTCCCCAGGGTCCAGGTGTCAGATTTGGTGCTAGTTCCGGTTATTACTCCAAGCTATTGGCTCAGGCCACAGCCCAACCCTTGGGTCCCACAGGTCCTGTGTGCCTTTGGTCACCTCTATCCTTTGCCGGTGAGCGCCACCCTACAGACCATCAGGGTCTGTGGACAGGCCATCCTCCCCTAGCTGCCCTCCCATCTGACTTCCCAGGGTCACTGAATCCCCTCCCTGTCCCTCGGGGGCCACCTTGGGACTGTCATCCCCAACCTTGACTGCAACTGCTTGGTCCTCCAACAACACCATGCCAGGCCTTTAGCCCACCCAGTGTGCTGACCCCTCACCAGGGGACATGGTCTAGGACCAAGTCCCAGCCTCCGCCAGCCTCCCTACCTTGCTGGGTGTGAAGACCACCCCTCCCTGCCAGTGAAGCCTGTGGTTCCCTCCTGAGGGCTAAGCTCTGTCATCATCCTCTCTCAGCCCCACCCTGCTGCTATGGAGATGGAGATGAACTTGAGGATTCACTCAATATTTGGCTCTGGCTGAACGATTTGCTTCCAAACTCTCTCAAATAGCTGTTTCCAGGCTATTGTCCTGAAGGTCTCAGGTTTCCACTGGCTGTTGGCTAGAGGCCTACTGTAGTTCTTTGCCGCAGGGACCTCTCCACAGGGCAGCTCACAATATGGCAGCTGCCTTATGAGTCAGAGAGCCAGAGGGCACCCGCAAGGTGGAAGTCAGGCTACAAAGGTTACAGTAAGAAATATATATTTGGTCTTTGTCCCTGGTTCCTGACACAGAGTTCCCAGCTTCCAGGGAATTTCCTGGTAGGAGAGACAGCAACATCTTTTGTTCTCATAAGGCAACTCTCAACAGCCGCTAGATGGCTTTGTTGGGGGGGGGGGCGTGGATCACTGGTCACAGAAAGTCAAAGGCATGATTGGGGGTTGGAACTTTCAGCCCCATCTCCCCAGTGTATCTGGGGAAGAAAAAGGGGCTGGAGATTGAGTTAATCACCATAGCCAATGTTTCATTCAATCGTGCCTACATCACAAAATTGCCATAAAACCCCAAAATGATGGCATTCAGAGAGCTTCCAGGTTGATGAGAACATCGAGGTGGGAAGGTGGTACACCCGGAGAAGGCAGGGAAGCTCTAAGACCCTTCCACCATTCCTTGCCCTATGCGTCTCTTCCATTTGGCTGTTCCTTTATAATAAATTGATAATAATAAGTGAAGTGTCTTCCTGAGTCCTGTGAGCCATTCTAGCAAAATCTGAACCTGATAAGGGGGTCATGGAAACCCCCGATTGATAGCTGGTTTGTCAGAAGTACAGGTGGCACGCTGGGACTTGTGACTGGCATCTGTGGCTGGGATGGGGGAGAAGGACAATCTTGTGGGACTGAGCCCTTAACCTGTGGGGTCTGTGCTAACTTCGGGTAGTTAGTGTCAGAATTGATTTGAATTGTAGGACACCCAGTTGGTGTCAGAGCTGATTGTTGATATGGGAAAAACTCACACATTTGGCGTCAGAAGTTTTATGAGTAAAAACAGCTTTAAAAAGAAAAGACACAGAGATTGGAAAAGAAGAAATAAAACTGTTTCTATGGTCAGATGACATGATTGTCTATATAGAAAATCCCAAGGTGTCCAGAAAAGAAAATCCTTGAACTGGGACTTTCCTGGTGGCACAGTGGTTAAGAATCCGCCTGCCAACACAGGGGACATGGGTTCGAGCCCTGGTCCAGGAAGATCCCACATGCTGCGGAGCAACTAAGCCAGTGTGCCACAACTACCGAGCCTGTGCTCTAGAGCCCGCGAGCCACAACTACTGAGACCACGTGCCACAACTACTGAAGTTCGCGTGCCTAGAGCCCGTGCTCTGAAACAAGAGAAGCCACTGCAATGAGAAGCCCGCACACTGCAACGAAGAATAGCCCCCGCTAGACACAACTAGAGAAAGCCTGCGCACAGCAACGAAAACCCAACGCAGCCAAAAATAAATAAATAAATAAAAATTAAAGAAAAGAAAATCCTTGAGCTAATAATTGAATTTAGCAAGGTCACAGGATACAAGGCCAACACACAAAAAGAAGCCATATTTCTATATGCTAGCAAATGTACAAGTGGAAACCCAAGTTAAAAAAAAATCATTTATAATACTAAATACTAGTATTATAAATTAGTACATTTATTACTAAAAACATAAAATACTTAGGTATAAACTAATATATGTACAGGATTCGTATGCTGAAAACTACAACACTCTAATGAAAGTCATCAAAGACCTAAATAAACAGAGAGGCATATCATGTTCATGAATTGGCAGACTTAACATAATAAAGATAATAATTCTCCCTAAATTCATTAAACTCAATCCAACAAAAAAATCCCAGCAGAATTTTTTTATAGACCTAGACAAGATATTCTAAAGTTAATAAATAAAGGCAAAAAATAGCTAGCACAATCTTGAAAAAGAGGAATGAAATGGAAGGAATTATAGTACCCATTTTAAAGTAAAAGTAACCCAGACAATGTGCTATTGGTGAACATTTAGATACAGAGATCAATGAAATAGGATAGAGAATCCAGATATTGGTCCACAGAAAAATGGAGACTTGATTTTTGACATTTGTTCAACGGAGGAAGAATAATATTTCCAACAGATGATATTGAAATAATTCTACACCCATATGTCAAAAAAATGAACTTCATTTAACTTCATGCCTTATTTTTTTAAATTAAGTCAAATGGATTACAGAGACAACATTAAAAAGTTTTGTGTATCAAAGGATACTATCAAGACAACCCACAGAATGAGGGAAAATATTTGTAAATCATACACTTGATAGGGGATTAATATCCAAAAGATATAAAGAACTCCTACAACTCAACAATAAAAAAATCAACCCAGTTTAAAAGTGGGCAAAGGGCTTAACTAGACATCTCTCCAAAAAGATACACAGATGGCCAGTAAGCACATGAAAAGATGCTCAATATTACTAGTCATTAGGGAAATGTAAACCAAACCCACACTGAGATACCACTTCACATTAATTAGGATGGCGATTTTTTTAATGGAAAATAACAAGTGTTGGTGAGAATGTGGAGAAATTAGAACCCTGTGCATTGTTGCTGCAAATGTAAAATGGTTCAGCTGCTGTGGAAAACAATTAAAATGGTTAATTTTATGTTATGTGAATTTAAAAATCAATAAAAATGATACATCATCAAAATAAAAACCTTCACTCTGTGAAAGACACTATTAAGAAAATGAAAAGATAAACCACAGACAGGGAGAAATTATTTACACAGCATATATGTGGTAAGGACTTGTTTCTAGAATATATAAGGAACTGAACTCAGTAAGAAGAAAAACAAGCCAAATGGGCAAAACAGACATTTCACCCAAGAAGATATATGAATGTCTAATACGCAAATGAAAGATGCTGAATATCATTAGTCCGTTTAGAAGAGTAAATTAAAACCACATTGAGGGACTTCCCTGGTGGTCCAGTGGTAAAGAATCTGCCTTGCAATGCAGGGGACACGGGTTCGATCCCTGGTCAGGGAACTAAGATCCCACATGCCTCGGGGCAACTAACCCCGTGCACCACAACTACTGAGCTTGTGTGCCTCAACTAGAGAGAAGCCCGCGTCCCGCAACGAAGAGCCCCGTGTGCCACAATGAAGGTCCTGCGTGCTGCAACTAAGCCCTGATGCAGCCAAAAAAACCCAAAAAAACAAAACAAAACAACAACAATAACAAAAAAACCCCAAAAGAGAAAAGAAAACCACATTGAGATACCATTATATACCCATTCAAATCACTATAATTAAAAGAACTCTAGGGATTAAGCCAAGTATCAAGTATGTCTATTTCTAACACACACCAGGGACAAGGGAAATGACCACAGGGTAGTACAAACCTCAGTGGACCTACTGCAAACTGGACATTGGGTAGAACTCCATTTAATGCCATTTACTCCCTTGCCCTACATGCTCCTGTCCTAACAAGGGGCCATGATTACTCTTTGGGTCTCAGGTTATCAAAGTCAGCTGGGAGTCTGTGGGCAAATAACCTCCAAATGTTTACATATTTCCTGAGGCTCAATTACCCAAGTTAATAGCCTTAGGTCCCATTTGGGAGAAGGCCAGAAGGAATCATTACCATGTTCAATTGCCATGTGTCACCGGGTCCTTCCTCCTGGAGTTCCAGCCTCTTATTTATTTATTTATTTATTTTTTGCTTTTATTTTTTGGCCGTGCTGAGCGGCTTTCAGGGTCTTAGTTCCCCCACCAGGGATTGAACCTGGGCCATGGCAGTGAAAGCACCGAGTCCTAACCACTGGACCACCAGGGAATTCCTGCCAGCCTCTTCTTTAGTCAATGGATTCTGGGCTGGAAAACTGGCTCAGTGTAGAAATAGGCAAGGGGGTGTGGCTTCATCATCATCATCATCATCATCATCATCATCATCATCATCGTCCTTGATTTCTTTTTTTTTTTTTTTACTTTTTGGCCACACCACAGCGCATGCGGAATCTTTGTTCCCTGACTAGGGATCGAAGCAGTGGAAGCGCGGAGCCTCAACCACAGGACCACCAGAGAAGTCCCATCATTGATTTCTTTTGATGGTTCAATTTGAATAGCTCTCTTGTTGGCTAAGCAACTATTTTGCCTGTGGTTATGCCAAGATGTTTCTATCACCATCTCCATAACTCCCTTCTGCTCTGACCCATCGTCCGCTGCCACTTCAACCTTGCTGCTTGCTGTGATAATTGCAAGCCCCTGGCTTCAAGTAGGTAAGCGCTGCCACCTGTTCTCTATTGCTTTGTAGTCTTACCTGGCCCATTGTTGAGTGAGCCCTTGCAGAGGAGGAAACACTACACTTTTACCCAATTCCTACTACTGCTCCGGAAACCTGTAAGTGTTAAAAGGGACCCCTTGGAGGCCTCCAAGAGGGTTGGGCAGGGGGTTGCCTTTCCATTTGGTGTTGATGCACTGCCCCCAGGTGGCCACATCTTGAATTTCATCCTTGTTTGTTCTTGAACGCCGGCAGGCTTTCCAGATTCTGTCCCTGCCATGGAGACCCTCCAACCTCACCCTGCTGGGAGGCACACCCCCGCCCGCCAGCGTGACCCCGGGCAGGTTACTTAACACTTCCGGGTCTGGGTTAGGTCCTTTCTAAAATGGGGTAATGATCGTGAATTAAATGAAAGGATGAAATACTACAACTAAATCCCTGGATCAAACTAAGGGCCCAATAAACATTAGCTACGGTGCCGGCAAGCTAAGTTCCTTTCTCTCTAAGGGAGGCACCTTTGCTGCAACGCGTGAGGTCCAAGTCACCTGCAAATGTTCAGAATCCATAGTCAATACAAGGCCACCCCCTTTTCAAGGCTCCTTGAAAAACGCTCAGCTTGGTTCTTGCTGGCTTGACTCCGACCACAGTTGAATAAAAGGTTAAAAGTCGCTGAGATGATGGGCAGCTTGGGCCCAGATCCCTGACTCTGAGATGGTCTGTTCAGAAGTCTCTCACCAGGCAATGCCCTCCTGCTCTTAAAGCTGGAAGGACAGACTTCTCCATGGCTGGGGTCATGGAAGTATGGATTGGCCCCCAACCTCTCCTCCCTGGACCCGTCGTTGGAGTCTTCTTGGTGTGACACTGCCAGGTGATTTCACAGACGTGACATCTGCTCATTGACACAGCTGGTCTGGGAGGAAGCTATCAGTGTCCGGGTCTCAGAGCAGGAGAGTCAGACTTGGAGGAAGGGAACTGTGAAATCCCAACCTCACCCGACGCGGAGCTTCATTCCCCGATCTGGCACTTCCCGGGCCTCCCTGCCTCTTTGTCAACATGGAGCCCGTTCATGATGCCTGATCACCAGCCTCGAAGATCAAGAATGAGAGCCCTGCCACCACCTCCATCCCTCCCATCACTGCTGAAGTGATCCCTTCGACCACGAACAAGCGAAACTTTTCAGGATCTGCTGCCTCTACTTCACAGGAATCAGCCAAGCTTGTCCATCTCGAGGACAGAAGAGGCAGCTGGAAGGTCAGGGTGGCAACTGAAGGCCTAGGTGACATGCCATGACCTCAATGTTCCTAATGGGTGATGACCTCCAGCCTTTGGAAACTACAGGGGCAATTTTGGAGGCAATATTCAAATATAGCATGAAAGCTAACAGTTTAATTTCTAATTTGGAGAAAGACATGTATGTGTATTCCTAGGCCAGTGTTTCTAAGTTATTAAGTGGCTTTAAGTGTCCTACCCCAAATTTTCCCAAGGATGACTGTCTAACTGTCCCCAGAGAGACTTTTCTGAGTTGACTCTGAATTTGTTGTGATAAAGATTAAGGCAGAAATTTTGAGGAGGTCAGAGAAGAACGAATCACACCCCCACCTCCTCTCTTGTCTTTAGCAGAAGATGGTATTTAAGGCGGGGTTTCGGGGCCATTTTGGCGAGTTACTCAGTTTTCCTGGGCCCCTTCCATGTATACATCTTATTAAAGTTTTGTTTGATTTTCTTTCTGTTAAAAAATTTTTTTTAAAATTAATTAATTTATTTATTTTTGGCCGTGTTGGGTCTTCGTTGCTGTGTGCGGGCTTTCTCTAGCTGCGGCGAGCAGGGGCTACTCTTCGTTGCAGTGCGCGGGCTTCTCATTGCAGTGGCTTCTCTTGTTGCAGAGCATGGTCTCTAGGAGTGCGGGCTTCAGTAGTTGTGGCACGTGGGCTCAGTAGTTGTGGCTCGCGGGCTCTAGAGCACAGGCTCAGTAGTTGCGGCTCACGGGCTTAGTTGCTCCGCGGCATGTGGGATCTTCCCAGACCAGGGCTCGAACCCATGTCCCCTGCATTGGCAGGCAGATTCTTAACCACTGTGCCACCAGGGAAGCCCTCATGTATAAATTTTTGTGTGAACAAATTTTTTTTTTAATACACAGATATGTAGTTTATTTTTTCCCTTACTCATAATTAGTTCTTAAAAATGTTAAGAGTTCAGAAGCCCAGATTTGGCTATGGTTCTATAGGATGTACTGGGAGCCAGAGTATAGATATTGGTTGAAGAGAACATCATGATACAATCTGGATAAGAATAGGTAAATATTTTTTTCTGATAGTAGAAAATTCGTTCCTCTGATAACTGCCATATCAACTGACCTCAAGCCCAACTCTGCTGAAACAGTATAAGACCACAAAATAGCAGATTAAATACTGTTTTCTTAAAGATTCTGCTTGGAACTACTAAAACCCAGAGGGAAAATATATTTCATTGGGATTAATGGATAATGTCTACTGAATGAAAAAAGTTAAAACTATATTATGTCTACAGTTGTGACCACTTTAGCCAAGAGAGGATGTAATTTTATTTATAGATTCTTGCTTTGAACTGCATTTAACTTTCTCAAAAGTATCTTTGGGCAATAAAACTTTCTGTGATTTTCTAAAAATAATTTTATTTTTGGTTCTGGCTTTAAGTAAGAAAGGTTATAACATTTAAATTTTTTATAGAACTAATGTGATAATATAATAAGGCTTAGAGAAGTAAAGTTATAGTCTATTAGAAAATGGCAAATATGCTTTAAGAAAACATTTTAACATTTACATTTTTTACACTCAAGATCAGATTTTTTATTGAAATAATTATAATGCCAACTCATTTTAAAAATTGATTTTTAAACTTGAAATTTATTGGCACAATTTTTTTATTGTCTACATGTTACTGCTTTATTTTTATCAGGTTTTTGAAAAAAATTTTTATTGGAGCATAGTTGATTTAAAATGTGTGCAAATAACTCAATTTCGTTTCTTTTTATGGCTGAGTAATATTCCATTGTATATATGTGTCACATCTTTTTTCAAAAAATATGTTAATTACAGCTGTATTTATTTATTTATTTTTGAGTCTTACTTTTAATTTTTATTTTTTAACATCTTTATTGGAGTATAATTGCTTTACAATGGTGTGCTAGTCTCTGCTCTAAAACAAAGTGCATCAGCTATACACACACATACATCCCCATATCTCCTCCCTCCTGCACCTCCCACCCACCCTCCCCATCCCACCCCTCTAGGTGGTCACAAAGCACCGAGCTGATCTCCCTGTGCTATGCTGCTGCTTCCCACTAGCTATCTATTTTACATTTGGTAGTGTATATATGAACAAATGTTTTTAATTCTCTTGGGTATATACCTAGGAGTGGAATTGTTGGGTCATATGGTAACTCTATGCTTAATTCTTTTGGGAACTGCCAAGCTCTTTCCCACAGCAGCTGAGTATTTTATATTGGTGTGTACTTTTAAAATCATAAAAGCCACTCTTGGGACTTCCCTGGTGGCGCAGTGGTTAAGAATCCACCTGCCAATGCAGGGCACACGGGTTCGAGCCCTGGTCTGGGAAGATCCCACATGCCACGGAGCAACTAAGCCTGTGCGCCACAACTACGGAGCCTGCGCTCTAGAGCCCATGAGCCACAACTACTGAAGCCCGTGTGCCTAGAGCCCGTGCTCTGCAACAAGAAAAGCCACTGCAATGAGAAACCCACACACCGCAAGGAAGAGTAGCCCCCACTTGCCACAACTAGAGGAAGCCCGTGTGCAGCAACGAAGAAGACCCAACGTAGCCAAACAGAAATATAAATAAATAAATAAATAAATGTATTTAAAAAAAAAAACAAAAAACCACTCTTAACAGAACCTGGCCCACAATAGTCATCCTTTCATCCATAGATATTTATGGAGCACCTACTATGTGCCAGAAACATTGTTGTAGACATAGGAAAATAGTGGTGAATAATAGAAAGTTGGAATTTATGTGTGTGTATGTTTATGTATGTGCATATGTGTATGTGTGTATGTGTATATGTATGTGTGTATGCATGTGTATGTATATGTGTGTATGTGTTTATGTACGTGTATGTATGTGTGTATGAATGTGTGTGTTTATGTGTATGTGTTTATATGAATATGTGTGTGTATGTGTGTGTTTATATGAATATGTGTGTGTATGTGTGTGTGTTTATGTATATGTATGTGTTTATATGAATATGTGTATGTGTGTGTGTTTATGCATATGTATGTGTTTATATGAATATGCGTCTGTGTGTATGAATGTGTGTATGTGTGTATGTTTGCATGTGTATATGTTTATGTATATGTGTTTATATGAATATATGTGTGTGTATGTGTGTGTGTGTGAGGGGGAGTCAGATGGTGATAGGAGTGCTGGGGAAACACTGAAACAGGGAAGGGGACTGGGGAAGTCTGGGTGGGTGGGATCGCGGTTTTTAACTGAAAGGTCAGGGAAGGCCTCACTAACAAGGAGGAGGAGGTGAGGGAATGTGGACCTTCCAAGAAAAGGGAAGCACGAAGGCAACAGTCCCAAAGCTGCGGTGAGCCCGAGGACAGTGAGGCGACCAGCGAGGCTGGGGTGGGGGAATAAAGAGAGTAGCAGGGGGTGAGCACAGAGAAGTAACAAGAATTGCATCCTGCAGGGCCCTGGGGCCAAGATGAGAACTCTGGCCTTCACCCTGAGAGAGAAGAGAGTCACTGGAAGGACCTGAGGCATGTGGTGATCGCATCTTCCTTGGGTTCTAACAAGATGGCCCAGCTGCTGCATTGAGGACAGATCCCGAGGAGACAGGGATGCTGGTCAGGAGACCACGGCGATGGTCCTGGCGGGAGATGGTGGTGATCTGGGCCCGGGCAGCCATGGAGATGGTGAGGAAGGGTCCGTTCCTGGACAAGTTGTGAAATTAAAGCCAACGGAGTTTGCTGATTAAATGGATGTGAAGTGAGAGGAAAAGAGTAGAAATGATCCCAACAGATTTTGCCCTAAGCAACTGAAAAGAAAGCAGACTGTTATTCACTGTGCTGGGGACAGTGCTACTTTGCTCCCTGTGGAACCCGAGTGCCTGAACAGTGCCTGGCACGTAGGAGGGCTCAACAAATTGAGGAAATGGAAAGGTGGCAGGGTCCTCAGTAAGACCTCGGTTCACCTCTAGTCTTTAGACCTGCAGTCACCTGACCTGGGGTGATACGTCCCTCCCCCTGATCTTTTCAGATAAAGAATCTTGAGTTTTTGTGATTTTCACTAGGTCACTGAGCCTCATGGAGATGGTTGCCAGAATCTCTTAGAAGTGTTGGAAGGAGGGCAGGCTAATTGAATCAATGTACTGTCTTTGTAGAAGCCTCTGGAGTTTGCTCCCAGGCGAATCTCGTGCTGTTCTCTGCTGTCTGATCTACCACCTACCATTTATTGAATGGTTACCTTGTACCAGGCACTGATGGAGCACTTTATTTAATACTATTATTAGTTTCACTTAATAGTGAGGAAATATGCAAACTGTTTAATTAAGGTTAATTATCTCAACCAAGATCACACATCTAGTAAGTGGTAGATCCCGGACTGAAACCCACGTCTGTGCTTGTACCCCCTGCACTTCATCTTCTTCCTGTTCTGGGTGGATGTTCACCTGTCAGGAGTGTTTCCGGGGAACCCCTGCATTCAGACGGCGGTCGAACCTTTCCAACCCTGAACTTTAATCCCAGAGATCCATTCTCCAGGTTTTCCCAAAATTTCACCTTTAACTCAACTTGATTTCAAACCGCATCCGCCGCTCTTGATTCGAAAGCACGCCGTCTTTTAATCTGTGCTGTGAATTTCAAATTCTAACCTTTGATCAAGGAACAACATCATCTTCCCTCCCCCTCCCTTGGGGTGAGCGAATCAGTAATCCAGGGAATCCTGCAAATTTCAGACTCTTGGCCAACGATTGCCCGGGACCTGAGGACTTGTCTACTAGTCTAGGCATATCTGGATACTTTTAAGGTGGCAGAGGGAACCTTCAGGTGATAAGCTGAACCCTAATTTCTAATGCTCAACATTCATATCCATTCTTACCATTCATTGTAATCTTTCCAACACTTCTCCTCACCAATCTTATTCCATTCTTTCTCCTGACTACCATCTGTTATGGCAGTTACAGAATTTATAAACATGTAAAAGCTGAGCATTTTCCAAATTCTTCATCAAATACTGCCCTAAATTCTAGGTGAAATGCCCCATAACAATATCTAACTTATAGCAGCATAATAAATTGTGAAAAGCAATCTTTGTTGCATTCTTTAAGAAATCTTAGCCAATCCTTGGCTGCCTGGAAGGCAATTTGAAATAGGGCAGTGTGATAAAAATGTCTGGCACCAGGGCCACTGGACAAGCACCTGAAAGTCTACATGGTGGGTTTTGGTTTAATCAGATGGACCTGTTTGGTGCTCTGTAACCAAAGAATGGTGAGAACTTGGGGGAAAAAAACACTACAAAGAATTGAAAGACTTGTTGAAATATACTAAAATTGGTTTTAAAAGATACACTCCATCTTCCCTCCCAGAGACCACCCCAGGCTCATTAGTCTCAACCCTTAGAGCCCTAGGCTAACATGAAAGGCTCTTGTTCAGGGAGATGCCAAAAATTTTATGATTTTCACCAATCACTTTTAACCCACTTTTGTTCATTGGAGGCATTTGGCTGTTCAAAAAGGGAAAAACCAGCAACAAGCAAAAAGCTAACAGGGACTCTGAAGAGGGAAAAAAAAAATTGATGAGGATCAAGCTTTGTCCCTTCTCAGGTCCTGGGTGGGTAGGACTCATGTTGTGCTGACGAAGTTCTGGGGGCTCCTTCCCAATTCCCTCTCTGTAGTCTTGCTTGTCCTGTGAGGCTGTGAGTAGGGTAAGTATTCCAAAGTCCTTGTCTGGACTGAGCAGGGGCCACACCTTCACCTCTCCGGCTCAGTAGCCTTCGTGTTCATCCCAAGTGCCATCAGCAATGGGTCTTAGGGTAACCTGGGTGGGTCCTGAAAATTCTGTAGGCAAACGGAGCTAAAACTTCTACATGTCACTAGGAGCACTAACGAAACACACACACAGATGGAAGACAGAGGAAATGGAGGAAGCAGAGAGGGACAAGAGGAAGAAGATATTCATGGGGCATTTAAAACTACAGAAAATTCCCTGTAGAACAGCTAAGACACTGGTACCACAGTGTCTATTGAGCATTACTTAAAGATGTAATCAACACAGCCACTGACGCTCCACATGAATGAAATGGAAAGTGATGTGTGTAACACAAAGTTTGTTTATATATGTACCCCAAAATATATTCAAATCAGATCACACAGATAAACTGGGTGGCTAAGTGATGATGTTATAAAAGATAATCCATGTAAGGAGTCAGTGTAAATTAGTCTGGGCGCCTGTGACAATGTAATTCACTTAAAAATACTGCTGTATAGTCAGTGGGATATTTTTCAAGGTAAGCTTTAAATCATACTGGTCAGTGAACAAGGTGGCTGTCATCCAATCTGCTTGCACTCCAGTGACAAGCTCTTTTGCAACGCAGCAGATTTTAATTAGGATGCTGCGTATCCAAAAATGGGTTTTTTATTGGTGAAACTAGTGTCTTGTCATCACGAGAGGCTCTCACAGACAAAATTAAAGGCATTCCAGACTGGGCAGAGTAGCTTATGCAGGATGTAAGAATCCATGAAATCTTCAGCCGGTAGAGACCGTGGCTGAGGCCTGCTTCCTAGTTGGCCTGGCGCACTTGCTGATTTAGGAGTATTACAAAATCTTACCTTAAGAATATTGTTGCTTCTACCTCAAGTGTTTAAACCTTTTATACAGGGTGTGGTCAGAAGATCTAAAAGGAGAGAACTGGGACTTCATGCAGCTTACAGAATAGGATGTCTCAACGGTTTTTGTGCCGGCTTTGCTAAAAGATCAAATTCGGATTGATGTTTTATGTGTAAGGCGGGATTCTAAACATGTGCACTCCAGTCTGACAGCAAGATGTAAAGAAGTAGCTCACTCACCAGATCAGACTGGTCACCCTATCTACCAAATGCAACAGGCTTGGTGACCTTTGAAAACACTCCCAATTGGGTGAGGGTGAAAGGCTCTTCTAGGAGTCACTTCTGATGAATTCTCTTACGGGGGGAATGTCTGTGAAAACCACAAGCTGTAAGCAATGCTTAGGCTTGGACTAAAGCTCTGTACCTACTGAGAGCTCAAAAAGTATACATGAATGAGAGATCAGGGGTGATGGTGGTTTATGGAGACAGAGGAGCCAACAAACCACAGGCCACACCCACTGTCTACAAAGGAAACAAAGTACAGACTAGGTTCTTGGTGGTTCCTAAAGTATTACTGAAGACCTCAGACTCTAAAACTCATCGGTCTAGGTCTGAGGAGAGCAACCTCAGGAGAGTATGCGCACGTGTGGCCCGCAGGGTTTCAGGTCACATGTGCACATCAACATCTGTGCACAATCTGCATACCAAGGACAGCTATCAGGGACACCAAGTCATACTGAAGGGCTTCTTTTTAATTGAACCATCTCTTTTACTAGTTGCTGTAAAGTTCCACTGACTTTATAAAACCTGAGAACTTGAGGGGAGCATCATGGTTTGTACTTTGAGGAGGCTAGCCAAGGCACTACCCACCCAATAGCAACTGACTAAAATGTCATGTGGATCGTAGGTTCTGGACCAGCCTCTCTTGAGAGATGAATAATCTTTCATACTTGAATCTGCTAACCAAGTTAGCAAGGCTTGCTGAAGGGTTCCTTAAATAAGGAACTTCCCAAGCTCATATATTTATTTACAGAACAATTATTTGACAGAGATGGGTTGAAAACTAGAAGAACCAACAGTACTCATCAGAAACAAAGACAAAGCATTTCTTAAGCATGGTTGAAGCCGACGGCACAGGAATTATATTTTTACACTATTCTGAAAAACAAAGTAACCTAAATTTGGCTTTGTAATACTGTGATGAATTTATTCAGATTAAGGCCATGTTTAAAGCCACAGAATTTCACAACATTGTCACAAATGACCAGAAAGTCTGCAAATTCCCTGGCGGTCCAGTGGTTAGGACTTGGCACTTTCACTGCCAGGGCTCAGGTTCAGTCCCTGTTTGGGGAACTAAGATCCCATAAGCTGTGCAGCATGCCCCCCCAAACAAATAAAATAAAATAAGCATGGAAAAGCAGGACCTTTATGCCAGACATCACAACTTTAGCATATAATTCTGGGAAAATTTCATACATAGCATTTTACTTATTACTGCACATGAAATCAATTTTGCATGTGCCTCCAAAAAAGGGAGAAACAGCAGACCTCGCATATGTGAACACTAATGTGGGGCTTTTT